>NW_008331144.1:69346-95310 GCF_000622305.1 Nannospalax galili | reverse complement strand
CTGCCTCTGCCTCCAGAGTGCTGGGATTAAAGGCGTGCACCACCACGCCCAACAACTTTTTTTAAATCTGTCTGAGTGTATTGCCTTTGTGTCTGTAACTGCACCTGTGTCATGCAGTGCCTGCAGAGGTCAGAAGAGGGCGTTGGATCTCCTGGAACTGGAGTTACAGATGGTTGTTAGTTGCCATGTGGATGTTGGGAATTGAACCCAGGTCCTCTGAAAGACCAGATAGTGCTCTTAGCCACTGAGTCATCTCTCTAGTCCTGAGAAGTATAATTTTTAAACAATTTTTAAAAATTCATTAAAATTTATTTTCTGTGTTTGTGTGCGTGTGCACATGCATCAGGGCATGGGTGTATAGATCAGAGGACAGCTTGCAGGAATTAGTTCTCTCCTTCTACCTTTACATCCGTCTTGAACTCAGACTTGGCAACAATCACCTTTACCTGCTGAGCCATGTTGCCAGACCTAGAAATATAATTCACATTAATGGATCAACCGTGTAGTCTGTGACTTGGGTAATTTGATCTGTAATTTTCTGTCTCTTTCTGTGTCTCTGTCTCTGTTTTTGTCTCTCTGCCTCTCTCTCTCTCTCTCGCTGTACATATGTGGTCAACTTCAGATATTCCTTAATATGTTGTCCACCTTTTTTTGAGACAGGGCCTCTCACTGGTCTTTTGTCAAATAGGTTTGGCCAGCAAGCCACCTGTCTCTGTCTCCCTAGCATTGGGATTATTTGGTGGCAAGTGCCTTTACCTGATCACTAATCCATCTTGCTGACTTTTTACATTATTTGTTTTTATTTATTTATTTATTTACTTATTTATTTTTGTGTGTGTGAGAGAGATGAGAGGGAGAGAGAGAGAGAGAGAGAGAGAGAGAGAGAGAGAGAGAGAGAGAACAACTTGCGGGAGTCAGTTCTTTGCTTCCACCAAGTGGGTTCCTAGGGGTTGAACTCATATCTTCGGGCTCAGCATCAAGGGCCGTCACCGAGCCAGCTCACTGGTCCCATTGCCTCATCTTCCCTCTCTCCAGTATTTGTGTTGATTCTGCTTTCCAAATGCTAGCATCTATAGAGCTAGAACAGTGCTTGACATATGAAAGTTCTCAGGAGGGGGTAGCTAGAGAGAGGATTCAGTGGTTAACAGCACTGGTTGTTCAACCTCCAGAAGACCCAACACTCACATGGCAACTAACAACTGTCCATATCTCCAGTTCTAGAGGATCTGACTCCCTCTTCTGGTCTCTGTGGTCACTCATGCATGTAAAAAAAAATTTTTTTAAGTGCCTTGGTTGGGGGAGCTGGTTAACCAATGTCACAGTCTTCCTTTTTGGGAATAATGTGACTATGAAGTCTGGTCTTAGGGATGGGAATATATATGCTTTACAGAATCATATAGTTCTGGTGACAATGAGTCAAATCTTTACTTCTAACACTTGAGAAGCTGAGGCAGGTGGATCTCTATGAGACCGAGGCCAGCCTGGTTCACATAGCAAGTTCTGGGCCACTGGGGCTATCAGGAGACCCTGTCTCAAAAACAAACAGAACAGAACAGAACAGAACAAAACAAAACAAAACAAGAGAAACAATTGCATTCTGTCAGACACTTCCAAGTTCAGTGCCAACTTTCCTTTTATAACTCTTATGCACAGCACCATGTTTTTGCCTTCTTAGGTCATTTAAATCAACAGCCATATTCTTATTTTCTTCTAATCTAACTTACTGAACATTCATGCAGAGGCCTGGGGTGGTGTCAGCATTTGACAAGCCTCTCCCAGCTAAGCCCCTGGGAGAGGCTCAGACCCTACTACCTTAGGGGCATCTAGCTGTACTTCTAGTCCAGATATGATGCTGATGGCCTTGACATCGCCTGAGCATCTTGCTCTGTGTTCTCCAAATGAGAGCTGTTGAGAAGCTTGCCCCAGGATGAGCCTTCTAAGCCTCCATCAAATTCTGAAATGGGAAGTGAGTGAGGGGCTGCATCCATCCAGAGGGATGACTGCTTGAATGATAGGAGTCTAGTTACTCCCAATCTCCAGTTTGTCTAGAAGAACTTGCAAGGCACACTTTCTCCCTCTTCTGCCTCAGAACTCTCTCAGATCAGAGCTCTCTGATTAGATCTGTCCTGATCAGAGCCCTTAGCCCTGACAGCATTGGCAGTCTCGGCTGAGCAACTCTTTTCTCCAAGGGCTTCTTTGTGTGTGATAGGATAGTCAACAGCATCCTTGACCTTAACACACCAAGGCCTCCCCTCACAGTGCCATAACCAAAATGTGCCTATGAACACTGCCACGTGTCTCCTAGAGGGTAAAATTGCTTTGATTGAGACTCTTTTTTCTTTTTCTTATTTTTATTTTTGTATATGAGTGTTTTGCCTGCATGTATGTAAGTACCCCATGTGCATGCAATGACCAAGGAAGCCAGAAGAGGGAGTTGAACCCTGGAACTGGTATTACAGATAGTTGTTAGCTGCCACGTGGGTCCTGGGAACTGGACCCGGGGTCCTCTGTAAGAGCAGCCAGTGCTCTTAACTGCTGAGTCATCTCTTCAGCCGGAGACTCCTCATCAACCCCTTCCAACCCCTTCTTTCTTTCCCTCCTTTTCCCAACAACTCTCTTTTCTGCACTCTGAGCAGCTGGAGTGCCCCGCCACCCCCTTCCCTGCCAGCATAGCAGGTAAGGACAGTGGCCAGCATTTATAGAGCACTCCCCAAAGAGTTGCACAGCATATCTGATGGACTCTTCCCAAGAGCCCCAAGGATCAATATCAACATGGTCTACATTGCAGATGTGGATTCTGGGGCTAGAGACTTGCCCCCAAAGGCACCCAACAAAGAAAGAGGGAGGGCTGGAATTCAGCCCAGGGTGTCTGACTCACAAGACACAAGCATAAGCTTTGTTCTCTGTCCCATTGGAGAGTCCCATGTTCACTCATATCATCTGCCCCCTGACCTTGATTGCAAATCTCCACAGGGAATAAGAGATACCTGTGGCATAACTACTGGTTGACCCTTCACCATATGGAGTTTGGGGTGTTAGCAAGTGTGAGCATATGGAGAGAAGTGAGGACTAGGAGAACTTTCCAATGAGGGGTTGGAGAGATGACAGCAATTGAGAGCTCTTGCTCCTTTTGTAGAGTACATAGGTTCAGTTCTCAGAACCCACATTGGACAGATTAGGATCACCTGTAACTCCAGTTCCAAGGGATCTGATGCCCCCTTCTGGTCTCCTAGGGCAACTGCATGAATATGGTACACATACAGACAAGCAGATGCACACACACACATAAATCAAAGTGAAAAATAATTAAAAGAATTTCCAATGCGAGGCTCAAAGAGAAGGTTTCTACCGTGGGCAGTGGCCACAGGGGTACATCAGTGACACGAACAGAACATACTTCTATAACTACATCACAAGCAGAAGATCACCTTTGGCCCAGATGCCTCTTTCATCTTCCCTTCCGGTCATACCCTCTCCATGTAACCATCATCCTGTCTTGTAATATTTTTTGCTCTTCCTACTCTAACCCCCACTTTTAGTAAACTGAACCTTAGAGGATGTTCTCTTTTTTGAAAATGTATTTAATTTTATGTGTATGTGGCATGGGTGCCTGAGTGTATGTATGTGTGCTAAATGCCTGCAGACATTTGTGAGCTGCCATGTGGGTCCTCTGGAAGAGCGGGAAGTGTCCTTAACCATTGAGTCATCCTCCAGCCCCAAGAATGTTTCTCTTTTGTTTCTTTTACTCAGCACAGTGAAAATATTATCTTGTTCCATTCAGCAAGACTGAATTCTTTCTTTTCTATATGTTATCCCATGGTGTAATTCAACAACAATTCATTGACCTATGTTTGTGTATTTGGAAGCTTTTAAAGCCACAACTAGTCCTTTCTAGAATCATTGTAGGAAAATGATGTCAGAGATTAAAGGAATCATCTAGAGTTGAAGTCTAAGTCTTCTAATCCCATAGAGAGACAGAGAGGTTCAGAGACTGGGGGTGTGTGTGGGGGTGAGGGGGCTGCTCCAAGACAGTATGGCTCGTAACCTGGCCCAGAAGCTGAATTTTTGGTCTCTGGGTTGCCATATTGCTTTCTGAGTCCCTGAAGAGAGTTATTCATGTAGAAGATGGGAGAGTTTAGACGCTGGACCTGCCAGGACCTAAGAACATGCAGAATGCCAGGTGGGGTGTGTGTGGAGGCTGCCTTGCTCCCTAATTTTTCCTTCAGTCTGGGTTGAAGCCAAGGAAAACAAGCCTGACTCCTCCTCCTACCAAGGGATGTCAAAAAGAGGGACTTTACAATGACTGTCTGGAAAAATCTTCCTCCTCATATCCTCCTGCAGGCTCACAGCCCAGGGAGGGGGAAGGGGGCCTCTGCTGACTGGAGTGACACAGGTTCCAGGGTCTGGAAACAAGATGGGCTTCTCCCCTCAAGGGGCTCACAATCTTTGGTAAAACCAGACAGACCTTGGGCATAGAGCAGAAAACCCTCATTTATTAGGCACTGAAATTCCATCCACGGGGGAAGCCTGCTGGAGTCTTGAGCCAGTCTCCTGTAGAAACAGCTAAGCGTGGGCAAAGCCCAGCTCCAGCCTTGGTCCTTACCTGGTGCCCTAGACCCAGCGCCTATTCTTCCAGTTATGAAATTTCTGCTGCCTGATGTCTGCCCCAGCCTGGATTCCACCCCTACAGAAAGCGGGGATGTCCATCCGTTTGCAAAGAAGTAATTTGAGCGGGTTAAAAAGATTGAAGGAGGAGAAGAGATTGACCTGCCGGCTCAATTTATCTCACTGCCCCTCCCTAGGCCCAGATGTTCCCTTCTGGTGGACCAGACGTAGAAGTATAAAAGAGAGGTTGCTTGTCTTTGCGAACTCTAGACACCCTCTCGTCCCTCCCCTCTCAGCTGCCTTCCCGCCCTGGCTCCCACACCGGGCTGGGGCGCCAACTAAATCTGATCAAAATGCAATTGCCAAGTCGTTAAGGTATTTGAATTAAAGAAAAAAAATTCCCGAGAAAGAAAGTATTTGATGGCTAATAATCTCATTTCAATATAATGGGACCTTCTTCTGCAGAGAGCAAGACAGGTTAAGAGATATAATTATGACTTCGCAAACTCTCTCCCGAGCGCGGGAGACGCGCTGACAGGTCTGTGCGCCGCTGCACCCGGCTCCGCTGGCTCCGAGGGGAGACGCTTTGTCTGCAGGGCCCGCTAAAGACTCACGGTCCCTTCCCCCCGCCCCCCAACTCGGCCTACATTGCAATTTAACTGTCAGTCGTGTCCTCGATCTGGGGATCGGTATCTGAGTCCTGCACGAGGGTAGGGGGTGGGGTGACAGAAGGGGACCGGACTTGGAGAAAGAGAGAGCGAGAGCGCGCGCGAGGGTCTGACCTGTCAAACGCTGGCCCGGGAACTCCGAGCTGGGTTTTCAAGCCCATTCCCACGGGGGCGCTTTTTAAATGCGTCTACACAGCAGGGTCTAGGAGGAGCAGCTTGAACCGCACAGATTTATTGCCCGTGTCCAAAGTGGTGTTTTTGATCCAAAAGGAATAGATTCTTTCCTGCTAGAATCGCTTAGTGTCAGCGGGTGGAAAATACCGAGTTAGGAAACTGGGGAGCGATGGCGTAGCTGTCCACTTTCCCCTTTCTACTCTCAAGCAGATTCCCCCCCCCCGCCTTTTTTTATTACAATGGAAGGGGAAAAAAATCCCATTTGAAGCCTAGATAGGAAAAGAGCATTCTTGCCGGCTCACATCTAGACCCGTCACAAAAGTGCAAGAAAGAGAATCTAATGGCAGTGCCCTGTACATTTAATAAGAATTAATAGCCGTTCAGGTCCAAAGACTACGGGAAAGTCAAGGCCCGGGGCTCCCGAGCAGTCTGAGCCGCAACGGCCAGCCAGCTGCTCATCGCAGCGGCAAGGAGGGACCAGGGAGGGGACTCCAAGTGTGCGGGAATGCACGTGCGTGGGCACCCGTCTGTGCGCAACACTGCCGGAGCAGCGCTTGGCTGCTAACGCACACAAGTAACTGGTAACGGTAAAGCCCAGGCAGGGACTGATGCAAACATTCTTAGGACCGTTCGGGTAGGCCTGTCTCGTAAAGGAGCTAGGGAGGGCAGGTGACCCGAAGCTTACGAACTGTGAGTTTGCCTTAGAGCCCCGGAACCCACAGCAGCTTTCCAACCGACTGTTCTCGCCACTCTCAAGAACCACTTTGGCAGTCAGGAATTCGAAGGATGCGGGTGCATCACCGACCCTCCCCAATCCTCGGTGATGGCCCACCCTGGAGCAAGACCATGGCGAATCCCAGGTGCCTCTGCGACAGGCGAGGCCACCGGGCCACAAGGAGTAGCGACCTCTCCTGAAGTTGGAGAGGCAGTGCTGCCAAGTTTCCAGGAATTTTCTGTGCACCCAGCTGGGTGGACCGATCTTTCCTGCAGCTGGAGCGCGTGTGCAGCTATCCGCCTCTGTGGAGTTACTTTACAAACGAGGGTGGCGCTGTCGCGTCTTCCAAGCTGCGTTTCCTCCAAGGGGAGTCTGGAGCCACGCGGGGACATTCTCCCCCTGGTGGCCCCGGCCACAGGTTTTTGAAGATCTGGGAGGAAAGTAACCCGAGAGCAGCGCTGCTCGTCTGGTTGGTCTAGGCTGATTCTCTCTCCCGGTTTTACGCTATTCCTTTGCCCTGGTCAAGCCCACAGTGACCAGGCTGTGCCAGGCCCGGCCTTTATCTGCAGCAGTCCTGGGTGTCCACACCACATATTGCAGGATGGTGCCGGGACACATGTGGAAGCAGTCCCCAACTCTGATCTTTCTGTTCCCCTTTCTTGTTGGTATTTAGTGATGCGCAGTCAGGGCAGCGGAATGCTGCTGATTGGAACCACGTGTGCGGGGGGGGGGTTTACGGGAGCTCCTAGGGTGACCGATTGGGATAGGGTCCCCCCCTTGCTAAACGCGCTGGGTGAGGGGGCTACTTCTAGGGTGACCGATTGGGATGAGGGTCTCCCTATGCTGAACGCGCTGGGTAAGGGTGCGGGAGATCCTGGGGTGATCCATCGGGGTCGGGGTCGGGGGGAGTCCCCTGCGCTGAATGTTCTGGATGACCAAGCAATTCCGGGAGCCTAGATTGCCTGGCTGGGATCTGGTCCCGGCTGGGGCCCCCGCAGAGGACCCGCTCACCATCGTCAGGGTCAGGGGCGAAGGGGCAGGTAGAGGGCAGCGCGCAGGGAGCCGGCGCGGAGGCTCGGATTACCTCGGCACCGCCCTCCCACCCGCTGCTTGCACTCGGGGGCCGGGGCGGGCTGGGGCCGTTCCCCCCTTGCTGTTTGCATTTCTCTGGCAGGCGGCGGGGCTCGGGTTGAAAAGAATCGCCTTCATTTGGAACGTTGTTTATTTTTCTTAACTAGCCAGTGCCGACAGACGACCCCACGAGCACCGCGACTGGACCCGGCCGAGCCCGCTCTTGGGAAGGGGTCAGGACAGGGGCCAGGAGGGAGAGAGGGGGAGCTGTGGGCCCCGGCCCTGGGAATACAGCCGGTCCCCCCAAGGCCGGGTTGGGGAGGGGTCGTGGCTGTCCAGTGGACCACTTTCTTCCTCCTGTTACCTTCGCTTTGACCTTGCACGAGGCCAGGCCGTCGAGTGACGATTTTGACATCCTGTCTTCTTGGATTTAAGTTGACTGTCTTTGATTTTTTTTTGTTGTTGTTGTTCCAACACTTGGGGGAATGAGGCACCTTCCTGACTCAGTTTCCTCGGCTCTCAAAGGGTTTTAATGCCTTTTCGTTGTGGATGCTCTAAGACTTCTTACCGGCTAGAAAGGACAGAGCCTGGAACTTGCCCAGAGTTCCTGAAATCAGCCCTTTTAAAAACCGAAACTGTGGTCATGCCAGGATGGATGGGGTGAAGGGACAGCCAGCAAAAGTGGGGCCCAAAGGGAAGTGGGGGTGGAATAGAGATGGAGGTCCACGATTCCTGAGCTCCGGGAAGAAATGCGGGCTGGGAAAGAGTTCTAAGCGTTTTGACACAAGATGAATAAAATGCAAATGATATTCAAAGCAAGATGCTAATGAGACTCTATTCTTTGAGCGTCCACAGCCCAGGCAGTGCCCATAATGGTGTTGGAGCTGGTGTGAACTTAGGGCCTGGCGGGGTCCAGCGGGTCCAGCAGTCCCGAGTCTCGGGTGTGCCCGCGGTGGCGCGTGTGAGTGTGTGAGTGTGGTGCAAGCCTCCTCCTGAGTGTGTGGCGCGGGCTCCGGGTGTGCTCGCGCCGACATGAAAATGAGGTCAGGGAAGGTCGTTCCACTCTGCAGCATAAATCAAGGAGGAGAGAATGGATGTGAGAGACAGTCCCTGGAGACCGCCCCGTGGAGGGAGGGGTCCCGCACAGAATGTTCCAGAAACCTGCACAGCGCTCTTCCACCCTGTGCTTCCTGTGCCCACTGCTGGGCAGGCAGTCCTGACCCAGACAAGAGCGTACCCCTCAGGCCCATCCTGCACCTCTAAATCCCAAGCCACATTCTCTCCTCTCTCCTCTCTCCTCTTCCTCCCCTCTCTCCTCTCTCCTCTCTGGCTTAGGGTCTGGAATTTACTCTGTAGAGCAGGCTGACCTGGCACACAGAGATCCACCTGCATTTGCCTCTCCTGAGTGCTGATTAAAGGTGTACACTGCTACACCGGGCTTCACCGCCCCCCCCACTCCCCCATTTAAATGTACCTTGTCTAAGTGCTCTTTGTGAACGGCAAAGCTCCTGCACCAAGCATCTCCAAAGAATGTGTAGCTGCCCTCCACTTGCTCGCTCAGTGACACACCTAACTGCTCACTTGTTACACAGGGGCACAAAGCTGGGCTCACTGGTGTGCCCTGCAGGGATCTCAATGAACCATTTATGAGGTGGTGGCTCTTGTCATTCCTCTGCCGCACAATTCCAGCCCTCTCTATCAAGTCAACCTCTATATCTTTCCCAATAACATGGCCACCCCCCCACACACACACCAGCTCTTTGCTCTCTGTGGGTCACCAGCTGAACACCAGATACTCCAGGGTGCCTTAGGGCATGCTCTCCAAGACACTTAAATTCCAGGTCATCTAGCTCCAGCTCTCACTGGAAGCTGGACCAACGTGCCAGACCTGGGTGGGGGTGCGATGCCACTTCTACACAGAGGCACAGAGCAGAGGGCACTCCTGGGAAAAACCTTGGTGGTACCCAGGGTTTCTACACCCCACTGGTATAGTGGCTACTGGCTACACCAAGAAGGGGAAACTGGCTGGAAAGTCCCTTCCCTTTCTGTTTGAGCCTGGGCCCACTTCAAATTTACCCCTACCTCATTCTTATAACAACAACAGGATGCAGCTGGGTGTGGTGGCAAGCGCCCTTAATCCCAGCCCTCAGGAGGCAGAGGCAGGTGGATCTCTGTGAGATTGTAGCAGAATGCACCAGCTCACAGAGGCACATGTTGAATTAGACTTACATTCATTCAGCAGGAGTGAACTCTATCAGACCTTGAGCAATGAAAAAGATAAAATCCTGGTCCTTGGGTACATCTCTGGGGCAGAAGGATAGTAAACAGGAACTCATGATGTGAAGTCAGGTGGGTAGCCTTTCTTGCTGCAAAAGAAAAAAAAATCAGACTGGGAGGACTGCAGGAGAGAAAAAGAGGCCATAATATTATAATAATAGACCACACAGGTTTCTGAAGGGAATGAATGAGTCTCTGACAGAGAGGATTTCCAATACGGAATGTGCCTTGGTTGGGGCCTGAGCAGAGGGGTGAGACGACCGACGGTCAAAGGAAGGTCAGGTGGGGCCAGATGCTGTGGGGTTCGCCAGGCCCTGCTGGGGGGCCTTGGATTGTAACTCGGGTCTGGAGCGAATGATGCAATCTGGTTTATAGTATTTAAAAAATGGTAAACAAGGACTAAGTGGGGATTTAACTAAGTCACTGGTGGTTTTCAGGCTTGTGAGTTTCATAACCCAGATCTTCAAACTGTCCCAATTCAACTGTGTAGAAAATGAACGCTCAGGCTGGGTGCTATCCTGCCTCCCCATAATGCTTTTGAGCAGAAGTGTCTGGAACCACACAGCAGGTAGGGTCTCTAAATGGACCAACTCCAACCAGAATCTAGGCTGTAGGTGAGGACCCTGGTGCCCCTAGTCTGAGGGTCTCTGGTGTTTGTATCCCTAACTCCAGCCCCACCTGTTCAGTCTTTGCTCTGCCTACCCTGGGACTGTTCCAGGCTGTGGAGACAGTGAAGATAATTCTGGTGAAAGAAGGCAAGATCCAGACTCAGCTGCTCCAATTCCGCAGCACTTCCTACGGAAAAGGCCTGGATTTCCGCAAAGCTGGCCCGATGGACCCACACCGTCCCCTAGTGACCACTAGGGATCCTGCATCTTGAGTCTGTACTAGCAGAACTGTGGTAGGGCAGCAGGGGGCGCCCGAACAGGCTTATGATTTATCTGTCAGGTGCCAGGTGTTAAGACACTTTCCTTACTTGGACTGAATAGCTCAGGGGTTAAGAGCACCGGCTGCTCTTGCAGAGGATCTGGGTTCTATAATTCCGGTTCCAGGGGAATTCGACGCTCTCTTCTGACCTCTGCGGGCATTGCATGACACGGGTGCACTTACATACATTCAGGGAATACACTCATACACACACACACACACACACACACACACACACACTTAACTATCAGAGTAACTCCAGGAAATTCACTGGAGCGACCTCATCCCTGAAGGTCTGAAGCGCAGGATGCCTGGCTGGGGTGGGGTCGCTACCGCACAAAGGGGAGAAGGTAGGGAGGAGGGGATGAGCCTGCCGAACCTACCTCATTGCTCCTTTCTTTAATTTGACGGTCCGGAGGTCCAGTTTTGGTCCTGGATCTTTGTAAGACACTGGGAATCCACAAACCGATCTTACACCTGCAGCAGTCAGGCTGGGGAGCCTTTCCCTTTGCAAATCTGCCAGCTCCGGCGCGGAGCTGGGAACCATTCTCCGTCCTCTGCTGCCTCCCAGTGGTTCTGTCGCAGAGTCCACCTGTCTTCTCTTACTTTTCCTCCCTGAGAGACAGGCAGGCTCCCTTCCCAGTAGCCGAACAGGCATGCCAGGAATGAATGTGAAAATTCTGGAAAGATTTAACTGCAGAACATCCCAGAGCCATGTCCACCCAACAGCAGGACCATTACTTCCAACAAGCATTAATAACCTACCAAACCACGGGCTCTGGGAGGAGTCAGCTGGCTCTTCCGTCCTTTTCAGAGCAGCAGCCATATTTTTAAATATTTTATTTTTTAATATTTTATGTGTATGAGTGTATTACCTTCATGTGTATAAGTGCACCCCTGTCATGCAATGCCCTTGGATGTCAGAAGAAAGTGTCGGATCTCCTGGAACTGGAGTTATGGGCGGTTGTTAGCTGCCGTGTAGATGCTAGGAATTGAACTGGCGTCCCATGCTCTTAACAGCTGAGCCATCTCTCCAGCCCTGGCAGCCATATTTTAATAGAGGAGAATATAGACTCAAAATGATTCCTCCATGTTGTCTACATGTATCCTGGAGAAACAAGAAATTATGTCCAAATAAAATCCTGTAAACAGGGACTGGAGAGATGGCTCATCGGTTAAGAGCACTGGCTGCTCTTGCAGAGGACCAGGGTTCTATTCCCAGCACCCACATGGTGGCTAACAACCATCAATAACTCCAGTTCCAGGCGATCTGGCACCATCTTCTGATTTCCGTGGGTATTGCACAACATGAGTGCACTTACATACATGCAGGCAATACACAAATACACATTAAAAAAACAAAAAACAAAAGAACAAACCAAAAACCTATAAACAGGGCCAATGGTGGCAGTTGTCGCCAACCTGGCCTATATAGTGAGTTACAGGCCAGCTGGGGCTACAGGGAGACCCTGTCTCAAAAACATATATATATATATATATAATTTGTGCGTGCATGCATGTGTGTGTGTGCACATCACAGCTCATATTTGGATATCAGAGCACAACTTGGGGGAGTTGTTTCTCTCCTATCAAGTGGGTCCTGGGGGTAGAATTCAGGTTGACAGGTTTGGTAGCAAGTACCTTTACCTACTGCTTTACCTACTGAGCCGTCCCTCTGGTCCTCTCCAGTAAACTTGAAATGATTATAAGTTCATAGAAACTTCAAGGACAGTGTATAGAGGTCCCAGGTCCTTTTCACCTATATGCAACCACCACTGTGATCTGGATACACAAATAGTTCACCATAACAGAGTTTACCATTACATCACGCTTTATAGCCACACCTACTCTTCCCTCTTCCAACATTTGTGCCCAGGCTTTTGTTATGAACATAAACACAGCTGTTGGGCTGGTAAGGCCAGTGAGAGGTTGCAGGTGGGTTAAGCTTGAGGGGTGATTGAGGTCAGAATAAGTGTGTAAGACATATCTCTGGGCGTGTCTGTGAGGGTGTTTCCAGAGAGATTTGCCTGAAGTAGGAAGACCACAGGCCTGATGTGGGCAGCATCATCTCATGAACTGAGGTCCTGGAGTAAATAAAAAGGGAAAGTTAGCTGAGTACCAACATTCATCTCTCCCTGCTTCTGCTTGCTTTTGTCAGGTAATATGTGTCACAGCAAAGAGAGAAGTAACAAATACAGCCCTTGAGGAGGATATTGGGACCCCAGCCTCCTCCAACCCTATCCCCCTGCTTCCCATTGTTCTTGAGGTGATCAGACCTCCTCGCCATGATGAACTGTGTCAATTAGTAATAGAGCTTAATTGTCACTAAGGGTCATTGTCAGTGGCCTAATATCCTCCTACCAAGCTCCATCTCTCTAATATACATATATATATATATATATATAAATAAAATTTATGTAGGTCAGAGGACAACTCTCAGGAATTGGTTCTCCCTCCCCACCATGTGGGTTCTGGGGACTGAACTCAAGTCATCATGCTTGGTGGCAAGTGCCTTTATCTGCTGAGCCAACCTCCACCTTTTGAACGTTCCTTTACCTCCCAATGGTACCAAGCCTTTAACACATGGTCCTCGGAGAGATGTTTTAGAGTCAGACTATAGCATTGTAAAACATTCACACAATGTGTAGAATGCAGACTATAAAATATATATAATGTATAAATGTCCCTGTTTATACCCCTTGTCTCATCCCCCCACATACATACACACATGCACACATACACACATACTCCTCCCTAGACATACCCCCTCCCCCCGTAGCCTCCTGAGATGATGTTCATGTACATTTGTGATGGTTCACTGTCAGCTTGTCTGGATTTAGAATCAGCTAGAAGGCACACTTCTAGGTATGTCTCTGAGGGTGTTTACAGCGTGGCCAGGCTGAGGAGGTATTGCACACCCTGAATGTGGACAGCACTGGGGTCCTTGACTGAATAAAGAGGAGACAGTGCACTGAGCACCGCATTCATCTCTCTGCTTCCTGACTATGGGTGCAACGTGACCAGCTGCTTCACACGCATGGCTTCCCTGCCATGTTGGCTGTACCCTCGAACTGGGGGCTACAAACAAACCCTTCTTCGCTTAAGTTGCTTTGTCAAGAATTTTGTCACAGCAGTGGGAAAAGTAACTAATACAATGCTGCTTGTACACAACACCACACACACATACACACAAACACTACACACCACACATACCCCTCCAAACCCACACACCACATATACACCACAGACACAAACACCACACATACACAAACATTACACACACACAAACACCACACACATATACACAAATACTCCACACCACACATACCCCCCCCACAAACACTACACACCACATATACACCACAGACACAAACACCACACATACACAAACATTACACACACACAAACACCACATACTACATACCATACACATACCACACACATACACATACCACATGTAACACACACACATGCAAATACTACATACCGCAATACACCACACACACAAACACCACACATACACACAAACACAACACACACATATGCACAAACACTATGCCACATACACACACAAATACCACATACACATATACACAAACACCACACACCACACATACACCACACACACAAACATCACATACACACACACACCACACCACATACCACATACCATACACATACTACACACATACGCATACCACATGTAACACACACACAATGTCTGTAAATACAGAGTTTGGTTTTTTGAGACAGAGTCTCACTACTTAGCCCTGACTGGCCTGGAACTCACTGTACAGACCATGCTGACTTTGAACTCGCAGAGCTTGAGTGCTGGGATTAAAGGCGTGCGTTACAGCTCCCAGCTTAGATGCAGTTTTTACCTTCATTTTTAACAAGCACTACAATGTGTTTCTTAGCAGCTTTATAAGTTATATATGCCTTGGCAGCCTGATGCCCGTGCATTAGTGTTCACAGACCCACATGGTACTGCATGATGGGAACAGGGCCTCGTTCATCATCGCCTTTCCTATTCATGACCATTTGATTTGTTTGTAAGTGTCGCTAATATATAAAAGGCTACAACAAATAATCTGTTGTACTTCTTTGTTTGTGCACATGACTTATTCTCTCCTGTAGAGAAATGGGATTGTCTGCAGCAAGTGGATACACATCTAATACTTTGATAAATCTGGCCAAATTGATTTCCTAAGGATGTGTGAATTTATATTCCCACCAACAGCTTTTGAGACTGAATTGCATTACAACCTCATTACTGCTGAGAATAGCCAATCTTTTAAATTGTTATGAATTTGATGGGTGCAAAATGATCCACGTGCTGTTGTTTTTTAGTTTGCATTTTCCCATTTACTAATACAATTGATCTCTTCTTTCATATATTAATTTTCC
Source organism: Nannospalax galili (assembly GCF_000622305.1). Lineage (NCBI taxonomy): Eukaryota > Metazoa > Chordata > Mammalia > Rodentia > Spalacidae > Nannospalax > Nannospalax galili. The sequence continues at coordinate 80,466 of NW_008331144.1, read as the reverse complement.
ATGTACATTTCTTTGGTTGGTAGTTTCTGTTATTCTTTTCTTCTACTGAATCATTCATTGCCTCTTACTTATTGATTCCATAAACTTGGCATATCATAGGTATTATTTTTCAGGGCCAGCTGGCCAGCTAGACCAGCGGGATTGGTGAGATCTGGGTTCAGTTGAGAGACTGCCTCCATAAATAAAGTGAAGACTGAGGAAGACACCTGATGTCAGCTTTGGGTCCACACATGCACACTTGTGCACACGCAGCTACATATGTGAGAATGCATACACACATGTACACACACGTGCAATAAAGGAAAGAACCAAGACCTCAACATATGGTCCTCTGAGAGATGTTTTAGAGCCAGATTATAGCACTGTAAAAGCATTCACACAATGTATAGAATGCAGTCTAGCCGGGCATGGTGGTGCATGCCTTTAATCCTAGCACTTAGAAGGGAGAGGCAGGTGGATCTCTGTGAAGTCCAGGCCAGTCTGGTCTACATAATGAGCTCCAGGACAGCTGGGGCTACAGGGAGACCCTGTCTCAACCCCGCCCCCAAAAGAATGCAGTCTAAAATACAAAAGTCCCTGTTTGCACCCCTTGTCCAAACCCCATACATACACAGACACACACACACATACACACAAACACAGGCACACACATGTATACACCTGCACACACACACACACACACACACACTCCTCCCCAGACATACCCCTGTATGTAGTATGTGTATGGTATGTGGTATATGGTATATGGTTGGCCTTGAGGAAGGACTCCTAAGGTTGATCTCCGGCCTCCACATGTACACATGCTTGTGCATACACACACATGTGTACTGGCATGTACACAAATATGCACCCCCCCACAGAAAGAACTGATTTTTAGGTTGAACACTCTGTCAATCTTTCTTCCTGGCTCTGGGAGGGGGAGAGGGGAGCTGTCTGGATGGAGGGCCGGTTCTTCTCTGTTGGGGTCCTCTGTTATGCAAGTAGAAGTCTCTTCACGTCCCGTCCGGATAGCTCACGAGCTCAGAAACCATGTGCTGCAGATTCCTTTCATAGCAGAGTGCCTTCCTGGCATCCTCCCTGACTCTTCTTTTAAAGTGCTCGCCACAAATACATGCCCTCCAGCACAGGAGCTACCAGGTTTTAATCAGGCGTTGTCTGATAGCCTGATAGAAGCCCACCGCCCTATGTAAATGAGGCATCCTAAAAGTACCTATCAGCTAAGACTTCTTCTGCTGTCTCTACACTATAAATAGTCCTAGTTTTACCCCAATAAAGTTGGAGCTGGAGCTGGAGCTGAATCACTGAGATCTGAGCTGAGTCACTTGTCTTGAGCTGTAACACTAAATCCTGTGATCCAGTCTCCCCGGGGGGCGCTATTCCTCCGTCACCGACTCACGGACACCCTGGCTTTCGCCGTTCCTCGTACGCTTCCCGTGTGGTCCAAGTGGCCAGTGGACCTCACATCCTGAGGAAGATATATAGGTGAAATAGGGACGGGATCGACTGAGTAGACCTCAGTAGCGGAGGAGCTTTCACTGCCCAGGAGCGCACGCTGGGACCCTGAGAGCCCAGCGCGTGCTCGCCTATACTTCTCTGGGGACAATGAAGTAGCATTTCTCTTTATGTGGGGCTGGTTCTCCACATACTGCAAAGATCATTGCTTCCTGCCTATGTGCCTGAGCTCATCCCCCGGAGTCCAGCTAGCAGAGTAAAGGAGCCAGGGCTGCAGGACTGGGGTGGTCACATACAGAGAGGGCACAGTCCTGCTGTGTGCTTGGAAATGGTGACTGTTTGGTTGTAGGGACTTGCCCATCTTCCTGTGTGCCTGCAGTCCTGACCACACACATCCACTCTTCGTTCTCAGGCTTAGCTGTGTCTCCTCAGGCCTCAGATCAGAGGCCTTGCAGGGCTGTTCCTGGCAGAACGGCCCTCTGCTGTGTAACTCCCTCTCATGCCTGCCCTCCCGTCTCCTGCGTATCCTTCCTAGCCCACATCTGTACACCAGAGCCCACACAGGAAGGACTGGCAGGAGAAAGGTCCTCCCCCATGCCCAGGCTGCCCCTCTCCTGGAGCTCCTGAGGAGAGGATCAAGGGACTGAGGAAGAGATGGGGTCCCTGGAGTTGGGCTTGTCTCCTCATGAACCTATGAGGAGGAGGGCTTGAGATAGGCTCAAGGCCTTCTTGGAGAAAGTAGGAGGCCTGGGGGATGGTCTCTGAGGAAACAGGTGAAGAGGAGGTGGGGTCAGGAGGCCTCTCCCTCCAGGTTCATGGAGCACTCCTGGACCCTGAGACACCTCAACTCTGCTCCTCTTTGGCAATCTCAGGAATCTCTGAAGCTCTGTCACCTCCTAGTCCCCAAGCCACAAGCACAGGGGAAGGTGGCCAAGAGGGGAGGAAACTGTGGTCTATTCAAATGGGGCTTCACCCCTCATTTGCTAGGCCCTGGTTTTACCCAACTGCCTGGAAGGACAGACTTCAGACAGCTGACAGGGTGAGGCCTGTGAATGTGGCTTTTGTACTTTGCAAGTCTCGGGACAGACTGGCCTGGCAGGGCTGTAGTGGCAAGGAAAGGAGGGGAGGGGAGCAGGGAGGTTGAGATCCAGACATGATGATTCCAGGACCTGATTCAGGCAAGACTTTGACAAAGGTGGTGAGATAAAGAGAGAAGATGGTGCTGGGATGGGCACAGGATGGAGGGAGGGGATGGGATTGGTTCAAGAGGAGAGCAGGAGGAGGAGGGAGGAAGCCTCACCTAGGAAGCCCGACTGTACCACTTGCTCCTCCTTTGCCATTGCACCAGAAATGCTGGTTGAAAAATGGAAAGTAGAGGGTTGGAGAGATGGCTCAGGAGTTAAGAGCACTGGTTGTTTTTGCAGAGGACCTAGGTTCAGTTCCCAGCACCCACATGGTGGCTAACGACCATAATTCCAGTTCCAGGAAACCTGACGCCCTCTTCTGGTCTCTACAGGCACTGCACGTACATGAAGGCAAAACACTCAACAGTCACACATTTTAAAAAATTTTAACGAAAGAAAAACAGAAGATAAAAGAATCAGATATTAAATATTCATGCATAAGTTGCCCCAAGAAGAGTTTTTTTGAAAAACCCCTAGGAAATCTTGTGGGGATGCAGCTGTTGCAGAGGTTTGCTGAGCAATGCCAGGCTCAGTACTGCATGGAGAGATGGTTGCATCACTGGGCTTCAGAAGGGCTCACCCTAGCTGCCATCAATCAACCTCAGGAATTCCCTGGGTGTGTTGGTCTTTGGGGCTGCCCAGGGGGCAAGAGTGGGCCTGGACTCTGCAGGATGGCACACGTCTTTAATCTCAGCACTCAGGAGGCAGAGGCAGGTGGATCTCTGTGAGTTCAAGGCCAGCCTGGTCTACATAGGGAGTTCCAGAGACCTTATCTCATACCACCACCACCATCACCAACAGAGTAGGACTGGAATCCTACTGGGGTCTAGCTGGGACAGAGGTGCACTGTTAACCTGAGGCAGACCCAGAGGAGTGCTTCTTCTGCAGTATCTCTGCTGGGAAGTTATCTGTCTAATTACCATAAAGGAGCAAGGTATCCAAGCTTTGTAACTTGAGCTCAGGGACCAGGTGTTCCTCCCCTTTCTGTATTTTTAACTCCCTGCATTTTTTATGCAGAAGTATTTTAAAATCAATTGCAGATATCCTGACATTCCATCCTTAAATAATTCATCACGTCTCTAAAAAAAGAGTGTCTTGCTCCATAGCAAATGAGCACGATCAGAGACAATGTGATATATACGCCTTCCCCAAGAGCCTCACTCCTTGGTCTGTGTGCACATTTCCCCAATAAGTTCAGCACTTTAGCCATGAGCAGAAATCGTGGTCTGCCTGAAACCCCAGCATTCCCTAGTGGTGTGGGTCAGGTCCCCAGAGGAACACAGGAAGAAAGATGAGGATTGGGGAGGGAAGGACTGGGGAGCTGGCTCAGCAGGTAAGGGTGCTTACTGCACAAGCAAGAGCACCCCAGTTCAGATCCTGCACCCGTGTAAAAAGCTGGGTGTGGCTGCATGTGCACCTGTAACCCCAGTGCTTTATGGGGCAGATGTAGGAGGATCACTGGTGTTTGCTGGCTGTCAGTCTAGCTGTAGGCTCAGTGAGAGACCTTGCCTCAAAAAGAATGTAATGAAAGTGATAGACTATGCAGGATGACCAATGACCTCCTCTGTCATCTGCTCCCTCGCCCACCATATAAGAAATGGGAGGTTAGAGTTTCTGAGGTTAAGACCTCTGATTTTGGAACTGCAACTCTCCCTCATGCCTAGATGCCACCAAAATCTTAGGGGCAAGTGAAATAGGACTGGGCCTGCATATGGTCCCTGTTGAGCTCAGACAAAGCCATGGCCACACAACTGAGACTTCATAGCCAAATTCCTTCTCCTCTAGCTCCTTCTTCCACTGTCTAGTCCCCATTAATGTCCCATTTCTTCTGTCCATCCTTAGCCACCTCTTCTCCAGTTTTGGTTCTCCATCACTGCCCAATTTTGCCTTGAACTTACTGTATAGCGCAGGCTGGTTTGGAATGCACAGTGATCCTTCTGCCTCAGCCTGCCAGGTGCTGGGATTACAGGCACGTACCACCATACCTGGCTTTATATGTATGGAATTTTCGTTATTTTTCCTGTTGCTGTAATAAAATATCCTGACAAAAGCAATTTAAGGAAGAAAGAGTTTATTTCCATCATGGTGGAGAGGCATGGTGACAGGTGGCAGGTGGAGAGCCGAGAGCTCACCTCTCCAACAGCAAACAGAAACAGAGAGGGTAAGTTGGATGTGGGGTGAGGCTATGAATTCACAAAGCCTGACCCCAGTGACATACTTCCTCCAGCAAGGCCACACCTCCTAAACCTCCCCAAAAGAGTGCTACCTACTAGGGATCAAGTGGTCAAATATGTGAGTCTATGGGGACATTTCACATTCACACCACCACAGCTGGTGCTCAGCTCGATATCTCCTTTTTATACAGTCCAGGAACCCAGCCCAGAGAATGGTGCCACCCACAGTGGGAAAGTCTTTCAATTTCAGTTGACCTAATCAAGATGCTCCCATCAGAGGCATGCCCAGAGGCCCATCTCTCAGGTGATTTCAGGTCTCATCAAGTGGATAACTGAGTTTAATCATCACAATATATGCACAACAGCACATGTACACATATACTGTATATAACTATCACATATGTGTGTATATGTATAAAATTTCATTCAGACCAAATGCCTTCTGATGAGTTTAAGTGTTTTTTTATAGATTTTTTTTCAATGAAATATAAGAAAGCATGTAAGAAGTTTAAAGACATCACCATCATGAAGTACAGAGCACAGCTTATCTTGAAGAGATTTGGGAGTGTGTGGCTTTTGTTGAGTGATGTGAATCAGAAGATTCACAGGACACCCATATGATTTTAAAAGAGAATGCCATTTGTAAGACCCTGACAGAGGTACTGAAAGGAACAGAGAGTATGAAAAACAAAAACAAAACACAGACCGGTAGTTATATCCTTCAAATTCCAAGGAAGCAGCTCAAGAAAATCCTGTTGTGGTATCTGAACAAAGAGTTCCCCCTTTTTAAAAAAAAATGTTTTATTTATGCATATGTATGCATGTGTGTATGTGCATGTGAGTGCAAGTGCCCACAGAGGCCAGAAGAGGGCACTGGATCCCCTGGAGCGAGAGTTACAGGTAATTGTGAACATCTTGACATAGTCATGGGTTCTGAGAACTGAACTTGAGTCCTCTGGAAGAGCAGCAAATCCTCTTAACCTCTGAACTATCTCTCTAACCCTGAGTGCCCCTCTTTTGAGCAGGTGTCCGCAGTGATTGTGCTATGCCTGTACTACCACTGTACTCTTTGAAGGTGGATGAAGGCACTTGTCACTGTAGTGCACAGATCGTAACGCCTGTGATGCACTTCCTTACACCTGACACAGCATGGCCATACCTGGGTTTAATTTGAACCACAGGCTTGGGCCTTGAGCTTGTACTGTGGGGTCAGGAGACTTTGGGGGGGATGGACAGGTCTCCATGTTGGAATGTACATGACCTGTGACTGGATGGGATGTTGTGCTGATTTTGAAACCTATCTGCATAGTCTTTGAAGGTGGAGTCTGTCTCTCTCTGTTTCTGTCTCTCTCTCTCTCTGTCTCTCTTCTCTGTCTCTCTCTCCTGTCTTTCTGTCTCTCTCTGTCTCTCTGTCTCTGTCTCTCTCTGTCTCTCTTCTCTGTCTCTCTGTCTCTGTGTCTCTGTGTCTCTGTCTCTGTCTCTGTCTCTCTCTCTCTCTCTCTCCTGTTGGGTATGGGCTAGGTTCAATGTCAAGCTTTTATAACAATAAAATTCAGCAAAAGGCATGGTTTGTGCCTCAGAGACCAGGATGTCTCTGGAATGCAGAGCTGGGAAAGACCCCTGGGAGCTGGGATGTTGTGCTAAGGCAACCCCTGCCCAGTTGTTAGTGCACAAACGAGGGGTCACCTCTGTCTAAGCCTGCAGCAATGCTGATGGTGGCAAGGACAGCATGGGGTGCACAATGAAGGATATAGGGGTTACTGGACAGGAAGCCATTGGCTTTGACTGATCTTCTACATAGGCCCAACAAGCAAACAGACAGAAGTCACTCTGCTGATGTTCCACAACACCTGCCTCTGCCTCCCAAGTTCTGGGATTAAAGGCGTGTGCCACCACATCTGGCAAATACCTGTTTTTGCAAGTTGAGGTTCAAGAATAAAAATTCTGTTCTGTAGAAGAAACTAATGTTTCCGAAAACAAAACCAGTTTAGCACCAACTCGGAGAAGATGTGAATTGAGCAATCACTCTTGTTTATAGCTCTGCTCTTACTCTTTGTATGCAAGAACGGAACACAGCATATTTCTAATGGTGAATAAAATCTAAGTTGTGAAAACTTAAAGTTTAGGACAATTTCAGAGAATTGTTATGACATGACCTTAGTTTAGTGACAACTCTCATCCAAGTATGTGGTGGCCATGACATCCTGTGTATATAAGAGTGTATAATCATAATTTGATGGACATTGAAAAAACTTTAAATTATTTTTTATTTACTGTGTGTGTGTGTGTGTGTGTACCATAGCATTCATGTGGTGGTCAGAGGACAACTGTAGGATTGGGTTCTTTCTGCCATGTTGGTCCTGGAATTCAAACTCAGTTCATCAAGCTTGGCAACCTGTGCCTTTACCTACTGAACCATCTTGTCAGCCCTGATAGACCATTTTGCAATTTATTTTCTGATAAAATATGATACAGTTAAGGGAAATGCATAGACTCCGAATCCATTTTTTTCTATCAGAAATAATTTAAATTTATCTATAATTATAATGTCTTTGTCACCACAGAACCTAGGGCCTCAGCACACCAGACAAACACTCCTCCACTGGATTACATTCTAGCCATTGTTTTTTTTTCTTTTTAACACAGGGTCTCACTATAACTCAGGCTGGCTTTGTACTCACTATGTAGCCCAGGCAGGTCTAGAACTCAGAATCCTCCCTCCTGCCTTCGCTTCCTGAGTACTAGGATTATAGATCTGCACCACCACACTTGGCTATAAGATAAAAAAATTAAAACTGGCTACTGATGAGGAATCAAAGGCACATTTTAAAGATATAACAACACTTTCCCGTTTTTGCAAGAGTTAAAAATATTGAGCTTATTGAGATTGTCTTAAAATTCCTCCTTTTTCTACTAACATAACTGTATGAGTCCAGTTTTCTTTTAAAATTTTCTCTCTCTCTCCCTCCCTCCCTCCATCCCTCCATCCTTCCCTCCCTCTGTCCCTCTGTCCCTCCATCCCTCCCCTTCATCTTTCTTGCTTTCTTTTCTTTCTCCAGTGCATCATGGTATGCTTGTGGAAGTCAGAGGACAACAACTTTTGGGAATCGGCACTCTCCTTCCACCATGAGGGTCCTGGCGAATCGAACTTAGGTAGGTTTGGTGCCATTACCCACTGAGCTATCTCATTGGCCCTGAAACTAGTTTTCTACTGTGAATTTTATTAAAAATGGTGTCATTAATAGTTCTTATATTAGGTAAGTTAATACATAAGAATAAGATCTTCAAATACAGATATACTGTGTATTTGTTAAAAGTGTGCATTCACTCCTTTGTTTGTCTGTTTTGAGACTGGGCTTGAAGTAGCCCAGGCTGGCCTTGAAATGCTGTGTAGCCAAGGATGACCTTGAACTCCAGTTCCTTCTGCTTCGACTTCCTGAGTGCTGGGATTAGAGATTTTCAACACCATTCCTGACATTGTTTTACATCTAATGTTTAGTTTAGCTGTGAGCATGTAATGCTAAGTGAATCACTAAACACCCTGTCCAATGAACAAGATGTGTTGTTTTCGTAATTTAAAATTTTCCCTCTGTTATGTCTATTCTTATATTTGTTGGCACGCAGTTTCACACTTGTCAAATCCAAAGCACATGATTGGCTTATATTTTATATATTCGGTTTCTTCGGGTTTTAATATATTTTGTTTTGGTGGGGGGCTTAGGATGTTGTCCAGGCTGGTTTTGAACTCCTGGTTGCAGTCATCCTCCTGCCTTAGCACCTCAAGTAGCTGGGACTTGGGGTGAGCCATGAATAGTTGGTTTTCTTACTTATTTTTCTAGCAATTTGTTATTTACTACACTTTATTTAAAATATTAATCATGGATGGGTTATAGTTTCTTTTGGTCGTTGTTTGTTTATGGGGAATCAAACCTCAGGGCCTTGCAAATACTAGGCCAGTACACACCCCACCTGGAACGTAGAGCTTTTGTTGCTGTTTTCTTTTTTTTGGACAGGGTCGCCTTCATTTCAGCCTGCCTGGAAGTCACAATGTGAACCAGGTTGACCTCGCTCTCACAGAGATTCACCTGTCTCTGCCTCCAAGGGCTGGGATTAAAAGTGTGCCCCACCATACCTAGCACGAATTTAGACATTTAAAAATGTTCCTCTACCACTTTAGGTAAACTTTACATAAACTTGGCCATCTTTAGGCTTTGTGGGCCACATGTCTCTGATTTTTACTTTAAAAAATTGTGAGATAGGGTCTCATGTAGCCCAGGCTGGCTTCTCACTTCCTATGTAACTGAGGATAGCTTGGAATTGCCCATCCTCCTGCCTCCACCTCTTGAGTGCTCAGATTACAGACGTGTAATCAAGCCTGGTCTTAGCTGCTTTCCTATGTGAAAAGAATCGCAGACAATTTGTGGTTGGGGGAGCACAGTTGTGATCCATAAAACTTTGCCAGTAGGCATTGAAATTGGAATTTCCACATTACAAAATAGTATTTTCCACTGGATGTGGTGATGTACACCTTTTATCCCAGCACTTGGGAGGCTGAGGCAGGTGGCTCTCTGTGAGTTCGAGGCCAGCCTGGTCTACATAGTGAGTTCTAGGTCAGCTAGGGCTACATAATAAGACCCTGTTTCAAAATAAAAGTTATTTTTTCTAGGCTGAAGAGATGGCTCAGTGGGTAAAGGTGATTGCTGCCAAGCCTGACAATTTGAGTTTAATCCCCAATTCTCACATGGTGGAAGGAGAGAACCAACTTCTGCAAACTGTACTTTGACTTTTACATACATGCTGTGACATGTGTGTTTACACACATGCACACACATGCGCATGTGCTCACATGTGCATGCAATAAATTCCTTCTGATTTTTTTTCAAAATCTTTTTTTTTCAATTAAAAATTTAATAAAAAATCCCTTTGCATCCCTGGGCGGCACAGCCACCAGCTTCCTGGGGCCAACATCTTTCCTGGGTAAGTTCAGATACACCCACTGTGCCTCGACTCCCCCAGCCTCATTCACCCTCCCAGCTCCCCCTAGCCTGGGCATGGGCCCATTCCTTGTCTTGGCACCCCAGACTCCCTGACTGACCTCTTGGCCCAGAATCCCCACTGTTTAATAATCCTTTGCACCCAGACTAACCCAATTCCTCCCTGTAGTCCCCAAGAGCCCTCAGGGCCTCTTCCTGCTCCCACCTCCCTTTGCATCCCTGGGCAACACAGCCACCAGCTTCCTGGGGCCAGCTTCTTTCCTGGAGGGCTCCAGAGCTTAGGAGAAAGCCTGAGAGCACCTGATCTTCGTCCGACTTGGGCCTCTGTGGGAACTCTTGAAGACAAAAGCAATCTGGTCACTCCAATATAAAATCCAAAGAGAAAACTGGAAGCTTAGAGGAACCAGCTTTTCATGCCCAACAAGTAAACCACACAGGCACATAAAGTTTACAAAAAGAAGCAGACCTAAACTCAACAAAGGAAGGCTTGAGTCTCACACAAAAATCAGAAACTACAAAAGAAATCCACATGTCAAAGACACAGAGAAAAAAATGGTACCATGAAAAACCAAAATAATATATCCCCACCAAGTACCAGCAGTCCCTTAGAGGTGTACAATGAGAACTCCCTAGAGATAACACAAGACATGGAATTCAAAAGAACAGTTATAAACATGATAAAAGAATTCAGTGAATTTAAAGAACACACAAAGAAAGAAATCAAAGAACTGAAAGAAGATAGGGCTAAACTTCTGAATGAATTCAGAAGAGTTAGAAATATTGAAGAATACTCAGGCTGAAATTAAGAAAGACATGAAACACTCAGTAAGCCAATTAGAAATGACAAGAGAAAGCCTTACCAATAGGATGAATGAAATGGAAAACAGAATATCAAGACTGGAAGATAAAGTGGACGAATTAGACCACTCAAGCAAAGATTATGAAAACACAAGAATGGAATATGCAGGAATTGTGTGACACCATAAAAAGACCAAACTTACAAATCATAGGCTTACAGGAAGGAGAAGAAACTCAGGATAATGGGTATGGACCAGATCTTCAACAGGATTTCCCCAAATTAAAGAAAGACATGCCCATACAAATATAAGAAGCACATAGAACACCAAATAGACAGGACCAGAAAAGAAACTCTCCACAGCACATCATAGTAAAAACACTAAAAGTACAGAACAAAGAGATGGTACTCAAGGATGCAAAAGAAAAACAACAAGTCACATATAAAGGAAAACCCATCAGGATCACAGCTGACTTTTCAGCATAAACTATGAAAGCCAGAAGAGCCTGGACCAAAGTAT
>NW_008331144.1:67145-69044 GCF_000622305.1 Nannospalax galili | reverse complement strand
ATATTAATGGACTGAACTCCCCAGTCAAAAGACACAGACTAGGTGAATGGATTAAGAAACAAAACCCATCTTTTTGTTGTATGCAAGAAACTAATCTCACTTTCAAGGACAGACACTACCTTAAGGTGAAAGGATGGAAAAAAAATATGAAGTGAATGATACTAAGAAAAAAGAAGGCGTTGCAATTCTAATATCTGACAAAATAGACTTTAAACTAAAACTAATCAGAAGAGATAAAGAAGGCCACTTCATTCTGATCAAAGGAACAATAAACCAAGAAGATATTACAATCATGAACATAGATGCACCAAACTCTGGTGCACCCAACTTCATAAAAACAGTACTACAGGACTTTAAGACCCAGATTAATGCCAACTCATTAATAGCAGGCGACTTCAATACCCCGCTGTCTCCATTAGATAGGTCAACAGGACAGAGAATTAACAGAGCGACATCTGAATTAAACTACCGAACATCAAATGGACCTAACTGACATCTACGAGTTTCCACCCAAGCACCAAAGGATATACTTTCTATTCAGCAACCCATGGAACCTTCTCCAAAATCGACCATATACTTGGGTACAAAACAAAGCTCAACAAATACAAAAAGATTGAAATAATTCTATGCATTCTATAAGACCACAATGCAATAAAACTTAAAATCAGCACGAGAGGAAGCTGTGATAACCACATGAACACAAGGAGATTAAACAACACACTCCTGAATGATGAATGTGTCAAAAGAGAAATTAAGAGAGAAATAAAAGTGTTCCTGGAACTAAATGAAAAGGACAATACAACAGAGCAAAACCACTGGTACACACTGAAAGCTGTCCTTAACAAAGAAAACAATACAAAGAATCAACAAATCCAAGAGCTGGTTCTTTGAAAAGATAAACAAGATTGACAGACTGGTAGCCCAGTTAACCAAAAGAAACAAACAGCACCTCCAAATCAACAAAATCAGAGATGAAAGGGGAAACATTACAACAGACACCAAAAAGATCTAGAACATTATAAGGGAATACTTTAAAAATGTATATGCTGCTAAATTTGAAAACCTAAAAGAAATGGTCAGGTATTTAAAAGCATGGGAACCACCAAAGCTAAACCAAGAAGAGATCAACAGCTTAAACAGACCCATAGCACATAAGGAAATTGAAACAGTAATACAAAGCTTCCCAACTAAGAAAAGCCCAGAACCAGATGGATTTGAAGCCAGCATCACTCTAATACCAAAGCCAGGTAAAGATACAATCAAAAAAGAAAACTACAGACCCATATCCTTAATGAACATAGATGCAAAAATTCTCAACAAAATACTTGCAAACCGCATACAGACATACATCAAAAAGATCATCCACCATGATCAAGTCAGCTTTATCCCAGAGATGCAGGGCTGGCTCAATATATGTAAGTCAATAAATGTCATAAATCATATAAATGGACTCAAAGACAAGAAATACATGGTCATCTCAATAGATGCAGAAAAGGCCTTTCACAAAATTCAACATCATTTATGTTCAAAGTCCTAGAGGGAAATGGACTGGAGGGAACACACTTCAACATAATTAAAGCCATATCTAACAAACCCACAGCCAACATCATTCTAAATGGAGAAAAAACTGGAAGCATTCCCATTGAAATCAAGAACCAGACAAGGCTGTCCACTATATCCACTCCTTTTTAACGTGGTACTTGAAACTCTTGCAAGAGCAATAAGACAAGAGCAGGAAATTAAAGGAGTAATAATTTGAAAAGAAGAGATCAAATTATCCCTATTTGCAGATGATATGATATTACATCTAAGAGACACCGTAAATTCCACCAGAAAACTCCTAGAAATTATTAACACGTTCAGTAAAGTGGCAGGTTACAAAAGTAATTCACAAAAGTC
>NW_008331144.1:66045-67125 GCF_000622305.1 Nannospalax galili | reverse complement strand
ACCAAAGTCTATAGCCTTTCTATATACCAATAACAAGCAATCAGAGAAAGAGCACATGGAAACACTCCCGTTCACAATAGCTGCAAAAAATAAAATAAAATATCTCGGAGTAAACCTGACCAAAGACATTAAAGACTTCTACAATGAAAATTTCAAATCTTTAAAGAAAAAGACTGAGGAAGACATTAGAAGATGGAAGGACCTCCCATACTCATTGATGAGAAGAATTAATATTGTGAAAATGACCATCCTACCAAATGTCATTTATAGATTCAATGCAATGCAAATCAAAATCCCCATGACCTTCTTTACAGAGTTGGAAAAAAACATCCTAAGATGCATATGAAAGCACAAAAGACCTCAGATAGCTAAAGCAACCCTGAGCACTAAGAGCAATGCTGGTGGGATTACTATACAAGATTTTAAACTGTATTACAGAGCTGTAATCATAAAAACAACATGGTACTTGGCACACAAATAGAATAGATCAATGGTACAAAATTGAAGACCCAAATACGAGTACATGCAATTTCAGCCAACTGATATTTGACAAATGGTGCTGGCACAACTGGATCTCCACCTGTAGAAGAATGAAACTAAACCCCTATCTTTCATCTTGCACAAAAGTCAACTCCAAGTGGGTCAAAGACCTCAATGTGAAACTTGAAACTCTGAAACTGTTAGAAGAAAACATTGGCAATAACTTACAAGATATAGGTGTGGGAAGGATTTTCTAAACCGGACATCAATTGCTCAGGAAACAACGTCAAGAATCAACAAATGGGACCTCATTAAACTAAAAAGCTTCTGTACATCCAAAGAAGCAACCAAGGAAGTGAAGAGAAAACCCACAGAATGGGAGAAAATCTTCACCAGCAACACATCTGGTAGAGGTTTAATATCCGGAATATATAACGAACTCAAAAAACAAAGAATCAAGAAAGGATGTAACCCAATTAAAAGATGGGCTAAGGAGCTGCACAGAACGTTTTCAAAAGAAGAAGTAAAGATGGCTATGAAACATCTTAAAAGATGTTCAACATCACTAATAATCAGGGAAATGCAAATTAAAACCACTTT
>NW_008331144.1:35246-65725 GCF_000622305.1 Nannospalax galili | reverse complement strand
GGGTGGGGGCATGGAAGGAGTTGGAGGGGGACTGGGAGGGATGGGAATAATGTTAATACAATACTCATGCATGAATTTTTTTAAAGTAATTGTTTAACCTAAAGAGTATAAGATTTCATATATTTTTATTGTTCAATTTTGAATATTTTCTTTTTCTAATTAATAATATACATTAATAGGAGAAATAAATAATAGATTTCAGCAATAAAAAAAAGATTTGAACCAAGGAAGGTAAAGAAAAAGAATCTGAAAGAGAAGAACAGTAGGAAACAGGCGTTAATAAGGGAGCTATCAATTAAAAATGGGGTTATTTTAAGGAGGGGGGAGGGAGGATTATACAAGGAACTTTGGGGATAAAGGGAAAGAAGGAGCTCAAGAGAGGTGGAACCATAGGAGAAGGGTATTATTAAGGGAGAAATGGGAAAAATGGGGGTACTTTAAATGGGGACTCCATAGTGGAGGGTTAGACAATGAGAGAGATAAATAATGCCTAGCTAGTTTTTTTAAAAAACCAGAGGGAATCATATTAATCGAATAACCTACTGACAAATTATACATACCACTATCTCAAGGAATATAATACATGTCTAGGTAAGGTTTATCTGAGAACTGTTGGTCTTTGCCCAAGCTTTGTCTACATGGCACATAGTAATTAAAAGTACCAGACTGGTGGAACTAACCTTCTTGGATGTCTAACAGCCATACTTTGAGGTCTATACTAATTTGGTGAGAGGGACATAAAGGACAGTTTTTTCTCTTTGCCCTCTTAGGTCGACTAAGTTCCAGTGGACTATGAGCATCTCTCAAAATGTCCTGTAACTGTGGTGAGTCACCTGTCCTCTTGATCGAGGAGGCCATGGAGGCCCCACCAAATGGACTTGAACCAGTGTCCACTCTACAAAGAGGAGGGTCAACTCAGAGGAATCATTTCTTCCATGCTTCCAAGTGAAGCCAGTCACGGTCAAGCAGGACCTTTGACTTATCGTCACATAAATGGAACTTGTAAAAGAAAAGAGCCAGGGGCTCCTCCCAAGCCCATGAGACCCCTGAGAAACAGATCCTCAAATGACCTTAAGAGTAAAAATAAATTGGGTTATCTGGGACAACTGTATGGTCTTAAACACTCAAAAGGAAAGTATAACCAAAGATTAAAGCAGTCAGTATAATTATTTAAGAGTCCATGTGTATAGCTAAAGGCTACATAACACAAAACAATGCCAGACAGGAGATACCTTCCTTTGAGTTGTTTGCCAGGGTGACCCAAGAGACTCCCAGACAGTAACCCAGCATAAAACTGGGACAAAGAACAGCAGACCCCAATCTTATCTAAAGGAATATTGGCAACTGATTGCTGCTAGATGAGGAAGAGCCGATCTTCCTAAACAAGGATCTCTAGAGAGGCTGACTAGATTCTGCGGATGGACAAGCACTGGGGGACAGCTGGGGACACCAACAACACAGTGGACAGTAACAGGGATGACAGAGTATATGGGCTCCAATGGAGGGGTGAGGCTATGGAAGGGTGCCATTTGGGATGTGAGTATATAGATGAATAAGATTGTTCGGTATGTTCTGTATGAAATACACACAAAAAAATCAACAAATAAAAAATGAGTTATATTTGAGGAAGAAGCATAAAAATTTGCTTCATGTTAATTAGGTGAGGTGAAACACATTACCATTAAAATCTACCTGATGATTTTATATCCATGTTCAGGTGCCAAGAATCTCAGAAAGTAACCGACTATCTAGTAATGATCAGATACATAGAGATTAGAGACGCGTGTGCAAACATCTAAGTGTCATTAAAATAACATTAAAAATGAGTTTTTCTGTGTGAAACAGTATATTTAAAAATGAAATGGAGATCTTTTTTGAAGGTTAAAACCTCATTCAATTTTATGTCTTATAGGGTTTATACTGAGTTCAATATTGTATAACTGTATTAATTCAACTGTGAACCTAAAATTTAGAGCCAATTTTGAAAGAGATGCATCCTTGCCCTGGAAATTGTTATTGAACATGTTAATGCTGTAATGAAATGCTTCTTCTAATCATGTGGTTATTAAATAATTAAAAAAGTAACCAAAATACTATTTTTAACATGATCAAATATATGTGGTTAAGCCCAGATTTTTTTTCAAGTATCCAGCTCAACAGTACAGTCATATAGTCAAAACCCTTTTGTAATTTTGGGGTTTCAGCTTGCTGACCCTGATCTGGACACAGAGGGATGAATAGACCCCAACCTATACTAACAAGTTCACACAGCCACGAACTCCCCAAAGTCCAGATTGCTTGGCAGCCAGTGAGCACAGATCGATTGAGCATCCACTGTGTACCAGATCCACTGAGAAATCTCAGGTTCCACGTGGCAGGCTGCTATGGCCTCTGTTGCTCAGCTGATGCGTCTGGGCATCTCCGAGGTAAGCAGGCTTGTAAGACGTGGAGATGGACCAGTGAGGCGGCTGAGTGTACCTGTGCCTGTCTCCAGGGTTCTGTTCCCAACAGCCCTCCCCAGGAGACCCTGACTAGTGAAACAGAGGTCATAGAAGCATCCAAAGGGAGCGGAGGGCCTTCCCTTAGGGCCAGGAGAGGGGCTCACCTGGAGACACCACCAGGTCGAATTTGGAGGACATGGCGATGGAGATACCGGCAGGGTGGTATACGGTACACCAGTAGCGCCCAGGGTCGTCTTCTTTCAAAGCAGTCATGGTCACGGTGAAGAAGCCGGCACTGGGGTCGTCCCACACTGAGAACCTTGACACCTGAATCTGCGTCCAGGGATTGGAGCTACTGATTAACCTGGCGCACTTAATGGGTGATCTCTCCTTGCACCAACTCTTCTTCTGGTAGACCCCACTCGTGGGTGGGTACTGGCACTTCACAGAGAACGCCTGCCCGGCCACTTTTTGAACTACCGGCACCTGAGAGTGGGCCCGGGATCCTGGAGAACAAGGTCGCAGACGGGTCATGGTCGTGCATAGGGTTTGCCCACACACCAGGCCTCTGGCCACATGCTACTTGTCTTCCCCTCACAGCGGTCCCCATCACACCTTCATCCTTTTCCCCTCCTCACCTGAGAACAGCAGCAACAGCCACAGCAGCAGCAACCAGGCCATGCAGCGCTTTTCCCGGGGCTCCTGGAGGAGACACAGAGGACAGACAGGGAAGCAGGAATCAGAGCCAGGCCTGATTCTATGCGCCTCTTCCAGCACCTCCGGAATAGAACTAAGGAGAGCCATCCAGGCCTGGTTTGGGGAAGGGAGAGGGCATGGAGGGCAGGTTCAGTGGCCTAGGGACATGGAAACCTTCAGCTCTGGGCATGAACCTGTCCTGAAGGGCTCTGCCCTGCCCTGTCCAGGGCCCAGGCCTCTGGAGAGGAGGCTCCCTCTCTCCTGTGCTCAGCTACCCCTCTGTGGCAGAATTCCCCTGGGGGAGGAGCTTATTGGCCAAAGGAAACTGTGGTAAAGCCCGGCCTTCCTCCTCGTCTTCTCTCACTTTTGCCCACTGCCTCTTCGTAGGGCTCAGCTTGACTATCTCTCCAGGGAAAGGAAGGCTGAAATTGAGCTGCAAGTTCAGGGCCACTTGGACAAGGTCTGATCAGTTGTCCCAGGGGTGGTCAGAGACTTCCTGGCCAGGCTGCCTGGTGGATTGACTTGTCCCAGGGGTGGTCAGAGATTTCCTGGCCAGGATGTCTGATAGGTCCACTGTCACGTTTCTACTCTGGGAGTGTTTACGAATGCTGAGAGGAGGGGAGAGAGGTGGAGATTCAGTCCCAGGAGAGATATGTAGATATATAGATATGTAGGCAGGGTTCCTGGCAAATGTGGGGGCATTCAGAGAGAGCCCTGAGTAGGGGTTCTGAGAAGGGACAGTGGGGAGGGATAGGACGGGGTAGAGGAGTGGGGTCCCAGGAATCCAGGCTAGGCTTTCCTCTGTATACTCAACTCTATTACCTGTGCACAGAGGACACAGAAACCTAAACAGATGAAGGACTTGCATCTTTTTCATCGCTTCTCCTTGAGCTGGAGTTACAAGTGAATGTAAGCTGATGTGGGTGCTGGGAACTGAACTCAGATCCTCTGCAAGAGCAGTGAGCACTCGTAACTGCCAAACCAGCTTTCTAGCCCTTTGGACAGGAACCTTTAAATAACTGGAATAAATATTCTCAGAGATATTTAAAAGAATTTAGTCACCAGCCACTTACAAATTAAAAGCAAATTGCAGTATTAGTTTATTCATTAATTGGGCAAATATTTAAAATTTATTCACACTCTGTCAGGGTGCAGAGAAACAGACACCATTGTATGTTTAAAGTGAAAAGAGAAATTGTTTGGCATTACTGAACATAAATAAAAAAGATCTGTGAAATGTAGTGAACTGGGCGTGGTGGCGCACGTCTTTGATCCCAGCACTCAAGAGGCAGAGGCAGGTGGATCTCTGTGTGTTCAAGGCCAGCCTGGTCTACATAGTGAGTTCCAGGACAGCTGGGGCTACAGGGAGACCCTGTCTCAAAAGACAAAAATTTAAAGAAATGTAATGAACGTATCATTTGACTTATGGATTTCCACTCTATTCACATGGGCACCAAAGAAATACACAAGGATGATCATTACTTGTTTTGTGAGTGTTAAGGAATGGTTAGGGGGCTGGAGAGATGGTTTAGCAGTTAAGATCACATACTGCTCTTGCAGAGGACCTGAGTTTGGTTCCCAGCACCCATGTTGGGCAGCTCACAACTGCCTGTAACTGTACCTTCAGGGGATCTGACTCCCACTTCTGAACTCAACTCCTCAGGCTTGGCAGCAAGGACCTTTACCTGATGAGTCATCTCAGATGTCAAAAGACATTCTCTGATCTCCACAGGTGCATGGTGGCATGTGTGCATGTGTGCACACATATACCCATACACACACACACACACACAAATAAAAAATAAAAGGAATGCCTACAGGAGTGGAGAGATGGCTCAGCTGTTAAGCGTATGTACTGCTCTTGCAGCACCCACATCTAGTGGCTCCAGGAGACCTGACGCTGTCTTCTGCTTCCTTTGGCATTTGTACCCCCCACTGCAGAGACCCACACATAGACACACACACATACACACATAATTAAAACATTTTTAAATAATTATTTTTATTTTACGTGTATGAGTGTATTGCCTGCATATAAGTGCCCCCGTGTCGTGCAGTGCCCACAGAGGACAGAAGAGGACACTAGATCCCCTGGAACTGGAGTTACAGATGGTTGTTAGCCACCATGTGGGTGCTGAGACCCAAACCCAGGTCTTCTACAAGAGCAGTCAGTGCTCTTAACCTCTGTGCCATCTCTCCAAATCCTACACACATAATGTTAAAAATCTTTGAGAGAAAGGAATGCCTAGCTTGTATTCATACCTAGATAGATCTCTAAATATCTTGTTAACTTTTCTGACCTTAATTTTTTTATCATTTTGTTAAACTTAATGATTATGCCCAATGCAGTCTCACTTATATAAACTGTGTGAAACTCTATCTGTAGAAACCAAGAAGTTGTCTGGAAAACTGCTGATCAAACTAATAATAGGGTCACTTTCGGGGGAGGGATCATTATTAATTAGTGTTGGGGAAGGACAGGTGAAGGGAACTCGATCTGAATGCCGCTGCGGTACTCATTTGTTTTTTCTGCTTTATTAAGAAGGTATAATTGACAGATAAGGATCGTATATATTGGGTTGGAGATGGGGCTCAGTTGGTAGAGTGCTTATTTAGCGGGTAGGAAGCCGAGTTCCATCTCTAGAACTATATAAAACTGGGTTTGATGGCTCAAGTCTATAATCCTAGCACTTTAGAGGAGGAGGCAGGAAGATCAGAAGTTCAAGGTCATTCTTGGCTACTTAATAAGTTTGGGCCAGTCTGGGATATAGGAGACCCTTCTTCAAAAAAAGATTGTGTAGATTTGTGTTGTACCACATCATGGTATGACTCATGTGTACACTGTGAAGTGGTTAAATCAAGCTGATTAATCTATCGTTCAAATTCTTGTCAGTGTTTTTGTGGTGTGGTCGTATGGATAAGTGTGTGGTGCATGCATGTGAGTATGCAGGTACACATGTACATGTGTGTGAAATTGGAGGCAGAAGACTTGGAGTGCCTCCCTTTATTTCTCCCTACTGTGAAGCTTTGATTCAGTATCTCCCACTGAACTGGAAGCTTATGTTTCGGCTAAAATAGTTGGAAAGCAAGCTCCCAAGACCAGCCTGTCTCTGCACCTTAATGCTGGGATTACAGGCATGTACAGTTATGCCTGGCTTTTTACATGAGTGCTGGGAATTTGAACTGAGGTCCTCATGATTGCACAGCAAGCTGTCTTACCCACAGCCCCTTCTTGTCAGTATTTGTGGTGAAATCATTTAAGGTCTGTTCTCTTTATAATGTGCATGTATGGAATATATTACCATTAACACCAGTCTTCAGGTGGTATACTGGATCTCTGGAACTTATTCATATTGTCTAAATGAAACTCCATACCTTTTAATCAATACAATCACAATGAGGCCTTTATGTGTGTAATCGCAAGTTGCTGTGTAATAAATATGACATTTTAAATACATTAAAGAGTGTTTTAAATGGTGGGGTGGGGAAAGATGGGTTAAACTTTGAGGCTAGCAATGGAGAATGTGTGGGCAGCAGCCCAGGGCAGGATGTGGAGTGTGGCCTTCCTGTGCCCTGAGAGGGTGAGGTGTTTCTCTGAAAGACTTCGAGGATGGTCTGTACACACCTGAGGTGAAAATAAACTGCACAGTATAGAAGCCTGAAGAGCTGGCTTTGAACACACTTGGTCCAGGAAATGAGGTTAGGACAGGAGCTGTGGGTGTCTGACAGGAGATGGAAAAGGAGTGGGTGAGGGGTCAGTGGACACTGGGCTGCAGACAAGTCTACAGACAGGGGATCAGACTCTTTCCAATCTCAGGGGAAATGTCCTTAAGACCCTCAGAGGGCATCTGACCTCAGCCTGGACTGGCCTTGCACCCTTCAGAGGTGTCCCATACTGACCCAGACAGGAATGAAGGTCACCCTGTCATGGCTGTTTCTGGGATCCTCCAGGCACCCATCCTGGGGGCCGTAAGGCAAGTCATGCTTAGTAGTTAGAATGTGAAACATCCCATTTTCTCTCTGGATTTGAACACCCAGACCATAGGATTTTTAGGGCTGGAGTCTTACCAGAGAACTTGGTTTACTGGGCCTTGAGGTTTTATAGCCCAGTCCCACTTTCTGTTCCATCTCTGCTTCCTGTGTGGATGCAGTGTGATCAGTAAACCACCTGCTGCTGACAACATGTCTTCCCTGATGCCCAAAGGGACTTGAGTCTGGGGCTACAAGTCAAAATAAAGCCTTTCTTCTTTAAGCTGCTCTTGTCAAGGTATTTTACCACAACAGCAGGAAAACAAACAACAACGAAACAAAACAACCCTACCCCCAAACAAAGACACCACGTCAGCGTGGCTTAAGTCATCTTGAACCAATTCACCCACATCAATAAAGCGAGAGCCAGGAGTGCACCTTGAATCGGGCCCACTAGAGATTTACTCCAACCACCTACAAACTAGTGTGGTGGGACAGCACCTATCTTGAATGGTCATTGTGTGGACTTACAAAATACTGTACATAAGAGCTTAGTGCACAATAAGTATGAGGTATTGATATTAAAAGTACAGCAGAATGGCTATGTAGCTCACTTGGTAGAGTGCTTGCCTAGTGTGTGCACAGCTCTGGGTTCCAACTCTAGGCCACATAAACTGGGCATGGTGGCTCACACCTGTAATCTCAGCACTCAGGAGGTGCTGGCAGGAGGACCAGAAGTTCAAGGTCATTCCTTGGCTACATAGCGAGTTCCAGGTCATCATGGGACATATGAGACCCTATCTCTGAATAAAATAAAATAAGTAAATAACGTAAAAGAATTCTGGCTCTTCATGTAAAATGCATATTTTTCTACTCCATATAGATATATTAAGGGAGTTACAAGGTCTTTAGTGTTTATTTGTTCAATTTAAAAATAAAAACTATGGGGCTGGAGAGATGGTTCAGTGGTTAAGAGCATTGGTTGCTCTTTCAGAGGACATGGATTCAGTTTCCAGTACCCATATGGCGGCTAATAATCATCTGTAACTCCAGTTCTAGGGGATCCGACATCATCTTCCAGCCTCTGTGCATGACATGAGTGCACTTACATGCACACGGACAAAACACTCATACACATAAAACAAAAATAAAATTTAAATTAAAAAAAAAAACTAGATAGCAAAGGTGGGGGGCGATCACCAAGCATGTTGTATAATCCCAGTCCTGGGGAGGCTAAGTCAGGAGGAATGTAAGGTTGAGGCCAGCTTGGGCCACAAAGTGAGACCCTATTTCAAAAAATCAAGGGTTGGGGGTGCAGCTCAGTGGTAGAGTTCTTGCCTATCATGTGTAACACCCTGCGTTTGTTTGGTCCCCAGCAGCACAAGAAAAAAGAGGAGACAGAGGAGATAAGGAGAAAGAGAGAGACAGCAAAACTGTCACCGCAGTGTAGGAGTCTTACTTACAATGTAGCTGACTCTCACATCTGCATCCTGAGAGTTTGATTTGATTGTTTTTTTCAATTCAGGTGCTTCGGCATTCTAAGCTGGTAGTCTACCAGAGAGCTACACCCCACAGCTCCAGAACTTTCTAATCATTATCTCAACTATACAGGGAAGAATGATAGATCTCAGTATCACAGATTAAAAGTTGGACATTACCCCAAAACATGATGATAAGATTTAAAAGCAAATTGTAATCATGCTGAAATGTTTCTTTCCTATTTCACAGATTAAAAGTTATTTTTTTTGTAAAAACAAATCTTTTAAGCAATAAAGTAAAATGAACATTTCAGTAGAAACAGGAACTAAGGCGAGGAGCAGGCAATTTTCTCCAGAAGAAATAGATGTGAGCAATATTAATAAAGTATATTCAAGATGGAAATTGTTAAAATCAATGCAAAACCATTCTTCTCATCAGCATGATAAAAATTACATGATGATAACCAAGGTAGGGAAGGTTTTAGGTAAATGGTAATTACATGTAGTGCTGGGTAAAAAATTGATACCACCCTTCCAGAAACACAGGGTGATGAGAGGACTCAAAGTCTATTTTGAGGGCTAGAAAATGTAGCTCAGTAGAGTGCTTACTTAGCATGCATAAAGTCCTGGGTTTGATTTGCTGTTTAAACAGAGTGTGGTGATCTACGTTTGTAGTCCCAGCACTCAGAAGGAACAGAAGTTGGACTGACAAGCTGGTACATCAGGTAAAGGCCCTTGCCAATAAGGCTGATGACCTTAGTTTAATCCCTGGGACCCACATGATGGAAGGAGAGAATCAGCTTATGCAAATTGCACTCTGACCTCCACAGACACCCTTGATAGTGCACACATATTCATACACTAAAAATAAATAAATAAATAAATAAATATTAAAGCATTATAAAGCCTTCAAGTTCATCTTTGACTACATAGAAAGTTCAAAGCCAGGGCTGGAGAGATGGCTCAGTAATTAAGAGCACTGGCTGCTCTTGCAGAGGACCCAGGTTCTGTTCCTAGCACCTATATGGTGGCTAACAACCATCTGTAACTCCAGTTCCAGGGGATCTGATGCCCTCTCTGACTTCCATGGACACTGCATGACACGGGTACACTTACCTACATGAAAGCAATACACTCATACACACAAAATAAAAATAATAAATAAAATATTGAAAGAAAGAAAAAGCCAACCATGGATATAAGAAACCATGTCTCAAACAAAACAAAACAAACAGGACTGGTGAGATGGCTCAGAAGGTAAATGCACTTGTCACGAAGCTGGATGATCTGAATTTGATTCCTAGGATCCCCATAGTGGAAGGAGAGAACTGACTCCCAAAAGTTATTCTCTGATTTCTACATGTACTCCATAGCACATGTACACATACACATGCACACAAAATTTATAGTATATAATGTTATATATTATATTATAATATATATTATAATATATATTATAATATATAATATTATACATATAAATTTAAAAAACCCAGGTTCAGTTCTCAACAACCACAAGGCAGCTAACAACCATCTGTAACTTCAGTTACAGCGGATATGATGCCCTCTTCTGGCCTCCACAGGTATTGCATGACATGGGTGCACTTACATACATGAGGCAAAACACTCAAACACATAAATTAAAAAAAAATTAAAAGGCAACAAGCCAAAACATTAAAGTCCATTTTGAATATGTCTGGTGTCCTTGGCCAGAGACAGACACATCTGTAGGAAAGATAGCATAGACCCATACAGGGGAGGTGACAACCAGGGGGCAGGGAAGGCTAAGGTTGTAGTGATGCATCTACTGGGTAGGAAACACCAAGGATTGCAGGTAAACCCAAAGTCAGAAGAGCCAGTACCTAAAACCTGCTGCTCATGAGCTTAGCTGAGATGATGTCACTAACAGAGCGGTTCAGCCTGATGTCCTCCAAGATGTCAAGGAATCCTCAGAAGGTTGAAGAAATCAACGCCTGTTGAGGAATCAGTTTTCTGTGAGGAAATCACTCTACTGTGGAATGGATTTCTAGCACTAGTACTAGGAATATTACTAGTACTAGGAGTACTACATTATTATATATAATTATATTATTACTATATTATATTATTATTACTAGTACTGAGTGTACTAGTTACTAAGGACCTGACAAGGGCAACTGAATAGAGGAAGGATATATTTTGTTTGACTCAGTTTTATGTATATATGTGTGTTTGTATGTGTCCATGTATGTGCACATACATGTGTGCAAGTGTGAAAGACAGAGATTGACATCAAGAGTCTTAGTCATTTTCTACCTTACTGCTTTTAAAGATTTTTTAAAAAACTTATCATTGTGTGTGTATGTGCACACGCCCACACATGCATGCACATGTCTGTGCAGGTGCTCCCAGAGCCTAGAAGAGGGTGTCAGAACCCCTGGAGTTGGAATTACAGGTGGTTATGAGCCACCAGTGTGGGTCTGGGAACTGAATCCAGGTCCTCTGCAAGAGCAGTATGTGCTCTTAACTACTGAGCCATCTCTCAGCCCATCATATTATTTTTCAATGTAATAATTAAATTTATTCTTTGATGATTTTTAGACACATATACAACGTATTTTAATCACATTTCTCCCCATGCCCCTTCCCAACTTCCTTCCAGATCCTCTCCATGCCTCCTTCCAACTTCACGTCTTTAAAAAAAAAATTCACTGAATCCAACTAGAGCTGTCTTTATATGCATGGGTGTGAATCCATCCACTGGAGCATGGTCAACCTACTAAGGACCATATTCCAAAAAAAACAAACAAACCCTGAGTCTCCTTCCCCTAACGGTCACCAACCTGACATAGCTCCTCAACTGGGGGTGAGGACTCATGTGCCCCTCCCCCATCCAAGCTGGCTCCATCTTGTGCAGGCAACCACAGCTACTGTGTGTTCATGAGGGCAGTGGTCCTGTCATGACCAGAAGACACTGTTTTGATCTAGTCCTTCTTGACTTCTGGCTCTTACAGTCTGTCTACCCTCTCTTCCCTGGTGTTTCCTGAGCCTTTGGGGAGAAGGTATGATGTAGATGCCCATTTGTGGCTGAACACTCTGTAGACACTTATTTTCTGCCCTTTGACCAGTTGTCAGTCTCTGTGTTAATGACCATCCACTGTGCAAAGATGTTTCTCTGATGAGGACCGAGAGCTGCCTTAATGTATGGATATAGAGATATGTATTTAGAAGGCAGTTTGGTATGTCCATTTAATAAAATAATAGATGCTTGTTTATCCCTAGAACCTATGAGCTCTTAACCACAAGGTTTTTGGCAAGATTTAAGTACCAAGCATAAGATTCCTCCAGGGCCTTAAATCCAATCAGAAAGCAATTGGTTACCCCTATAACATTCATACCACTATTGCATCCATGCGCCTATCTTGCTAGGCTGGTCATTACTGTTGCTTTCAGGATTCACAGCTCTAAGTAAGACTATTGATGACTTCCCCTTCTCCTGGCATCAGTATAACACCTTCCAGGACTGTGAAAGCTAGCCAATAGGGATGAAGCTTCCAGGTCAGTATCAGCTTGATTTCTCCAAGTCTTGTGACCAAAGTGTGTGATGTCTTCAGTAATACGGTCTTATCAAGTTCTGGTGGGTAATCAAGAGCAATGGCAATAACCTGCATTGTTTCAGGGGTTTCTGGGACATGCTGACCAACAACTTGAGCAAAAGGATTCCATATCTGGTTCTAGGCTTTTTACTTGTTGACCTGTGGTTTCTGGAGAAGCAATATTCCCTGTTGTAGGGTAACTCCACATATAATAAGACAGCAGGTTTCCATATGGTGTTTTCAAATATCCTTAGTGTTAGTTGTTAGTTGTCCTTCTTGAACTCTCCCCCTTTCCTACCCTCTCAGCTCCCTCACCACTCAAAACCCCTCCACTATTCCCCTTTCCCCTTTACATTCCCCTTCAAGTTCTGCTATCCCTTTTCCCTTAAGAATCGCTCCTCCCCAAAGACCCCTTTCTAGTTTCTTGACATCTACAGGCACTCCAAGATGAACACACACACATCTAAAGATTTGCTGCTAGGATCCACATATGAGAGACAACAAGAGGTATTTGTTTTCTGGGTCCAATATAATTTTTTCAAGTTCCATCCATTTACCAGCACATTTTATAATTTCACTTTTTCTTTATAGCTGATTAAAATTCCATCATGTACAGGTACCACTTTTCCATGATATGTTTGTCAGTTGATGGACATTTAGGTTGTTTCCATGTTCTAGCTCTTGTTACTAGAGTAGTGGTAAACATGGATGAGCCAGTATCTCTGTAATAGGATACAGAGTCCTTTGGGTATATGCCCAAGAGTGGTATAGCTGACTCATGTGGTAGATATATTTCTAGCTTTTGGAGGAATCTTTATACTGATTTCCATAGTGGCTGCACCAGTTTGCAATCCCACCCACAGTGAATGAGGGGTCCCCTTTCACCCCATCCTCATGAGCATTTGTTGTCATTTATTTTTTTTCTTTGTTTTCATTTTATTTTTCTGAGACAGGATCACACCAGTTTGGGACTACTGAGGCACCCAGCCCTGTGAACTGATCAACTACTGGGTTGTCCACCTCTCCAATGGAAGCCAGACACTGTGGGACTACTCCAAGTGCTGAGGCTCCAGCCTCAAGGAACAAACAGGTACCAGGTTTTCAGCCTCTCGGGTGTGAGACAGCTGTTTTTACTATTTCAATGTACGCTGATAAATAATCATATATTATATATATATAGTATATATTTTCATTCTTTTGGTTCTGCTTTTCTCTGCAGAACCCTGCAGAGAGGCACAGATGAAGACAGACACCTGGGCATCTGATTCTCAGAGACAGAGGCCCCAGAGGATTGGAGGGCAGGCTGCTTTCTAAGTAGAGATCCTGTCCAGGTTGCTAGAATTGTATGGCCCAAGGGAAGGACAAAAGACAGACATAGCAGTGGTGTCCCCTAAACTGCAGGACTCCCACAAGAGTGACAATGAGAAGCTGGAGCTCCATATTTATTTGGGGCTGTGAAAGAGCTGACACATGCTGGGGGCCACATCCTCTCTTCTGAGAAGAGCACACGCCCAAGACAATTAAGGTGGGGGCATCCTGAGCCTTAAACATCCTGTGATTTCAGGCTCAATTCAAGTTGTAGCCCCTTCTTTACCCACTCCTCCAAATTCCTGAGAGATGGACATGGCTGAAGGTCAGAGGTCACTGCTGTGTGGCTTCATGAGTCTGAAATCCAAATGATCTCTTCGCGACAGCAAGCAGGACAGTGAAGATCAGGGTCTTACAGAAGAGACCACAGACCGCAGGAACAACGATGCTGAACATGGGGACCCTGGGGAGTAAAGGTTGGTACAGTCACATCCCACACTGCAGAGCCTCGGACATTCCTCCCCATCCAACCTTACAGGCTTGGGTCCTTCCTGCACCTTTCCCTCAGCATCTGGCTTTGTGACGTTTAGTTTGCTTCATTTTCTAAAATAACTGGTTAGAAACATGTTTGGTGGAGGGAGAGTCAGGGTTCAAGTCCAAGAGAGGCATCTAGGAGGAAGGATGAGCCGGGGCAGCTTGGTCTTCCTTGTGGGGTCCAGATCTAGGAAACCTGGTCTCTGTTCTCAGCATCCTGACCTGCTTCCAGGAACATTCTACCACACCTCTAGCCTCAATTTCCTCATTTAGAAATCAAGAAGAATTCAAGCCTAGTGAAAATCCAATCTTAATGAAAATCCAAGATGTGATCAAAACGGGTCTCCAAGTTCCAGGTGGACTGTGAATGATGCCGTGGGGCAGAGAGCCACATGGGAGAGAGCTCAGACTCTTCGTGGGCAGACAGGAAGTAGAAGGGGACACAGTGATCTACACAACAGGACACAGAGACAGAAAGACAGAGGCCATAGAGGGTGAGCCTTTTAAAGTCTGTACCACCTCCTAACGGTTCCACTCAGGTGACCAAGCCTTTA
Organism: Nannospalax galili; assembly: GCF_000622305.1. Taxonomy (NCBI): domain Eukaryota; kingdom Metazoa; phylum Chordata; class Mammalia; order Rodentia; family Spalacidae; genus Nannospalax; species Nannospalax galili. The sequence goes on along the minus strand of NW_008331144.1, from coordinate 51,170 downwards.
ACACACCAGCCTTTAACACTTCAGATCCAAAGTTCAACAGGAGATAGAGTTGAGAACTACCATCTTGGCATGCAAACCACTCTTTGCAGTTTCTTTATTGATGAATTGTTAAATATTGAATTAACAGAGAAATAAATACTCTTCCATATTCCCACTAATCTAATGCTTCCTTCCCCACATATTCTTATTTAGTCTTTATTCATGTTTACACTATGTAAACATCTAGTTAAACACATCACTTTTCCCTGCTTAGACAATTCTTCAGCATCTCTGCCTAGTTTCCATAATTATAATTTCAATGAATGCACACTTCCATCAAGTGGAAAAGCTGTAAAATTCACAATCACTTGCTATCCTTAGTTGTTGATATTGGTTTCATTTTTTTTTTTGAGACAGGATTTCCCTGTAGCCCCATATGGCCTGACACTCACTGTGTAGACTGGGCTGGCCTCCAGCTCACAGAGATCCACCTGCCTCTGCTTCCTGAGTGCTGGGACTAAAGTTGTACACCATCATGTCTGGCTGTTCTCATTTAAAAAATTTTTTATTATTTTGATTTTATGTGTATAAGTGTATTGCCTGCATGTGTATAAGTGCACCCATGCCATGCAATGCCCATGGAGGTCTGAAGAAGGTACTGGATCCCTTGGACCTGGAGCTACGGATGGTTGTTAGCCATCATGTGGGTGCTGGAATTCGAACCCAGGTCCTCTGCAAGAGCAGTCAGTGCTCTCAACTGCTGAGTCTCCCCAGCCCTGGCTGTTTTCATTTTTTTAAAATTATTTTTATTTATGTGTATGTGTGTTTGTCTATATGTGTGTCTGCCATGTGTGTGTGGCTGCAATGGAGGCCAGAAGACGGCATCAGATTCCCTGGAGCTGGAGTTACAGGAGGTTGTGTGGTGTCGAACATGGATGCTGGGAACCAAACTTGGGTCCTCTGAAAGAGCATTGAGCACTTAACCTCTGGGCCATCTCTCTAGCTCCTTGTTTTTATTTTTTAAATCATGTATCCATGCAGAACTTTCATGAGAGAAATTGAGCATTTACACCATTCTGTGTACTGTTGTCTTCTAAGTATCAGAATTTGCAGGCAATCTACAAGACATTAATGAAGCAGTGTTCCTGGAGATCTGCCAACGTGGGTTTAATAGTTTAAAATATTTCTGCTAAAGCTGGGTGTATAGCTCTGAACATCCACTAAGGATGCCTAAGAAGCTAGGCTTCATCATCAGCACCAAGAAAGAAATGTTCCTACTAAAATAGATGTGTCACAGGGTGAAACTGTCATTGTCTATGACTTGGTAGGCCTGGCTTGGTGGGAGATTTCAGGTCATTGGGAGTATCTATCAATCCATCCATTTATCCACGTGTTTCACTAAATTTTCTCCTTCCTTCCCTCTGGGAGACTGGCCCTCAGTCACCTGGTCTCCTGGTTCTGATACTGCTTAATAAAACTGACCTAACACAGTTCTATCTGAATTTTGCATAGTTTATATGACATTTGGGAGGGGGTGACTTATAAAGAATCAGCTTCCCACACCCTCACACGATTCAAGCCCGCGAGTAGTCTCCATCAGCTTTCATGCACCATGCCCACACACCATCTCACCCCAAGGTCGGAGTGCCTCATCTTGCCCCGTGGAGCCTGCAGGACAGGCAGGGCATCCATGCGTTTTGCCTGGCCAGTCTAGCCACCCCCCCTCACTGCTCCCCAGCTGCACGCCTCGCTCCTGGAGTTCCAATATGGCCACAGCTCCACTCCTTTTCCCAGCCACCATCTTTTACTCACCATGTGGCTACCTACTTATCCATTCATCCATATATTATCCATTCATCATCCATCCATCCATCCTTCACTCACCCACCCATAATTTATCCATCCATTTATTTACTCACATGTCACCATCTACTTATCTATTCATCCAATATCTATCCATCCACCCATTTAATCATCCCCATCTATCATTCCATCCATCCACCCATCCATTTAATCATCTGTCATCTATCATTCCATCCATCCATCCATCCCAAAGGGATAATGGGACTAGAGGGCAGTGCCCTTTCCTTTTTCCCATGACTATGAGAGGAATGGCTTTGCCACAGGCTGCCACTCTGATGTACGGCCTCCTCAGAGGTCCAAAAGTCACATACTGAAACTTCTAGAACTGTGAACCAAAACAAACCTTTATTCTATTTATAGGCTGATTATCCAAGGATTTTGTTACACTGATGGAATGCCGAGCAACACAAATGCATATTAGAAATATCCTGAAAGTCTTATTTTAAAATGCCAAGACCAGGAAAGAGGAGTGGTGATGTAGTTCAAAGGTAGAGCACTTATCCATTGTGGGGAATGTCCCAATTGAATCCTCAGCACTCCAAAGGTAAAATAAAATGCTGACACTGGCCTTCATTTCCAGTCTACAGTAGGGTATGTGGATCAGTAAATCAAACAAAACAAATAAGTAAAATCAAATAAATAAAGCAAAATAAAGACAAATACTTGAGACAGTCATAACCCTAGATACTTGTAAGAACTCTTGGGCTAGACGATCTCTTCCAGCTCTGGTTTTCTAGCATCCCAACAATATCAACAGGAAACTAAAGCCAGAGAGGTTCCTGACTTGCTTAAAGTCACGCAGATGGCCAGTCTGCAAACTGTGACAACCCAGAGTCCCTTGCTTTCCCCCCTATACCGTTATATTCCTGGGTTGGCGGGGACTAATAGAATTCACCAAAGACGCCATTTCCTTCTTCTTACTTCCTGTGTGTCAGGAAACATGGAGGGTGAACTGGGGAGAACAGGGCCCTCCTCCTCACTCTGTCTCCCCTCTCCCTGGGAATTTCCACACAGACTCTGGTGACTCAAGTATGCTCCTGCTCCACCTCACCTCCATCCTCAATTCCCACATCATCTCAGCACATAGACTGGGAAACAGAAGGTGTCCAAATCAGGAGTCCAGAGCCCTGAAAACATACCTGGTAACACTTGTCACATTTGTGAAGGTGACTCTGGGGTCAGGAGAGGAGGTGATAGCAGTTGACTTACATAGGGATTGAGTCACAGTTTTGTACCTGGTGTAGATGCTTGGGTCGTTTGTGGTAGTAAAGGTGGAAACTTCAACCAAGTTTGTAGTAGAAATCGTGTTAGAGGCATGAGTACCTGAAGGATCTGTAAGAAGATACATGGGATGGATGAGTAAATATACAGATGAATGAATGGATGGATACAAGATGGATGGATAAATGGATGGACATATGATGGTTGGATGGATGAATGGATGGATATATGATGGATGGATAAATGGATTATGAATGAATGGATGGACAGATGGATGGATAGATGGATGAATAGACAGATGAGTGGATAGATGGATGAATAGATAGATTGATGAATGAATGGATGGATATATTGTGGATGGATGAATAGATGGATATATGATAGATGGATAACTGAATGGATGGATAAATGAATGGATATATTATGGATGAATGAATGGATATATAGATGGATATATGAGGAATCGATGGTGTTCTGTTTTGGTTTCTGTTGCTATAATAAAACACTGACCAAAACCAACTTGGGAGGAAAGGGTTTATTTCATGTTACACTTTCAGGTTACAGTCTACTATTGAAGGAAGTCAGAGTAGGAACTGGAGGCAGGAAGTGAAGTAATGACTGTGGAGGGGCTGTTTGCTGGCTTGCTCAACAGCTTTTCTTATACAGCCCAGACCCCTCCACCCCACCCAGGGGTGGCACCACCCACAGTGGGATGCGCTCTCCCACATCAATCATCAATCAAGAAAATGCCTCCACAGACATGCCCACAGTACAATCTGATGGAGGAAATCCCTCAACTGAGGTTCCCTCTTCCAGGCGTCAGGTTGACAACCAAGATTAGCCAGTCACAGACGAATGGATGGGTGAAGAATGTGGTGGGTAAGTTAGTGAATAGACAGGTAAATAGATGAATAAAAGGTGAAGGGTAAATGAGTTGAGCAGGGAAATGAACACGGCTACTCAAAATCCAAGATTTTCTGCAAAATCCAAAGAAACAGTGCAAGGTCTGCCTGGGTCAGAGATGGGAAGGAACGGGGAGAGAGGAACAGGCAGGGAGGGAAGAGGTGTGAAGAATGTCCTTTCTTGCCTGTTATTCTTCCACGGCATGTATCCCCACCTTCTCCAAGAGCAATTCCTTTTTTTTCTCGACCTTACACCATTCACTCTGCCTCTGCAAGCCATATTTCTCTGAAAGTCAGCCTTTATTAGTATATTGTGTATGTGCCTTGTCCCTCGTTCTAGGAAGTTCAACTGGTTTTCCTTTCCTCTGCCATCCTTAATTCATCCACTATTACCTGCTGGGGAGACAGAGCCCAGCAAGGCACAAGCTGGGAATTCAGAGATTAATAGGGGAGGAAAATAAATACATTGGTCTCTACCAAAGTGTGCGGGATAACTTTAGTGTCAACTTGACACACCTGGGTTGAGGGCGCCTCAACTGGGGAATTGTCTCCATAGGATTGGCATGTGGCCATGTCTGTGGGGCATTTTCTTGATTGTTGAGTGATGTGGGAGGGCTCAGCCCACTGTGGGTAGTGCCACCCTGGGCAGATGGTCATGGACTGTATAAGAGAGCAGGCTGAGAACAGGCCAGGGGAGTAAGCCAGTAAGCAGCGTTCCTCTGTGGCCTGTGCTTCAGCTCCTGCCTCCAGGTTCCTACCCTGAGTTCCTACCTTGGGCTTCGTGATGAACTGTAACCCGGGAGATGTAAGATAAATAAACCCTTTCCTCCCCAAGTTGGTAGTGGTCAGAGTGTTTTGTCACAGAATTGGAGAAAGAAACTAGGACACAAAGTAAGCCTAGAGACTTACTCCCTGCAAATGAGTGCCACCTTAGGTCTACCAAGTCAGGGTCTTTGTGTGAAATGATGTCTGCAAGTGGTTCATGTCCACAGCAATGTCTGAGTTATACTGTTTGTGCTGGATAGCTTTAGTGTCAACTTGACACACCTGGGTTGAGGGAGCCTCAATTGGGGAATTTCCTCTATTGGACTGGCCTGTGGCCATGTCTGAGGGGCATCTTCTTGATGAGCGATGTGGGAGGGCCCAGCCTAGCCCACTGTGGGTGGTGCTACCCCTGGGCAGTTGGGCCTATGTTGTATAAGAAAGCAGGCTGAGCAGGGGCTAGGGGAGCAAGCCAGTAAGCAGAGTTCCTCCATGGCCCGTGCCCCAGCTTCTGCCTCCAGGTTCCTGCCCTGAGTTCCTACCTTGGGCTCCCTGATGACTGTGACCTGGGAGATGTAAGCTGAATAAACCCTTTCCTCCCCAAGTTGGTATTGGTCAGAGTATTTTGTCACAGCAATGAAGAACAAACTAGGACACTGTTTTAGAAGCACATGGGTGGGCGACCAATCACATGCTGAGAGGAGAGTGGATTACAGAAGGATTCCTAAACCCATGACTTCTAAGCAGAGACCTCAGAGGTAGAACTAAATTAGCCAAAGTCTATGGCTCACCTTTTGCTGTACCCCACTACCCAAGGGAAATTCATGCCAAGAGGTGCCTACTAATCTTCGGACCAAATGCCTGCCAATGCCCACAGGTAGCAGAAAAGAAGGTTCTGGGAGAAAGCTAGGCTGATAGGAATACTGGACCACTGTCCATCCTCACCCACTCTAGCTCTTTTTACCTTCTCCCCAGTTTGGACTTCTATACCATGAAAAGAGGGTTGAGCTCTACACGGAATGGTTTTCCTTAGAGCTCTTCACTGGGACAGAGTTGTTCATTGTTTTACGGTTTCATTTCTTTGGTCGGTTGGGCTATTTTGGGGGGCATTGAGGAAGGGTCTTCCTGTTACCCCAGCTTGCCTGGAACTCAATATGTAGATCAGGCTAACTTCTATCTCACAGAGATCCGTCTGCCTCTTCCTCCTGAACACATGTGTGTGAGGATGGGCATGCTCATGGAGGCCAAAGGTCAACCTCAGAAGTTGTTCCTCGGGATGCTCTCCACCTTATACTTTTGAGGTAGGGTTTCTTACTTTTTATGTGGAGCTCACTGATTCTTCTAGGCTGGCCAGTCAGTGAGCATAAAGGACCCGCAGGTTTCCACGTTCCCACTGCTGGGATTACTAGGACATGGCACCACACATGATTTTTTTTTATGGGTTCTGAAGATCAATCTCAGGTCCTTCATCTTTTCCTGGCAAGCACTTTACCATCTGGGCCAACTCCTCAGCCCTATGTCCACTGTGCTTGAATGTACTATACACCTAATACCTCCCGTACATGGAATGGGCCCTGGACCAAAGCTTGGGTGAGAATGAACTTCAGGTACCCACTGGACCAAATGGCTGAGCAGGTTCTGCAGCCCGGAGAGAGCTGGAAGGTTCAAGCTCAGAATATCGGAACATCACAGACAAATTCAGAAAGCCTTGCATCTCTGCAGTTTTCAGGATGAAATACGCAGGGGGCTGAGGATCAGTGGTAGCCCCGGGGCCACCATTCTAAGGCTCAAAGATGCTTCCTTGTTAGGGGAAGATCTGGGGTGAGGAACCATCTCCTAGCTTCCTCCTCTAAGCCCTGCATCAGCCTTACTGCCAAGATGTCCCCTCTCTGTCCACATTTCTCTGTACCCCACCCCCACACCACCAGCTGCTCTGTGGTCTTTCTGTGTGATGGAGCCCACAGCCTTTGAGAGAAGGTGTCTGCCAGGATCAAGGACAAGGGATGTCCGGGAATGGAGCACTATGACAGCTCTGGAAGCTTTGAGACCCTTCCAAATAAATGGAAGAGTTCTGTTAGCAGCTGCAAAAATGTTAAGAGAAACCTGTAAGAACCGATCAGAAGCCAGCAGGCCTGGGTTCTAGGGCTGGCTCTGCCCTTGACCAGCAGGTGACCAGTTTTCAGCTACTGAAGGAAGTGGTTTCTAGGGTCCTCTCTGGCTTGGCGCCTTGTGATTCAGGGAGGCTGAGAGCCTCACAGAAGGAGAAAATCTCACCGTTTGACACCAGCAGTTGGACGGTTCTGAGAACAGTGATCATTCTGTGACTATCAGTGATCCCACAGTGATAGAAGCTGGTGTTCCCCACCTTGAGTGCAGTCATGGAGACAGTGAAGTAGTTAAACTCAGGATGATCCTGGATGGAGAATTGCGGCCTCCTCATTCCTGTCCTGAGACTGTCCACTAAGATGTTACAAGATCGTTCTGAGGTTTTCAGACACCAGCACTTTACCTTGCTGTGTTGGGTAGATGGGTACCGGCATGCCACAGAAACAATGTGGCATTCCGCTGCTTTCAGCAATTCTGTTTTTTGTGTCCAGGAGCCTGAGAATACACCCTCTTGTCAGTCAGCTCCCATCCCCACCCCACCCCCACCACTGCAGCAGGGCTAGGAGATGGGTTCCCGTCTCAGGAAGTGTCCCTCTTTGTGCCTAGGTCCAGGATGTATCTAGGGCTGCTCTCTGACTACAATACCTGTTTTTCCCTGTCCTCCCCATACACAGAGCCCCTGACTGGTCTCCCGTCCCTCCTTTTTCCTTCTTTCCCTCTGGTCCTTTCCTACTGTCTTCTTCTGTCCTCCACATGGAGCATAATAGTTCATGCCTGTGATCCCAGCCCACAGGGGGTAAAGTCAGGAAAGAGTAGACGTTCCAGATCATCCTCAGCTACATAGCAAGTTTGAGGCTAGCCTGGGCTACATGAAGACACGTCTCAGAAAAACAAAAACAGGAGCAAGGGAGGGATGTTCTCCAAAAGACAGAGCAAAAGAGACCGAAGCCAAGTTTTGTTCCCTCATTTGTCAAAGGCTGTGCGGTGGATGCATGGGCTCACGTTATCCCCGAAGCCCTGATTTACTAAATGAATGTTACAGATGAAGTTCTGTTGTTTGCTCATTCCCTGAATGGCTCACGGAAGCCAGAAGAGGGTGTAAAACCCCCTGAAACTGAAGTTACAGACTGTGGTAAGCAGCCTGATGTGGGTGCTGGGAATCAAACCCTGGTCCTGTGGAAGAGCAGGATGTGCTCTTAACTGCGGAGCCATCTCTCCAGCCCCCAACTTCTCATTTAATCTTAATAATTTATTTTTTATTTTTATTTTTTGGTCTTTTTGAGACAGGGTCCCTATAGCCCCAGCTGTCCTGAAACTCACTATGTAGACCAGGCTGGCCTTGAACTCAGAGATCCGCCTGCCTCTGCCTCCTGAGTGCTGGGATTAAAGGCATGCACCACCATGCCCGGCGATCTTAATCATTGATAAGGCCGACCCTGTGGTTCGTCTTATTTTATAGGTTAGGAAACTGAGGCACAGAGAAGTTAAGTGTCACATCCAACATTACCCACCCCCATAGTAAATGATGGAGTTGGAACCCAAACCTAGGAGCAATTCCAGAGTTTGTTTAAGTCTCAGAACGGTATTGCCCACTAAGTCTGTCTGATGGTGATCAGAGCAGAGTCAGCATGTTCTGGAAGGAGCTCTCAGGGTAATCTCTAACCTATCCCCATAATGCACAGTGAAGGAAACAGCGCTGGTGTTCTTGCCCACAAACATACAGCCTTCAACCCTGTCTTCCCCCAATTCTCCTTCAATGAATCATCACTAAAATTCAAAGAAATGGGACGGGAGATGATGTAGCTTCATTAGTACATTGCTTGCCTAGCATGTATGAGAGCCTGGATTCAATCCCCAGCACTGCATAAACTGGGCCTAATGGGGCAGGACCCTCTAGCCCCAGTGTGCAATGAAGAGCTAGGATTAAACCTCCATGAGGACGGGCACAAGGGCCTCTTCTGTTCATACCCATGTCCTCTGTGGTGGAAGATTTTGTGGCCCAAGATAGATCTGGGAATATCTGTTAAATGATTTATGTATTTTGGGTCTAACAGACTGTCTACATCAGGCATACTATACTAGAACGGAAGAGAAAACATTTTCAACATCACATAAAATTATTCAGAGCATGTTAGATTGACTAGATCTGCCTGGCATGGTAGAACCCACATGTAATCCACGTATACAGGGAGCTAAGGCAGGGTTAGTTCAAGGCCAACATGGGTTATACAGTGAAATCCTGTCCTGCTCCATCATTTTACCTGTGGAAGGAGCTACATGTCGGCAACATTAAAATGCACACACAGGCTGGGGCTGGGGCTCAGTGATAGGGCACTTACCTGGCATGGGTTCCATCTTCATCACTGAAAACACAAAACCAGACAAAGCCAGACATAGACTCCTTGTCTCTCTAACTCACTCCTTGTGTTTTGTTCACAGGCCTCATTGGTCTGATTCTCTGAGCTTGGGTGAAAAAGCCTATCCTGGGGGCTGGAGAGATGACTCAGTGTTAAGAGCACTGGCTTCTCTTGCAGAGGATCTGAATTCTAATCCCAGCTCCCACATGGCAGCTAACAACTGTCCATAACTCTAGCTCTAAGCAATCTGATGCCTGACTTCCATGGGCATTGTACAACATGGGTGTACTTACGTACATGTAGGCAATACACTCATATACATGAAAAAAGAAGCCTAGTGTTGGGCCCTGGCGTAACTAGTGCTCAGCCCTGTCTTGGATGGCCATGAACTTGGAGCTTCAGATGAAAACAACAGAGTAGAGAGATAGCTTAGTCTATAAAGTGCTGGCCAGAGTTCGATCCTTAGAACCCACATAAAAAAGCCAGATGTGGTTTTCGTGATCTCAGAACTGAGGAAACAATGACAGGCAGATTTCTGGGACCCCCTGGCAAGCCAGCCCAGCTGAATTGGTGGGCCTCAGGCTAGAGGTCCTGGGCCAGAGGCCTCACCTGCTCCCGCCCCCTGCTTCCCTTACCTGAGAGAAAGAACGTCCACGGAAGCCCCCGGAACCTGGTCTTCCTCATCCTTCAACTTCAGCTCCAGCTGCTGCTGTGGACTCCTGGGACATCTGTCAGACACCCCTGTACGCAAAAGCTCCGGAATGTTTCACAACAGGACATGAGGCCATTCGTGAGAGGTGCTGTGCTGTCACTGGCCAACCTGCCTACAGACGTCAATCCAGGGACCAGATGTCAAACCTCAGTTAAGTCTCTGATCCTCAGTTTCCCCTTCTCTGGAAAGAATGGCAGTCATATGTTCAACCTCACAAGAACTTTTTGTTTTTATGCAGAGGGTCTTGCTCTGTGGCCCAGGCAGCCCTCAAACTTGTCATCCTCCTGCCTCATCCTCCCCCCTCGTGCTGGGGTTACAGACACTCTCAACCTCAGAAAATTTTAGTGAGAGTAACTAGTGAAACTTTATCATTGTGTTGCTCTAACATGCATTTCAAATACAAGTTCAGCTTTCCTATTCCAGAAACAAGGCTTTATCCCCTCTGATGTGGTTTCCAGCACTTCACACCATCCTAGTTCCTCAACATGGTGATTCCCACTTCCTCCTGGTGGCCACCTTTGTGTGGGACAACTAGACACAACCTGCTAGACTGGCCTGCTGACTCCTATGCCCCACATGGATACCTCTGAGTTGACAGTGCCCCAAAGCAACTATGATCCTCCTCCCAGGGATGGAGTGGGTACTCCACAGCAAAGCCTCACTGGGGGACTGCCATTCAGACTGGCAGCATCTATAGTTGATTTGGTGCGTGATGATGATAACCACAAATCTGTGGCACTTACTAGGGCAGGTGCTCCTTTGCGTGGTCCTCGCTGTGTCAGCCCTGGTCCCCAGTCCCATTGGGTATCTCCAGTCTAATCTCTGGTTTGATGGGTGTTTTGGTTAATATTATCAACCTAACATGTAAAACCACCTAGGAGACAAACCTCTGGGCATGTCTGTGAGTTTCTTTATTAGGTAACTGAGGTGGGAACCTACCCAGAATGTGGGTGACATCACTCCATTTGCTGTCACCCCAGACTGAATCAAAAGGGAAAAGTGAGCTTAGCAGCAGGATCTATCCTTCCTTGCTTCCTGACTGTGAACACAATGTGACCAGCCACTTCTGCTGTGATACCCATTCCACCATGATGGACTGTATCCTTTGGAACTGTGAGCCAAAACAAACCCTTCCTTCTGTTGCTCTTTTCAGGTATTTTGTCACAGCAATGAGAAAATAATACATTGGGTAAACACAAAAGCCCTGGACACTTGGTCCCTCCTCCACCAGACACCAGGGGATATGCAAATGGATCTTAAGTAAGTGCAGGCCCCCAGTGGAAGCTGCAGGGTTCAACCTGGTGCCTGTGATTGTCAACCCGCAAAGCTCTGGGCTGGGTCCTGGGGCTTGGGAGCTTGTGTGATGATGGTGATGGTAGTGGTGGTTGTAGCGGTTGCTGGGAGTGGGCTAAGTGGTAGAGCACGCACCCAGGATGTGCAAGGCCCTCAGTTCCATCCCCATCACTGAAGACAAAAACAAAATGACTGCACCAGTAGATGCTGATCTTGACCTCCCACCTCAGAAAGGGAAGTGGGTGACCAGAAAACGCAACGTCTGCTCCAATGTTTTCCATAGTAAGAATCATGTAAGTTCCAAAAGCAACAGGGGGATGTCAAATATCACTAGGAACGTGTCCAGTGAGTAATCCAAAAAGAAAGGGAAACTTTAGTCAGTCTTCATTGAAGTCATTCTTCACTTAAAAAGGAGAAAATGGAAGTGACTGTGGTTTGGTGGGGCCCTCTTTCTGAGAGGCTTCTGCTTGGAGCACTGAGACCTTCCCTCCTCCCACTTTTCCACTTATCAACCCAAGACAGTCCCTGAGAACTTGGACATGATGCTTTTTTCTTGAGCTCTGTCTCCTTAGCCCATGACCCTGGTGTATGTCTTGCTCTGGGCTCAGAAGTTTACCCCCACACTTCTATACCTACAGGAAACTTGGGCACAGTCTACCAAGTTCTGATGTAGAATAATAAACTCTGTCACAGCTCACTCTGATACAGGCTACTTTCTATTATGGATCAAATTCCTGAAAGAGGAAGAGGGAACTTTGAACACATCATCACAAGAAAATAATGGTCCTTGGCTTGAGTGTCACCCAAAGCCGACAGCTCTCCACTGTCCAAAGGAGAGGCAGCACCTCTATTAATAATAGCAAACAGGGCTGGAGAGATGGCTCAGTGGTTAAGAGCACTGGCTGCTCTTTCAGAGGACCCAGGTTCATTCAGTCCCAGCACCCACATGGTGGCTAACTACAGTCCATATTAACTCCGATTCCTGGGGAACTGACACCCTTTTCTGGCTTCCATAGGAATTTCAAGCACATGGTGTGTGTTCTAATTTGTTTCTCCATTGCTGTGACAAAAATACTCTGACCACTACCAACTTGGGGAGGAAAGGGTTTATTTGGCTTACATCTCCCGGGTCAACAGTTCATCAGGGAGCCCAAGGTAGGAACTCAGGGCAGGAACCCGGAGGCAGGAACTGAGGCACAGGCCATGGAGGAATGTGGTTTACTGGCTTGTTCCTCTAGTCCCTGCTCAACCTGCTTTCTTATACAACACAGGCCCACCTGCCCAGGGGTGGCACCAGCTACAGTGTGTTGAGCCCTCCCACATCATGCAATAATCAAGAAGATGCCCCACATGGCCACAGGCCTCCAATGGAGGCAATTCCCCAACTGAGGCTCCCTTAATCCAGGTGTGTCAAGTTGACACTAAAGCTATCCAGCACAGTGTGTTTACATACATGCAGGCAAAACATTCATATATGTAAAATAAAAATAATAAATAAAATATATAAAAAGACTAATTTTAAACAAATATTTGTAACATTTGTATGTGTATGCTTTCATGTGTGTGGGTACATGTGTGCCTGCACACGCACATGTATGTATCTGTGTATGGAAGTCAGAGGTCAAAAATGGATGTTGTTCCTCAGGATCTTGCTTTTTGAGACAATGTCTTTCACCAGGACCTGGAGCTTGCTGTTGATTAGTCTAGGCTGGACAATGAGGTCCAAGATCCACCTGTCTCCATTTCCCTAGTGCTGAGATTACAAGCATATCTAGCTTTCACCAGGGTGCTAGGGATGGAACTCAGGGTCTCACACTTAAGCAGCATGCATTTCACACACTGAGCCATCTGTAGCTCGTGAGTGCTGGAGTACTGGGATTCAAGGTGTGCACCATCACACCTGGCCCTGTTCAGCTTAAATTTTTAAAAGTGTGTGTGTGTGTGTGTGTGTGTGTGTGTCTAAGAAGCACCCATGCCTGGTTCCAGCATCTTTCCTGGGTAAGTCCTGTGGCGCCCACCATGCCTTGACTCCCCCAGCCTCATTCACCCTCCTGGGTCCCCCACCCCATCTCTCCTCCTAGCCTGAGTACAGGCCCATTTTTTGTCTTGGCACCTCAGATGTCTACACTGACCTCTTGGCCCAGAATCCCCACTGCATCCTGATCCTTTGCATCCAGACAAACCCAATTCCTCCCAGTAGTTCCCAGGAGCCCTCAGGGCCTCTTCCCTTCCCAACCTCCCTTTGCCTACCTGGGTGGCATAGCCATCAGTTTCTTGGGAACAGCATCTTTCCTGGACTCTGCTCCCAGGCCAGCCCAGCCCCCAAATTTCTGAGGCCAGCATCTTTCTTGGAGGGATCCAGAGCTGAGAAGAAAGCCTGAGAGCATCTGATCCTCATCTGACTTGGGCCTCTATGGGAACTCCCAAAGACAAAAGCAATTTAGCCACTCCAATATAAAATCAAAAGAGAGAAACTGAAGCCTAGACCAGCCAGCTTTTCATGCCCAGCAAGTAAACCACAAAGACACATAAAATTTACAAAAAGAAGCAGACCTAAACTCAACAAAGGAAGGCTTGAGTCTCACACAAGAATCAGAAACTATGAAAGAAATTCACATGTCAAAGTCACAGAGAAAAAAATAACATGAAAAACCAAAATGATATATCCCCACCAAGTACCCATTGTCCTCTAGAGGAGTACAATGAGAAGCCCATAGAGATAACACAGGACATGGAACTCAAAAGAACAATTATAAACATGATAAAAGAATTCAGTGAATTTAAAGAACACACAAAGGAAGAACTCAAAGAACTGAAAGAAGATAAACTTCTGAATGAATTCAGAAAAGGGTTAGAAATATTGAAGAATGCTCAGGCTGAAATGAAGAAGGAAGTGAAACACTCAGCAAGCCAATTAAAACGACAGGAGAAAGCCTCACCAATAGGATGAATGAAATGGAAAACAGAATATCAAGACTGGAAGATAAAGTGGACGAACTAGACCACTCAAGCAAAGATTATGAAAAATTTAACAAAACGCAAGAATGGATTATGCAGGAATTGTGTGACACCATAAAAAGACCAAAGTTATGAACCATAGGCATACAGGAAGGAGGAGAATTTCAGGATAATGGTATGGACCAGATCTTCAACAGGATTGTAGAAGAAAATTTCCCCAAATTAAAGAAAGACATGCCCATACAAATACAAGAAGCATATAGAACACCAAATAGACAGGACCAGAAAAGAAACTCTCCACGGCACATCATAGCAAAAACACTAAACGTACAGAACAAAGAGAGAATACTGAAAGCTGCAAAAGAAAAACAACAAGTCACATATAAAGGAAAACCCATCAGAATTACAGCTGACTTTTCAGTACAAACTATGAAAGCCAGAAGAGCCTGGACCAAAGTATTCCCAGCTCTAAATGACCACAGATGCCAACCCAGATTACTTTACCCAGCAAAAATGTCTATTATACTCGAAGGGGAAAGAAAAATCTTCCATGACATAAATAGGCTGAAAGAATTCATGTCCACAAAACCAGCCCTTCAGAGAGTTCTGGAAGCAATACAAAGAGCTGAAGAAAGGAACGACTATACCCAAGGGGTTATGGAAAAAAAACTTAATGAAGGCGTAAGTATGGAAATGCACAGCTACACCAAGAATGTGAACAGAAATTAAAATGACAGGAATTAATACACATCTTTCATTAATAACTTTAAATACCAATGGACTGAACTCCCCAGTCAAAAGATACAAAGTAGTTGACTGGATTAAGAAACAAAACCTTCTTCACAGAGTTGGAATAAAACATCCTAAGATTCATATGGAAGCACAAAAGACCTCGGACAGCCAAAGCAACCCTGAGCACTAAGAGCAATGCCAAGGGGAGGGGGGATTACTGTATCAGATTTAAAACTGTGTTACAGAGCTATAGTCATAAAATCAACATGGTACTGGCACAAAAATAGACCTGTAGATCAAATTGAAGACCCAAATATGAGTAAATGCAATTTCAGCCACCTGATATTTGACAAAGGGGCCAAGAACACTAACTGGAGGAAAGACAGCATGTTCAGCAAATGGTGCTGGTAAAACTGGATCTCCACCTGTAGAAGAATGAAATTAAACCCCTTTCTTTCAGTGTTAAAGCCTGAAACTCTGAAACTGTTAGAAGAAAACATTGGGAAAAACCTACAAGATATAGGCATAGGAAAGGATTTTCTAAACCGGACATCAATTGCTCAGGAAACAAGGTCAAGAAGCAATAAATGGGACCTCATTAAACTAAAATGCTTTTGTACATCAAAAGAAGCAACCAAGGAAGTGAAGAGAAAACCCACAGAGTGGGAGAAAATCTTCACCAGCGACACATCTGACAGAGGTTTAACATCCAGAATATATAACTAATTCAAAAAACAAAGAATCAAGAAAGGAAGTAACCCAATTAAAAGATGGGCTAAGGTGCTGAACAGAAAGTTCTCAAAAGAAGAAGTAAAGATTGCTAAGTAGCATCTTAAAAGGTGTTCAACATCATTAGTAATTAGGGAAATGCAAATTAAAACCACTTTAAGATTTCACCTTACCTCAGTCAGACTGGCTAAGATCAAGAGAACAAATGATACCAAAGTTGGAGAGGATGTGAGGAAGGGGGAACACTCATTCATTGATGGTGGGACTGCAAACTTGTTCAATCCCTATGGAAAGCAGTGTGAAGAACTCT
>NW_008331144.1:33145-35072 GCF_000622305.1 Nannospalax galili | reverse complement strand
TGTGATTCATTTATACAATGGAGTTTTACTCAGCAGCAAAGAAAGATGAAATCATGAAATTTGCAGATAAATGGATGGAACTATAACTGTTATACTAAGTGAAGTAACACAGACTCAGAAAAACAAATGACATATGTCCTCCCTCATATGTGGATCCTAGCACCAAATCCTTATAAATGAGTATATATCCAGACATAAATACAGGAACCAAGATAATGAGAAGAACCAGGGAGGTAAAGGAAAAGAAAGAATCTGAAAGAGAAGAATAGTAGGAAACAGGCGTTAATAAGGGCGATATGGATAAAAATGGGGTTATTTTAAGGGAAGGGGGAGGGAGGGTCATGCAAGGTACCTTTGGGATAAAGGGAAAGAAGGAGCTCAAGAGAGTTGGACCATAGGAGAAGGATATTATTAAGGGAGAAATGGGAAAACGGGGGCACTTTAAATGGGGAAACCATGGTGGAAGGGTTAGACAATGCGAACAATAAATAATGCCTAGAAAGTTTTTTTTTTTAAAAAAAAAACAGAGGGAACCATATTAAATGAACAACCTACTGACAAATTATATATAAAACTAGCTCAAGGAATATAATATATGTCTAGGCAAGGTTTATCTAAGAACCTTTGGTCTTTGCCCAAGCTTTGTCTACATGCCACATGGTAATTAAAAATACCAGACTGGTGGAACTAACCTTATTGGATGTTTAACAGACATACTTTGAGGCCTATACTAATTTGGTCAGAGGGACATAAAGGACAATTTTTGCTCCTTGCCCTCCTAGGTCAACTAAGTTCCAGTGGACTATGAGCATCTCTCAAAATGTACTGTAGCTGTTGTGAGTCACCTGTCCTCTTGATCAAGGAGGCCATGGAGACCCCACCAGATGGACCTGAACCAGTGTCCAGTCTACAAGGAGGAGGGTCAACTCAGAGGCAACATCTCATTCATGCTTCCAAGTGAAGCCAGCCATGGTCGAGCAGGACCTTTTATTTTCACATAGATGGAACTAGTAAAAGAAAAGAGCCAGGGGCTCCTCCCAAGCCCATGTGACCCCTGAGGAATAGATCCTCAAACAGCCTTAAGGGTAAAAATAAATTGGGTTATCTGGGCCAACTGTATGGTCTTAAACACTCAAAAGGAAAGTATAACCAAAGATTAAAGGGGTCAGTATAATTCTTTAAGAGTCCATGTGTATAGCTAAAGGCTACATAACAAGAAACAATGCCAGACAGGAGATACCTTCCTTTGAGTTGATGGCTAGGGTGACCCGAGACTCCCAAACAGTAACCCAGCATAGAACTGGGAAAATGCACAGCAGACCCCAATCTTATCTAAAGGAATATTGGCAACTGACTACTGCTAGATGAGGAAGAGCTGATCTTCCTAAAACAAGGAACTCTAGATAGGCTGGCTAGATTCAGCGGAGGACAAACACTTGGGAATGGCTGGGGGGCGGGCACCGACAACACAGTGGACCGTAACAGGGGTGACAGAGTATATGGGCTCCAGTGGGGCAGGGGAAGGCTATTGGGAGGGTGCCATTTGGGATGTGAGTGTATAGATGAATAAGATTGTTTGGGATGTTCTGTATGAAACACACACACAAAATCAACAAATAAAAAATGAGTTATATTTGAGGAAGAAGCATAAAAATTTGCTTCATGTTAATTAGGCAAGGTGAAAAACATTACCACTGAACTCTACCTGCTGACTTTATATCCATGCTCAGGTGCCAAGGATCTCAGAAAGTAACCGACTATGACTAGTAATAAGCAGATATATAGAGATTAGAGATGCATGTGCAAACATCTAAGTATTAGTTGCATTAAAAGTAAGTTTTTCTGGGACTGGAGAGATGGCTCAGCAGTTAAGAACACTGGTTGTTCTTGCAGAAGACCCAGGTTTGAATCCCAGCACCCACATGGC
>NW_008331144.1:20952-33134 GCF_000622305.1 Nannospalax galili | reverse complement strand
CTGAGTTCAATATTGTATAACTGTATTAATTCAACTGTGAACCTAAAATTTGCAGCCAATATTGAGAGAGATGCATCTTTGCTCTGGAAATTGTTATTGAATATGTTAATGCTGTAATGAAATGCTTCTTCTAATCATGTGGATATTAAATAATTAAAAATAATATTAATAAAAAAGAATGCACCCATGTGTATGGGTGGCTTCAGAGGCCAGTAGAGGGTACTGGATCCCCTGAAGCTGGAGTTAAAGCAGTCAAACCATCCAACATGGGTGCAAAGGATCAAACTGGTCCTCTGGAAGCGCAGCAAACGGTCCTAACTACTGAACCATCATCATCTCTCCAGCTCTAGACCTGCTCATCTCCGAACCACCTACCTGTCCCTGAGCACTCTCCTGGGATGGTGGGATACTCTGCAGAAAACAAATATCTAAAGGATGCTTTTCAGTACCAGAGTTATTCGCCTGGGGATTTAGTAGGAGAGAGGATACAGTGTTCCTAATATACTGATTTAGAGACAAGGAAACTGAGCGCCCTCTGCTGGGAAGCCATATTGAGAGGGTGCTGCCTCTCCCTTTTCGTAACCACTGTGGTCTCCACTTCTAGGTCGTTTTCAAGTCCTGAGTTCCAGGGTAAGGAAGAAGGTATGGGCACGGTCTAGAAAAGTCAGCAGAACAAGATTCCAGCAGCCCAGAGCCACAGACTCTGCCATGCCCTCACAGTGACCCCAAGCCCAATGTTAAGTTCCCACAGTCATGTGCCCACATTTCTTCCAAGCCATACCCTGCAAAAGACCACTGTCCCAGGACTATAGATGGAGGCTGATTAGAAACCCACTCTCTGCAGCTTCTATTTTTTTGGGAATCCAGCTGAGCTTATAAGAGGACTGAAGACCTGTGTGCTGAGCAGTCTGTACCCACTGTGATCTAAGACCCGAGCTCTACTGAAGACCTGAGCTCTACTGAAGACCTGTGTGCTGAGCAGTCTGTACCCACTGTGATCTAATACCCGAGCTCTACTGAAGACCCCCACACTAAAGTATCAACAGACAGACAGACAGACAGACAGACAGACACACACACACACACACACACACACACACACACACAAAGAAAGTTGGCAAAAGTGGATGTTCTGGCACGCTTGAGGTCATAGCAGCCTGTGGTCAGCAGAGGGCAGGGCAGCCTGCCTATCACAGGGTAGGTGAGTCCTGGCCTCAGCTGAAGGAGGTCTCAGACTCAGCCACAGTGCAGCTCTTTCTGAAAGGGCGCAGGTCTGGACGCCCCAGTGCCATTGATTTAGGGAGTCCTTAGGTCTCCATCAAGATGTCTACATCTCCGTTTCCTCACTGTGAAAGGAAATAATGGCAAATGCTTCACAATGGTTTTGTGGAGATTAAATGGGCTGGGTTCCCAGGCTGGTCTGTGCCCGGGGACTGGAGAGATGCTTAGTGGTTAAGAGCACTTGCTGCTCTTGCAAAGCACCGGAGTTCAGTTCCCAGCACCCACTGCCAGCTGCCCCTGAAACTCCAGCTCCAAGGGATCTGATGCCCTCTTCTGACCTCTGTGGGCACCACTGACACACTTTTACACACATAAATAAATAAAAGATATTTTTAAAAAATAAGCTGGGTGTGGTGGCACATGCCTTTGATTCCCACACTCAGGAGGTAAACATAGTCAGCCTGGTCTACATGATGAGTTTCAAGCTATCCTGGTCTACATGGTGAGTTCCAGGTCAGCCAGGGCCACATACTGAGACCCTGTCTCAAACATACCTCTCCCCCAACCCCAAACTACCAAAGAGCAAAACAAAATTTTAAAAAGGGCTGGAGAGATGGCTCAGCAGTTAAGGGCACTGGCTGCTGTCACAGAGGACCTGGATTCAGTTCCCAGCACCCATGGCTAACAAACATCCATAACTCTGGTTCCTGGGGATCCCATGCCCTCTTCTGGCCTCTGCAGGCATTACCCACGTGGTGCATTTACTTACATGCAGGCAAAACCACTCCTACATATAAAATAATAAAACATTAAAAAAAAAAACCAAACTAACCAACCAAAAAGAGTATCTGACTCCTGGGAACACAAATGACACCCCCTGTCCTTCAAAGCCCTACTTTAGGGAGTGTAGGTGAATGGGGTGCTGTTCCCAAAGTACATTATGGGAAGCTAAAACCGTGCAAACCTTCCTGGGCATAATGTTCTAAAGCCTCTTGCCTTCCCATGATCAGCACTGTCTGGCAGAATGGGGCTCAGAGAGGGAGCCTTGAGTCATGCACAGTCAAGGTCTCTGTGCTACATATTACCACTGACCATGGGCCCTCCAAAGCCTGGGCACATGTCTACTGAAGTTTCTAGACACTTAAAAAACAATTCTTACATTTATTTAATTACTTTGTGGGAGTGAGGGGCATGTAATGTGGAGATCAGAGGACAACTTGGAGGAGTGGGCTCTCTTTTTCTACCAGATGGGTCCATGGGATAGTACTCAGGTCAGCAAGCTTGGCAGCAAATACCTTTACCTCTGAGCTGTCTAGCTGGACTGTGGTACTGGTGTAATTCGAGGGTGTCTGGAGATGCCCTGGCTGAAGTCCAGGCTGGATTCTGGGATCTTGGTCGGGACCCAAAGCCTACCCCCGCTCCAACAGGAGTCGGGATCTCAAAATTCAATGATCTGCAGGAGAAACAAGGTAGGTCACAGAAAGCCAGTACCCAAAGCAGGATCATGTGATGGAAAGATAACCAGGGTTCCATGAAACCCCACCTCAATACCACACTCTTCTCCCTCCAGAGGAAACCCTGGTGCATTCTTTCCAAATGGAAACACTGTTCTAAGGGTATTCTCCCTGTTTCCAGCAAGAAGAGTATCCTAGTTTGTTTTCTGTTACTGTGATAAGACATTGGCCAAAATCATCTTGGGGAGGAAAGGTTTATTTCCAGGTAATAGTCCATCTATAAGGGAAGTCAAGGCAGGAACCTGCAGGCTGGACCTGTAGGAATGACCATGGAGGAATACTGCTTATCGACTTGTTCCCCCTAATTTGCTCAGCTACTTATACAGCCCAAAGCATTGTCTGGGGTGGTACCACCCACACTGGGTTGAGCCCTCCTACATCAATTAGCAATCAAGAAAATGCCCCGTAGACATGACTTTAGGCCAATTTGATGGAGGAAATTTCTCAGTTGAGATTCCATCTAGTTTGTGTCAAGTTGACAAAGACTAACCAGCACAAATGTCCCCTTGTCATCTTGACATATAAACATCACTATCAAATCTCAACCTTTCCTATTTGTCCCTAGTATCTCATGTTAATATCATAATATAAAAAGTACAACTTTCAAAGCCCCACATTCTCAAAAAAATGATATACTTTCAAAGTCCAAAGTCTCTAAACTGTGGGCTCCTGTAAAATAAAAACAAGTCAAATATTTTCTTATTCCCGAAGGGAAGAACTAGACACACGAAAACCCAAATTCCAACCGTGCAGCTCAGTGTCCAACATCTGGGACCTGTTCATGAACTTCTGGGCTCCAAAAGGCTTGGGCAGTCCTCAGGCTGTTTCCACTCCACTCCTGCTGTTGCCCTTGGTGGTCATCCCTCGGTCCTGGCATCTCTAATATACTGGGGTCTCCACTGCAGCTGAGGCTTTACCTTCACCAATGTCCTCATGGCCTTTGTACCGCGACTCAAACCCTCCAACATGATGCCAAGTCTCAGCTTTTCTCCATGACTCCTTCATGCCATGCTACCAAAACCAGTGGTGTGAAAACACTCATACACTACCAAGCTCTGCTTCTAGCTTGAGATGCAACCTTGGCCCCCTCTGGACAACAGGTTGTGTGTGCTGACCCTAAGGAAATACTTCTCAGAAGATTTTGCCTCAATGATGCTGGTCTTTTCTTAATCACAGCTGATTTTCAACCCCAGATACCCAGCATTGATTGTCCCAGTAGAGCAAAGGCTTCACATCCACAGATTCTTAATCCAAAGTATCACAAGAACAGCCCCAATAATCTTTGAGGGGTTCTCAAATTTCCCTTTGGAACTTCACAAGCTAGGCCCCCACTGTCTACAATGCTCTCAGCATTTACTTCCAAGTTCCCACAACAGTTCATTAATCTCTGAACACTCGATGGCTTTTCCAGCCAAAGCTCCAGAATCCTCCCACAATCCTCCTAAAAGAAACCCAACATGGTCAAGTTCATCAGAACAATACCAAAAGTTGCTGGTACCAATTTCTGTACTAGTTTCTATACCTGGGGAGGAAAGGGTTTATTTCAGCTAACAGGTTAGTTGGTCATTGAGGCAAACAAGGACAGGAGCTCAAGGCAGGAGCCTGGAGGCAGGACCTAAAGCAGAGACCATGGAGGAACACTGCTTACTGGCTTGCTCCCCCTGATTTGCTCAGCTACATTTCTTATACAGCCTAGGAGCACCTACCCAGGGATGGCACCACTCACAGTGGGCTGTGTTCTTAAACATCAATTAGTAATTAATAAAATGCCCCCACAGACATGCCCAAGGGCCAATTTGATCGAGGAAATTCCTCAAATGAAGTTCCCTCTTTCCAGGTGACTCTAGTTTGTGTCAAGTTGACAAACACTAACCAACACAGAGAGTGAGAGCTGTCGTGATGGCTAATCTTTGTTGTCAACTTGACTGCATCTAGAATCAACTAAAACACAAGCCAATGAGCACTCCTGAATGGGAGTTTCTTGATCAGATGATTTGATGTTGGAAGACCCACCCTTAAATGTGGGTGGAGGGCTGGAGAGATGGCTCAGCAGTTAAGAGCACTGACTGTTCTTGCAGAAGACCCAGGTTTGAATCCCAGCACCCATGTGGTGGCTAATTATCATCTGTAACTCCAGTTCCAGGGGATCTGACACCCTCTTTTGTCCTCTGTGGGCACTGAATGACACAGGTGCACTTACATACATGCAGGCGTAACACTCAGTTACATTAAAAAATTTTTTTAAATGTGGGTGGAACCTTCTGGTAGCAGAGAAAATGAAACTTTGCTGGCAAGTTCATCTATCTTTTGCTGATAGAATCATCTTCTTCAGCCTTCTAACATAAACTGAAAACCAACACCTCTTCAGGAATCAGACATTTAGCATCGTGTTGGGACTGTGGCTGATTTGGCAATCTCACGACCTTGGTGAGGAAGAGCAGTTTGCCATCTTCCACGGACATGAGTTTTTCAGCCATCTTCTCCACAATGCTGTAGGACAGGAGGAAGGTAAGCAGTCAGTACAGGCACTGGGCTCATGATTCTACCCCAGGTGCACCCAGCATGTCTGCTTCTCCCTGAAGGTCCTGTTTGTGGATGTGAGGGCTACACTCGGGAAAAGGGGCAGGCATCTGCTAAAAACAACTGAAGATCCTGGTTGAGAAAAGTGAGGAAAGTGAGAAAAGATGATGATGAGAAGATACTCCCAGGCCTTGTTAACTCCTGGCACCTGCGCAGGACCCTCTGTGAGCCTCTGTCCCTTGCAGGGGTTGGAGCTCACATCCAGGCAAGGCTGGTTCCCAGCCGCCCTCTGTTCGTGGATGTTCACTCTCTCTTAAAACTCTTCAATACAAAGTCCCACTTCCAGGCTCTTCATAGACACCCAGGGCTGCCTAGAATGTGTTTGGCTGTCCTAATTACTCAGGCCTTACAATAGCCCTGCTAAGCCAGTGAAGATGAGCCGACAGATGGGGAAACTAGGGCAAGTGTTCAAGATACATACGCAAGATCACACAGCTCAAATAGACAGCAAGAGCTGGGTGTGATCACACGCCATTGGACTCCTGAGTCTATTTCAGTGTGGATGAAGTCTGCAGCTCTCCAGAGTAAGGAAGCTGGGTAAATGAAACTCACCCCCCCACACACAATCACAAAGGATATTTTCTTTTTCAGTTTGTAGCCCAGGCAGGCCTGGAACATGTCTGTTCTCTTGCTTCAGATACCTGAGTACTGGGATTACAGGCAGGGACAATTACACCCTGCTCATACAGGCCTGGGATGTAAACCCCAAGTCAGGGGAATGGGAATGGCCTTCTGTGGTTTGTGAGCTGGGGCCTCCCTGATCTACTTGGCAGAGGGGAGAAGGGCAACCTTCCCACTTGCCCTCACAAGTCACAATGGTGGCCTGGTACATAGCCTATTCACTTCTTTCTCCCACTGCAGGGATACTGCAGTAGGACCCCATTCTCCTGCCGTCTGCCCTCACGTCCACCCTGTCCCTCTGCCCCAGGCCTCCCTCTATACCATCTTCCAGAGGACCTAGGTTCTATCCTAGTACCCATATGGCAGCTCTGTTTCCTTCTTCTGGCCTTCAAAAAACAAGTAAAAATAAATCATTAAAATAAATAAACAATTTTTAAATTGAGTTTCCAATCCATGATTTTAAAAATCATTACTCTTCAGGTTGGGACTGAAAAGCTGGAAGACAAACATTTGACAACCTGAAGGACGGGAACGGAGCAGTTAACAAGTGTGTCCAGTGCAGAGGGATCTTTTTCCACAGTCACCGAACATCGACAACCTGAAGGACGGGAATGGAGCAGTTAACAAGTGTGTCCAGTGCAGAGGGATCTTTTTCCAAAGTCACCAATACATCATTGGGTTGCCATCATCAATGCCAAAATCACGCAGAAAAAGACAGACTGCCCTGCCTTCCATGACTTGCCAGAAGCTTCCAGTGAAAATCATTTTGGTTTCTATTTCTGACTTTTGGCCACAGTCTAAAAGAAGTGTGAACCACTGTTATGCTGAGTGTGTACTCAGGCGCAAGCGAAGTTTCTGTATGAATGCAGGAACTGTTCTGGTCTTCACATCAACAGAGCTCACTGAACACCTGCTGTACGTAATAGATGTGCAGTGGGGATTTACAGACCTGGAATACTCTGTCCACTCTGTCTAGGCTCTGGAAGATGCCAGCTTGCTTTGTCAAGCCCACAAGTACCTTCCAGAGGCACTCAACCTATTTTTTTTTTAATTTTTCCTTCCAAAGTATTTGCTGCCTGTACATTTTGTTCTTACAACTAAACATTTTTCACATGTATGTTTTCTCTTCTGGATGAGACTATGAATCTCTTAGAAGCAAAAACATTGTGGGGCAAAAACATTGTGGGGCTGGCAAGATGTCTCAGTGGTAAAGGTGCTTGTTTCCAAGGTTGACGACCAGCCCCTCTTATCCACAAGGGGATGTCCCAAGAGCCCCACTGGATATCTAAAATCATGGAAACTAACAATCCCAGCAAATATTTGCTTGAAAATATTTTATTTATTTTTATTTTATGTGTATGAGTGTTTTCCCTGCATGTATGTATGTGTACCACATTCGTGTGGTGTCCTCGGAGGCCAGAAGAGGGTGTCAGATCCCCTGGAACTAGAATCAAGGACAGTTGTTAGCCACCATGTGGTGCTGGGAACCAAACCCAGGTCCTCTTCAAGAGCAGCCAGTGCTCTTATCCATTGAACCATCTCTCTAGCCCCAACTTTTCCTACTCTGGTAGGTATCTTTTGTCCTTTTTTCTTTTCTTTTTTTTGTTTGGTCTTTTTGAGACAGGGTCTCCCTGTAGCCCCAGCTGTCCTGGAACTCACTATGTAGATCAGGCTGGCCTTGAACTCACAGAGATCACCCTGCCTCTCCCTCCCAAGTGCTTGGATTAAAGGCGTATGCCACCACGCCCCATTATGTCTGTGTGTGTGTGTGTGTGTGTGTGTGTGCGTGTGTGTGCGTGTGTGTGCGCGTGTGTGTGTTTGGGGGGTATGTGCACATAATGCAGGTGCCCATGGAGGCCAGAAGAGGGTATCAGATCCCCTGGAACTGAAGTTATAGTTGACTGTGAGACATCTGATGTGTCTGAGATGGGTGCTGAGGGCCAAACCCAGGTCTTCTGCCAGAGCTGTGTGCTCTTAACCACAGAGCCCCCCACCCTAAGCAGTAGGAAGCTCACACACCATTGATATTCTGGAAGGAATGACTGCCTGGCGCCCTAGGTAGAACCACGTAGAGTAGAGGGAGATTTCATCATACCACTCTGACACACAATTTCAATCTTGTAAACTAGTTATTTCTGGAAATTTTCATTAGTATTTTTGGAATACACATTGCTCTCCAAGTTGCCACCTTAGAACCAAGGTAAGTGAAACTGAATAAAAAAAACTCCTGACAGCATTTTAATCCCAGCACTGCAGACGCAAAAAGGCAGAGGCAGGTGGATCTCTGGGAGTTCCAGGCCAGCCTGTTCTAGATATCAAGTTCCGGGCCAGCTGGGACTTTAGGGAGACCTGTCTCAGACCCTGTCTTAAAACAGGGGGTTCGGGAGGGGAGGGGAGACTACATTTCTCCTCTTTCCTTTAATCCCAGACACCACCACACTCTTCGATAGTCCCAGACCCCAACTCTTATATAGTCCCAGACCCCACCACACTTCTACTGTCCCAGACCCCCAGTCTTCTATACTACTAGACCCCCACACACCAAGCTCTACAGTCCCAGACCACCCCCACACTTTTATAGTCCCAGACCTGCCCACTCTTCTATAGTTCCAGACCCCCTTAGACACAAACTATTCTATAGTCCCTGACCACACACTCTTGTCTAGTCTCAGACTCCCCCACTTTTCTATAATCCCAGACACTCAACACACACTCTTCTATACTCCCAGGCCCCCTCAAATGTTATATAGTCCTAGATCCCCCCACTCTTCTATAGTTCCAAACAACCCCTGTCTTCTATAGTCCCAGACCCCCCCCCCAACTCTTCTATATTCCCAGACTCCCTGTGGTGGCTAATCCTGAGTGTCAACTGGACTGGATCTGGGATTAACTAAAATGAAAGAGATCTTCTTGATTGGATCATCTCAAGCTGGAAGACACACAGGAAATGTGGGTGTTACCTTCTGATGGCAGCCGTTATAAAAGACCGAGGCAGAGGAGAACGCCAGGCTTCCTGCTGCTTGCCTTCGATCTTGCTGGTGAGTACGTCTTGCTGCTGTAGACTGAGACTAGCTGATCTCCTGGAATTTGTCAGACCTTCAGTGCCAGATCGCGACGACTGTGACATCCATCCTTGTGGACTGAGCGACTATGGATTCTCAGCCTCTCCAGTGTGGTGCAGCCATTGCTGGACTACTCGGACTCTATCCTGTGAGCTAAGCTGATAAATGTCTATACATATATATTCATTCTACCGGTCTCTTTCTGTGGAGAACTCTGACTGGTAAATGCTCCCACTCTTCTATAGTCCTAGAACCCCCACTCTTCTATAGTCCCACACCCCCCCCACACACTTCTGTAGTCCCAGACTCCCCCACTCTTCTATAGTCCCAGACCCCCCTCCCTCTCTTCTGTAGTTCCAGACCCCCACAACTCTTCCATAGTCCCAGACCTCTCCCACTATTCTACAGTGGCAAAAACCCCCCACTTTTTGTCCCCAACCCCTCACTATTCTATAGTATGAGACCCCCACACACTCTTCTATATTCCCTGACCTCCTATTCTACTATAGTCCCAGACTCTCAAACTCTTCTATACTCACAGATCCCCCTACTCTTTTACAGTCCCAGGCCCTCCCCACACACTTCTATAGCCCCAGACACCTCACTCTTCTGAAGTCCCAGAACCCCCACACTTCTATAGTCACAGGTCCCCCCACTCTTCTATAGTCATGGACCCTGAAACACACACTCTTCTATAGTCCCGGACCCCACCACTCTCTTATAGTCCCCAACACCCCCAACTCTTCTACAGTCCCAGACCCCTCCACTCTTCTATGGTCCCCAACTCTTTTATAGCCCCTGACCTCCCAAGCTCGTCTATACTCCCAGACCCCCCCGACGTCTACAGTGCCAGACACCCCACTCTTTTAGAGTCCCAGACCCCCACATACCAAATTATATCTTCCCAGACCACCCCACACTTCTATAGTCCCAGACACCCCCGCTTCTATAGGCCCAGAGCCCCGACTCTTCTACAGTCCTAGACCCCCCAAACTTCTATAGTCCCAGAATCCCCACACTTCTATACTCCCAGACCCCCGCTTCTATAGTCACGGACAAGAAAACACTCTTCTATAGTCCCAGACCCCACCATTCTTCTATAGCCCCAGACCCCCTAACTGTTCTATATTCCCAGACCCCCACTCTTCTATAGTTCCATAACTCCCTACTATTCTATAATCCCAGACACCCCACTCTTCCATAGTCCCGGACCTCCCCCCCACACTTCTATAGTCCCAGAGCCCCCACTCTTCTATGGTCACAGACCTCCTACAGTTCTATAGTCCCAGACCCTCCAACTCTTCTAAAGTCCCAGACCCCCTCTTCTAGTTCCAAAAAGCCCCCCACACTCTTCTCTAGTCCCAGATGCCCCACTTTTCTCTAATTCCAGACCTCCCAATCTGTTCTATACTCCCAGACCCCGAGACTCTTCTATAGTCCCATACACCCACCCCTCTATAGACCCAGACCACCACACATACACACTTCCACAGACCCAGACCTCCTCACTCTTCTATAAACCCAGACTCCCCCACTCTTCTATAGTCCCAGACCCCACCACTCTTCTATATTCCCACATCCCCCACTCTTCTATAGTCCGAACCCCCCAACTATTCTATACTCCCAAACCCAGCCACTCTTTTATAGTACCATACCCCCAACTCTTCTATAGTCCCAGACCTCCAGCACACACACACTTCCACAATACCAGACTCCCAGACCCTTCTCTAAATCCATACTCTCCCCACTCTTCCATAGTGCAAGACCACCCCACTCTTCTCTAGTCCCAGACTCCCTGACTCTTTTATAGTCCCAGACCCCCCACATGCACACTCTTCTATAGTCCTTGACACCCCACACTTCTATAGTCCCAGACTACTCCACTTTTCTATAATCCCAGACCACCCCCACATACTCTTCTATAGTTCCAGACCCCCCCAACTCTTCTATAGTCCCAGGCCCCCCACTCTTCTATAGTCCCTGACCCCCCACTCACATTTCTACAGTCCCAGACACCCCCACACTTCTATAGTCCCAGACACTGCACTCATTTCTATAGTCCAAGAACACCCACTCTTCTACATTCTCAGACCCTACCCACAGTTCTATAGTCCCAGACTCCCAACTATTCTATATTCACAAACCCCCCACACTCTTCTATAGTCCCAGACTGCACGACACACACACACTCTTCTACAGCCCCAGACCCCTGCACTCTTCTATAATCCCAGACCACCCCACTCTTCTAAATTCCCAGACACCCTCCCACTTCTATAGTCCCAGACCCCCCCATTCTTCTATAGTGCCAGACACCCCCAGACACAAACTATTCTATAGTCCCTGACCACCCACTCTTGTATAGTCTCAGACTCCCCCACTTTTCTATAATCCGAGACACTCAACACACACACTCTTCTTTACTCCCAGACCACCCCAAATCTTCTATTGTCCCAGACCCCACCACTCTTCTATAGTCCCAGACCTCCCCCACATTTATAATCTCAGAGCCCCCACTCTTGTATAGTCCCAGACCCCCCACAAACTTCTATATTCCCAGTCCCCACCAAACTTGTATAGTAAAAGACCCCCCCAATGCTTCTATAGTCCCCGACACCCGAATCTTCTATTGTTTCAAAGCCCCCCCAACTATTCTAAAGTCCCAGACGCCCCCACACTTCTATAGTCCCAGACCCACCAAACTCTTCTATATTAAATAGTCCCAGACCCCCCTACTCTTTTAGAGTCCCAGACCCCCACACACCAAATTTTATACTTCCAGACCACCCCACACTTCTATATTCCCAGATCCCCCCACTTCTATATTCCCAGACCCACAACTCTTCTACAGTCCGAGACTCCCCAAATTTCTATAGTCCCAGAATCCCCACACTTTTTTACTTCCAGACCCCCCCTTCTATAGTCATGGACAACAAAACACTCTTCTATATTCCCAGACCCCACCACGTATCTATAGTCTTTGACTCCCCCCAATTCTTCTATAGTGCCAGACCCCTCCACTCTTCTATAATCCCTGACCCCCCCAATCTTCTTGAGTCCAGACCGGCCCCACTCTTCTATACTCCCAGACCCTCTGCACTTCTATAGTCCTAGACCCCAACTCTTATGTAGTCCCAGAACCCCCAGTCTTTTATAATCCCAGACCCCACCACTACTCTACATCTAC
>NW_008331144.1:17128-20537 GCF_000622305.1 Nannospalax galili | reverse complement strand
TGAAGACTAGCTGATATTTTGGAATTTGTCAGACCTTCAGCACCGGATTGGGACTACTGAGACATCCAGCCTTGTGGACTGAGCCACTACGGATTCTCAGCCTCTCCAGTGTGGTGCAGCCATTGTTGGACTACTCGGACTCTATCCTGTGAGCTAAGTTGATAAATTTCTATACATATATATTCATTCTACCAGTTCTGTTTCTTTGGAGAACCCGGACAATAACCCCCCGACTCTTCTATACTGCTAGAACCCCCACTCTTTTATAGTTCCCCCCACACTTCTATAGTCCCAGACTCCCTACACACACTTTTATAGTCCCAGACTCCATGCACACACACTTCTGTAGTCCCAGACTCCCCCACTCTTCTATAGTCCCAGACCCCCTCCCTCTCTTCTGAACCCCCCACTCTTTTTGTCCCAACCCCCCCCCTCCACTATTCTATAGTCTGAGATCCCCACACACTCTTCTATAGTCCCTGACCTCCTATTCTACTATAGTCACAGATCCTCAAACTCTTCTATACTCACAGATCCCCCTACTCTTCTATAGTCCCTGACCCCCTATTCTACTATAGTCCCAGACCCTGAAACTCTTCTATACTCCCAGATCCCCCCCACTTCTCTATGGTCCCAGACCCTCCCCACACACTTCTATAGTCCCCGACACCCCACTCTTCTAAAGTCCCAGAACCCCCACAGCTCTAGTCCCAGGTCCCCCCACTCTTCTATAGCCATGGACCCCCAAACACACACTTTTCTATAGTCCCAGACACCACCACTCTTATAGTCCCTGACACCCCCAACTCTTCTACACTCAAAGACTCCTCAACTCTTCTACAGTCCCTGACACCCCCACACTCTTCTATAGTCCTTGACTCCCCAAACTCTTCTATACTCCCAGACACCTCCATACTTCTATAGTCTCAGACCATCACACACACTTCAATAGTCCCAGAACCCCCACTCTTTTACAGTCCCAGACCCCCCACACCAACTTCTGTACTCCCATACAACCCCAAACTTCTATAGTCCCAGACCTCTCCCCACTTCTATAGTCCCAGACCCCCCAAACTTCTACAGTCCAAGAATCCCCACACTTCTATACTCCCAGACCCCCCTTCTACAGTCACGGACAACAAAACGCTCTTCTATAGTCCCAGACCCCCCACTCTTCTATAGTCCCAGACCCCATTCCCACTCTTCTATATTCCCAAACCCCTCCACTCTTTTATAGTCCCAGACCCCTCACTGTTCTAATGTCCCAGACCCACCACACACACTTCTATAGTCCCTAACCCCCCAGTCTTCTTTAGTCCCAGAAAACCCAAAATTCTATTATTCCAAACCCTTTCATTCTTCTATAGTCCCAGACCCCCCCACAATCTTCTATAGTCCCAGACCCCCCCAAATCTTCTATAGTCCCAGCCCCCCAACTCTTCTATACTCCCAGACACCCCCCCTTCTATAGTCCCAGAATCCCCACTCTTCTATAGTCCCAGAACCCCCCACATACGCTTCTATACTCCCTGACCCCCCACTCTTCTATAGTCCCAGACGCCCCTCCCACTCTTCTAAAAGCGTAGACCCCCCCAACTCTTCTATAGTCCCAGAACCCCCACACTTCCATTGTCCCAGACCCCTGACACACTCTTCTATAGTCCCAGACCCCCCCACTTTTCGATAATCCCAGACCCCCTGACTCTTCTGTAATCCCAGACCCCCCCCTTCACATACACCTAAGGAATGATGCTTCACACCGTAGGCTGGATCTTCCTACATCATTTAATTAAAACATTTCCCCACAGACAGCTCACAGGCTACCTAATGTAAATCATCTCTCAATAACACTATTCCTTGGGGATTCTAGGTTATCTCAAGTTGACAAAGCTAACTATCACACCCCCCAGTGATGCCACCTCTCAAAAGCCCCACCCTTCCACAGTCCCAGACCCCCTCACATTTCTATAGTCCCAGACCCTACCACTTCTCTATAATCCCAGACTCCCCCAACTTTTCTACAGTCCCCGACCTCCCCAACTCTTCTATAGTCCAGGACCCCATCACTCTTGTATAGTCCCAGATCCCCGCAACACTTCTATAGTTCCAGACCACCCTCCCACTCTTCTATAGTCCCAGAACCCACTTCCACTCTTCTGTACTCCCAACCCCCCCAACTCTTCTGTAGTCCCAGACCCCTCCCAGTGTTCTATGATGCCAGACCCCCACAGACACTAACTATTCTCTAGTCCCTGACCACCCACTCCTGTATAGTCTCAGACTCCCCCACTTTTCTATAATCCCAGACACTCACACCCCCACTCTTCTATAGTCCCAGACCCCCTGAAACTTCTAGTCCCAGACCCCATCACTCTTGTAGTCAAAGACACCCACACACTCTTCTACAGTCCCAGACCCCATCAATCTTCAATAGTAACCGACCCCCCAACTTTTCTAAAGGCCCAGACCCCCCCCTTCTATAGTCCCAGACCCACCAAACTCTTCTATATTCCAGAACCCCCAATCGTCTATAGTCCTAGACCCCACCACTCTTCTATAGTCCCAGACAACCCCTGTCTTCTATAGTTCCAGAACCCCCAACTCTTCTATATTCCCAGACTCCCTGTGGTGGCTAATCCTGAGTGTCAACTGGACTGAATCTGGGATTAACTGAAATGAAAGAGATCTTCTTGATTGGATCATCTCAAGCTGGAAGACACACAGGAAATGTGGGTGTTACCTTCTGATGGCAGCCCTTATAAAAGACTGAGGCAGCGGAGAACGCCAGGCTTCTTGCTGCTTGCCTTCGCTCTCGCTGGTGAGTACCTTGCTGCTGTAGACTGACACTAGCTGATCTTCTGGAATTTGTCAGACCCTCAGTGCCAGATCGGGACGACTGAGAAATCCAGCCTTGTGGAATGAGTGACTACAGATTCTCAGCCTCTCCAGTGTGGTGCAGCCATTGTTGGACTACTCGGACTCTATCCTATGAGCTAAGCTGATAAATCTCTATACATATGTATTCATTCTACTGGTTCTGTTTCTTTGGAGAACCCTGGCTAATAACCCCCCCCCCCACTCTTCTATAGTCCCAGACACCTGCTGCACACACTCTTAGTCCCTGACCCCCAACTGTCTTATAGCCCCAGGCTCCCACACTCTTCTATAAACCCAGAACCCCCCAACTCTTCTATATTCCCAGGACCCACCACTGTTCTTTAGTCCCAGAACCCCACAACTCTTTTTTCATCCCAGATGCCCCCACTCGTCTACAGTGCAGGACCCCCCCAACAATTCTATTCTCCCAGACCCCCCTCCCACTCTTCTATAGTCCTAGACCCCCACACTTCTACAGTCCCAGACCAGGCCCCCCGAACTCTCGTCTATAGTCCCCGATGTACCTCCCAGT
>NW_008331144.1:11790-16775 GCF_000622305.1 Nannospalax galili | reverse complement strand
ACTCCCAATGCTTCTAGAGTCCTAGACCCCCCGACTCTTCTGTAGTCCCAGATGCCCCCCACTCTTCTATAGTCCAAGACCCCCCCACTCTTCTATATTCCCAGACTCCCCCAACTCTTCTATACTGCCAGAACCCCCCAATCTTCTACAGTCCCATACTCCACCACTTCTATCATTCCAGAACCCCCACACACTTAACTGCCAGACCCCACCCATACACACACTTCTACCGTCGCAGAACCCCTCCCACTCTTCTGTAGTCCCAGAACCCCCACAAACACTTCTATAGTCACAGACCCCCCAACACTTCTATGGTCACAGACTCCTCAACACTTCTATGGTCTCAGACTGTCCCCTCGTTCTTCTATAGTCACGGACCCCCCCACACTTCTATAGTCCAAGACGAACCCACTCTTCTACATTCCCAGACACCCCACACACAATTCTATACGCCCAGACCCCACCACCCTTCTATAGTCCCAACACCCCCACTCTTCTATAGTCCCTGAATAGCCCCACTCTTCTATAGTCCCAGAACCCCCACTCTTCTATTGTCCCAACACCCCCACACTTCTGTATTCCCTGAACCCCCCATGCTTCTATAGTCCCAGACCCCCCGACTCTTCTACAGTCCCAGAAACTCCCC
The DNA here is from genome assembly GCF_000622305.1 of Nannospalax galili. Classification (NCBI taxonomy): domain Eukaryota; kingdom Metazoa; phylum Chordata; class Mammalia; order Rodentia; family Spalacidae; genus Nannospalax; species Nannospalax galili. The sequence continues at coordinate 16,129 of NW_008331144.1, read as the reverse complement.
CTTCACATACACCTATGGAATGATGCTTCACACGGTAGGCTGGATCTTCCTACATCATTTAATTAAAACATTTCCCCACAGACAGCTCACAGGCTACCTAATGTAAATCATCTCTCAATAACACTATTCCTTGGGGATTCTAGGTTATCTCAAGTTGACAAAGCTAACTATCACACTTCCCAAAGACGCCATCTCTCAAAAGCACCCTTTCTGAACCTTAGAGGAAATACTTGAGATCCAGAGGATACTGTTTTACCCCCCACCCCAAGGTTCATGTGCACCTCTCGATGCAAAATGCATTTAGTCTATCTCCAAGACTCCTAAAGTCTATAGTCCAACACCCCCCCACAACTCTTCTATAGTCCCAAACCCCCAAAACTCTTTTATAATCCCAGACCCCACCATTCTTTTATAGTCCTAGACCCCACCACTCTTCTATAGTCTGAGACCCCCCCCATTCTATAGCCACAGAACCCCTGACACTTTTCTATATTCCCAGAACCCACGACTCTTCTATAGTGACTGACCCCCCCGGCTATTCTATAATCCCAGACTCCCACACTTTTCTATAATCCTAGACTACCCCAACACACACTCTTCTATAGCCCCAGAAGCCCCAAATCTTCTATAGTCCCAGACCCCCACACACACTACTATAGTCCAAGACCCCCCACTGTTCGATAGTCCCAGACCCCCCTTCTATAGACCCAGACATCCCACACTTCTATAGTCCCAGAACCCCACAATTCTATAGGCCCAGACATCCCCAACACTTTTATAGTCCCAGAGCCCCAATCTTCAAGTCCTAGACCCCTCACATACACTTCTATAGTCCCTGAACCCCCTCACAAGTCTATAGTCCAAGACACCCCCACACTTCTATTGTCCCAGACCCCCCATGTTCTATAGTCCCAGAACCCCCCAGAGTTCTATAGCCCCAGACCCCTCCATACTTCTATAGTCACAGACCACCCCACACACAATCTTCTATAGTCCCAGACCCCACCACTCTTCTATAGTCCCAGACACCAACACACACACTTCTATAGTCCCAGACCACCCCCACACTTCTATAGTCCAAGACCCTCACTCTTCTACAGTCCCAGACCCGCCACTCTCCCACAGTCCCAGACCCACACACACACTTCTGTAGTCCCAGACACCCACAACCCTTCTATAGTTCCAGACCTCTACCAGTCTTCTATAATGGCAGACCCCCCCAACTTTTTGTCCGAGACCCCCCCGCTCTTCTATAATCCCAGACAACCCCACATGCACACTCTTCTGTAGTCCCAGATTCCCCTTCTCTTCTATAATTACAGACCCCCCACTCTTCTATAGTCCCAGACCCCACCACTATTCTATATTCACAGACCCCACCACTCTTCTATAGTCCCAAACCCCACACATACACTCTTATATAGTCCCAGACCACCCCAACTCTCTTCTATAGTTCCAGACTCCCCAATTTTATAGTCCCAGACCACCCCAACTCTCTTCTATAGCCCAAGACACCCCCACTCTTCTATTGTCCCATACCCCCTACACACACTTCTGTATTCTCAGACCCCCCAGTCTTCTATAGTCACAGAACCCCCCACTATTCTACAGTCCCAGACCCCACCTCCCTTCTATACTCCCAAACCCCCACTCTTCTATAGTCCCTGAATACCCCCACTCTTCTATAATCCCAGACCGCCACACATACTTCTATAGTCCCAGATGCCCCATACACACTTCTATAGTCCCAAACCCACCCACTCTTCTATATTACCAGATGCCCCACTTTTCCATAATCCCAGACTCCCCCACTCTTCTATAGTCCCAGACACCCCCAAGGCTTCTATAGTCCCAGCCACCCCATTTTTAGTCCAAGATCCCCTACTCTTCTGTAATCTGAAACACCACGACCCTTCTATAGTCCAAAACACCCCCACTCTTTTATTGTCCCAGACCTCCTACACACACTTCTGTATTCTCAGACCCCCCAGTCTTCTACTGTCACAGACCCCCCCACTCTTCTATAGTCCCAGACTTCCCCACTCTTCTATAGTCCGAGACCCCACCACCCTTCTATAGTCCCAAACTCCCCACTATTCTATAGACCCTGAATACCCCCACTCTTCTACGTTCCCGGATCCCCCCACTCTTCTACAGTCCCAGACCACCCACACTCTTCTATAGTTCCAGACCCACCCACACTATCTTCTATCGTCCTTGACCCCCAAATTTTCTATACTCCCAGACTCCCCAACTCTTCTATAAACCCAGATGCCCCCACCTTCTATAGTCCCAGACCCCACCACTGTTCTATAGTCCCAGATCACCCCAACTCTTCTATAGACCCAGACCCCCAAACTTTTATAGTCCCAGGCCACCTAAACACACACTCCTATAGTCCCAGATCCCCAAAACCCAAACTTCTATTGTCTCTGACCACCACACCACTTTTCTATAGTCCCAGGCCCCCACCACTGTTCTATACTTCCAGACGCCACCCCCCACTTCTATAGTCCCAGATGCCCCCACACACTTCTATATTCCCAGATCCCCAGTCTTCTATAGTCTCATACCCCTCACTCGTCTATAGTCACAGATGCCCCGCCACACTCTTCTATAGTTCTAGACGCCCCCAACACTTCGGTAGTCCCAGACCCCCAACACTTCTATAGTCCAAGCCCACCCACTCTTCTATAGTCCCATACCCCACACGCTTCTATACCCTCAGACCCCCCACACACACTTCAATGGTCCGAGACCCCTTCACATATACACTTCTATCATCCCAGAACCCCCGCTCTTCTACAGTCCCAGACCCTGCACTCTTCTATACTCCTAGACTCCCCTCCCACTCTTCTTTAGTCCTACACCCCCACAACTCTTCTATAGTCCCAGACCTCCCCCATTTTTCTACAATGGGAGACCCCCCTCTTTTTTGTCCCAGAACCTCCACTCTTCTATAATCCCAGACCCCCCTACTCTTCTATAGTCCTTGGCCCTCCACTCTTATATACTCCCAGGTACCCCAACTTTTCTGTAATCCCAGAACCCCAGACACACACTCTTCTATAATCCCAGCCTCCCAACTCTTCTATAAGCCCAGACCCCACCACTCTTCTATAGTAAATGACCCCACAACTCTTCTATACTCTCAGACCCCCCCACGCTCTTCTATAGCCACAGACCCCCACAACGCTTCTATAGTCCCAGACCCCCTGACTCTTCTATAGTTCCAGATCCCCCACTCTTCTATATTCCCAGACTGCCCCAACTCTTCTATACTCCCAGACCCACCCCACTTCTATAGTCACAGACCCCACACACACTCTTCAACAGTCCCTGACCAACCCACTCTTCTATAGTCCCAGACTCCGCCACTCTTCTATAAAACCAGACCTCCCCCCACTCTTCTATAGTCCCAGACCCCCCCACAGTCTTCTATAGTCCCTGACACCACACTCTACAATACTCCCGGACTCCCCCTCTTTTCTATAATCCCAAAACCGCCCCACACACTCATCTGTAGTCCCACACCCCCACAACTCTTCTATAGTCCCAGACCCCACCATTCTTCTACAGTCCCAGAGCCCCCCACACTTCTATAGTCCCAGACCTCCCCACTCCTCCTGTCCCAGATGCCCCTTCTATAGTCCAAGACCCCCCACCCTTTGTTGGACCAGACCCCTCCTTCTGTAGTCCCTTACCCTCCCACTCTTCTATTGTCCCGGACCTCCCTTCCAGTCTTCTATAGTTGAAGACATCCCCAGTCTTCTATAGTCCCAGAACCCCCCACATGTACACTCTTCCATATTTCCAGATCCCCCCTCTCTTCTATAATTCCAGACTCCCCAGTCTTCTATAGTCCCAGACCCCCACACACACTTCTACAGTCCCAGACCCCACCACTGTTCTATAGTCTCAGACCACCCACTCTTCTATAGTCCCAGACCCCACCACTCTTCTACAGTCCCCGATCCCCACAACACTTCTATAGCCCAGGACGCCACCACTCTTCTACAGTCCTAGACACCCCCACTCTTCTATAGTCCCAGACACCCCACTCTTCTACAGTCCTAGACACCCCCACTCTTCTATAGTCCCAGACACCCCACTCTTCTACAGTCCCAGACCCCTCCACTCTTCTAGAGTCCCTGACCCCTCCCACATTTCGATAGTCCCGGACCCTCGCACTCTTTTATAGTCCAGGATGCCCCAAATCTTCTATAGCCCCAGACCCCACCACTCTTCTATACTCCCAAACCCCCCAACTCTTCTATACTCCCAAACCCCCGAACTCTTCTATAGTCTCATATTCCCCACTCTTCTATAGTCTCAGACC
>NW_008331144.1:10776-11524 GCF_000622305.1 Nannospalax galili | reverse complement strand
ACACACACACACACACACACACACACACACACACACACACCCTCTTCTATAGTCCCAGACCTCATCATTCTTCTATAGTCCCAGACCCCATCACTCTTCTATAGTCCCACATCCCACCAACTCTTCTCTAGTCCCAGACCTCATAACTCTTCTATATTCCCAGACACCCACTCTTCAATAGTCCCCAAACCCCCACTCTTCTATATTCCCAGATCCCCCCCACTCTTGTTTAATCCCGGACTCCCCGCCCTCCACTCTTCTATACTCCCAGGCTCCCCAACTTTTCTGTACTCCCAGACCCCCACACACACTCTTCTATACTCCCAGACCCCCCAACTCTTCTATAATCCCAGACCCCACCACTCTTCTATAGTCCATGACCCCACCACTCTTCTATACTCTCAGACCCCACGCACTCTTCTATATCCACAGACCCAAACAATGCTTCTATAGTCCCAGACCCCCTGACTCTTCTATAGTAGACCCCACCACTCTTCTATAGTCCCAGACTCCCCCAACTCTTCTATACTTCCAGAACACCCACTCTTCTATAGTCCTATTCCCCGCTTCTATCGTCCCAGATACCCCCCCACTTCTATAGTGCCAGATCCCCCCAAGTACACACTTCTATTGTCCCAGATCCCCCCCCACTCTTCTATAGTCCCACACCCTTCACTCTTCTATAGTCCCAGACACACCCAACACTTCTATAGTCTCAGACCCCTCCCAATCTTCTGTACTGGAAGAC
>NW_008331144.1:9301-10641 GCF_000622305.1 Nannospalax galili | reverse complement strand
AGTCCTGGACCCACCCCCACTTCTACACTCAAAGACCCCCCCAAACTCTAGTCTATATTCCCAGACCCCCCCCACTGCTATAGTCCCAGGCCCCCCACACACATCAATAGTCCCAGACCTACCCACTCTGCTACAGTCCCAGACACCCACACACACTTCTATATTGCCTTTCGTCTACAGTCTCAGAACCCTCCCACTCTTCTATAGTGGATGACACCCCTCCCACTCTCTTTTATCCCAGATCCCCCACTCTTCTATAGTCCAAGACCCCTCCCACACACACTCAATAGTCCCTTACCAACCCACTATTCTATAGTCCCAGACTCTGCCACTCTTCTATAAAACCAGACCTCTCCCCACTCTTCTATAGTCCCAGACCCCCCACACACTCTACTATAGTCCCTGACAACACACTCTCCTATACTCCCGGACTCCCCACGTTTCTATAATCCTAGATCCCACACACACACTCATCTGTAGTCCCCCACCCCCCACAACTCTTCTATAGTCCCAGACCCCACCATTCCTCTATAGTCCCAAAGCCCCCACTCTTCTATAGTCCCAGACCTCCCTTCCAGTCTTCTATAGTTGAAGACATCCCCACTCTTCTGTAGTCCCAGATCCCCCCACATGTACACTCTTCCATATTCCCAGATTGCCCCTCTTCTATAATTACAGACTTCCCACTCTTCTATAGTCCCAGACCCCCACACACACTTCTACAGTCCCAGACCCCCCCTACTCTTATATAGTCCCAGACCCTACCACTGTTCTATAGTCTCAGACCACCCACTCTTCTACACTCCCCAAACCCCCAAACCTTCTATAGTCGCATATCCCCAACTCTTCTATAGTCTCAGACCGCAACATACACACACACACACACACGCACACGCACACACACACACACACACCCTCTTCTATAGTCCCAGACCACATTATTCTTCGATAGTCCCAGACCCCACCAACTCTTCTCTAGTCCCAGACCTCATAACTCTTCTATATTCCCAGACACCCACACTTCTATAGTCCCCAAACCCCACTCTTCTATACTCCCAGATCCCCCCTCCCCACTCTTGTATAATCCGAGACTCCCCGCCTCACACTCTTCTATAGCCCCGGCCCCCACATTGTTCTGAATTTCCAGACCCTCCAAACACACACTTCTATGGTACCAGACACCCGCACACACTTCTATAGTCCCAGACCCCCTCATATTTCTATAATCCCAGACCCCCCAACACTTCCATTATCCAAGACACTCCCACTCTTCTACAGTCCCAGACTCCCCACTCTTCTACAGTCCCAGACCCCTACACTCTTATATAGCCCCCATCCCA
>NW_008331144.1:7927-8993 GCF_000622305.1 Nannospalax galili | reverse complement strand
CCAGAACCCTGACTCTTCTAGTCCTAGAACCTCCCCACACTTCTATAGACCCAGACCCCCCACTCTTCTATAGTCCCAGACTGCCCTACACTTCTATAGTCCCAGAACACCCACTCTTCTATGGGCCAAGACCCCTCCACTCTTCTATAGTACAAGACCCCCAAACTCTTCTATCGTCCCAGACCCTCTCAACTCTCTTCAATAGTCCCAGACCACACCTCCCACTCTTCTATAGTCCCATACCCTCCACGTTTCTATAGTCCCAGACCCCCCCACACACTTCAATAGTCCGAAAGCCCCTCACACACACACACTTCTATCATCCCAGACCCCCACGCTCTTCTACAGTCCCAGACTCTGCACTCGTCTCTAGTACCAGAATCCCTCTCCCACTCTTTAGTCACAGACCCCCACAACTCTTCTATAGTCCCAGACCTCTCCCATTCTTCTATATTGGGAGATCCCCCATTCTATTTTGTCCCAGACCACTCGCTCTTCTATAATCCCAGACCCGTCCCACACACACTCTTCTATAGTCCTTGACCCTCCACACTTCTATATTCCCAGGCTCCCCAAATTTTTTGTAATCCCAGACCCCAGACACACACTCTTCTATAATCCCAGACCTCCCCAAATCTTCTATAATCCCACACCCCACCACTCTTCTATAGTCCTAGACCGTCCCATTGTTCAAATGTCCCAGACACTCCACTCTTCTATAGTCCCAGACCCCCCCCCGTCCAATTCTATAGTCCTGGACCATGACAACACCACTCTTCTATAGTCTCAGACCCCCCGCTCTTCTATAGCCACCGACCCCCACAATGCTTCTCGCTTCTATATTTCCAGACCCCCTTTCTCTTCTATAGTCCCAGATGCCCCCACTTCTACAGTCCCAGATCCCCCACTCTTCTATATTCCCAGACTCCCCCAACTCTTCTATACTCCCAGAACCCCCAGTTCTATAGTCCCATACCCCCCACTCTATCTTCCCAGACACCCCACACACACTTCTATAGTGTCAGACCCCCAAGTACACACTTCTATTGTCCCAGATCACCCCCCT
>NW_008331144.1:4234-7772 GCF_000622305.1 Nannospalax galili | reverse complement strand
TATAATCACAGACCCACGCCCACACACTCTTCTATAGTCCCAGACCCCATCCACAATCTTCCATATTCCCAGAATACCACTCTTCTAGAGTCCCCGACACCCCCAACACTTATATAGTCCAGATACCCACATTCTTCGGCAATTCCGGACCTCCCCCTCTTCTATAGTCACAGTCCCCACAAACACACTTTTCTACAGTCCCAGTCCCCACCACGCACACTCTCTTCCATAGTCCCAGACGCCCTCAGTCTTCTATAGTTCCATACCCCTCCACTATTCTATAATCCCAGACACCCCCACCCTTCCATAGTCCTGGACCCACCCCACACACTTCTATAGTCACAGACCCCCCACTCTTCTATAATCCCAGACCCCCCACTCTTCTATACCCCTCTCTTCTATAGTCCTAGACCACCCTCCCAGACTTCTATAGTCCCATACCCCCAACTCTTCTATAGTCCCAGACACCCCCACTCTTCTATAGTCCCAGACACCCCCACTCTTCTACAGTCCCAGACCCCCCCACATTCCTCTATAATCTCAGATCCTCCCACTTTTCTATAGTCCCACACTCCCTCTCTTCTGTTGTTCTAGATCCCCTCCCAGACGTCTATAGTCACAGACCACCCCAATCTTCTACAGTCCCAGACCACTCCCACTCTTCTACAGTCCCAGACCCCCCCCCACATTCCTCTATAATCTCAGATCCCCCCACTTTTCTATAGTCCCACACTCTCTTCTATTGTTCTAGACCCCCTCCCAGACTTCTATAGTCACAGACCACCCCAATCTTCTATAGTCCCAGACCACTCCCACTCTTCTATAGTCCCAGACCCCACACACACTCTTCTTCACACTTTTACAATCCCAACCCCCCCACACGCACTTTTATAGTCCCAGACCCTCCCACTCTTCTATAGTCCCAGAATCCCCAGTCTTCTATAGTTCCCTCCCAATCTTCTGTAGTCCCAGACCCCCCAACTCTTCTATAGTCCCAGAACCCTCAAACTCTTCTGTAGTGGAAGACCCCTTCTTTTTTGTCCCAGAACCCCACTCTTCTTTAGTCCCTTATCCCCCACTCTTCCATAGTCCAAGACTGCCCCACTGTTCTACAATGCCAACCCCCACTCACTCTTCTATAGTCCCAGACCCAACCAACCCTTCTATAGTCTCAGACCCCAACCATCTCCTATAATCCCAGAAACCCCACACTTCTATAGTCTCTGAATACCCCCAGTCTTCTATAGTCAAAGACCTCCCCATTCTTCTATTCTCCCAGACCCCCCACCCACTTCTATATTCCCAGACCTCCCAGTCTTCTATAGTCCTAGAACCCCCACACTTCTATACCGCAAGACCCCCCAACTCTATTCTATATTCCCAGACCCCCCCACTCTACTATAGTCCCAGACACCCAAACACACTTCTATACTCTCAGACCCCCTTTCGTTTATAGTCCCAGAATACTCCAACTCTTCTATAGAGGCAGAACCCCCTCCCACTCTTTTTTGTCTGAGATGCCCCCACTTTTCTATAGTTTGAGACCCCCCACACACACTCTTTAATAGTCCCTGACTAACCCACTCTTCTATAGTCCCGGGCTTCCCCACTTTTCTATTATCTCAGACCCGCACACACACACTCATCTATAGTCCAACACCTCCCCACAACGCTTCTATAGTTCCAGACCCCACCAGTCTTCTATAGTCCCCGAACTCCCTACTTTTCTATAGTCCCAGACCCCCCAACTCTTCATGTCCCATACCCCCTTCTATAGTCCAAGACCCCCCACTCTTCTATAGTACTAGACCCCCCTTCTATAGTCCCTGACCTCCTCACTCTTCTATAGACCCTGACCTCCCCAACTGTCTTCTATAGTCCCAGACCCCCCTTCCCAGTCTTCTATAGTCGCAGACATTCTGAGTCTTCTATAGTCCCAGAACACCCCTCCCACTCTTCTGTAGTCCCAGACACCCCAACTCTTCTATACTCCGAGACCCCCCACTTTTCTAGTCGCAGACACCCCACACACACTCTTCTATAGTCCCTGAACCCCCAGTCTTCTATTGTCCCAGACACCCCCACTCTTCTATACTCCGAGACCCCCCACTCTTCTATAGTCCCAGACTCCCCCTTCCACTCTTCTGCCGTCGAAGTCCCCCCCAACTTCTTTATACTCACAGACTTCTCCCACTCTTCTATAATGGCAGACCCTCTCCACTCTTTTTTGTCCCAAAACCCCCACCCTTTAATCCCAGCCCCCCCACTTCTATAGTGCCTGAACCCCTCTTCTATAGTCCCAGACTCAGCCACTTTTCTATAATCCCAGACTACTCCCACTCTTCTATAGTCCCAGAACCCCCAACTCTTCTATAGTTGGAGAACCCCACACTTCTATAGTCCAAGACCCCCCCACTCTTCTATAGACCCAGACCATCCCCACACTTCTATAGTCCCAGACATCCCCAACAACTTTATAGTCCCAGATCCCCCTCTCTTCAAGTGCGAGACCCTCCAAACCCACTTCTATAGTCCCTGAACCCCCTCACAATTCTATAGTCCCAGACTACCCCACACACAATTCTATTGTCCCAGACCCCCCATCTTCTATAGTCCCAGACCTCACACACATACTCTTGTATAGTCCCAAACCACCCCAACTCTCTTCTATACTCCCAGACTCACCACACACATTTCTATAGTCCCAGACCCCCCCATCTTTTAGAGTCCCAGTCCCCCCCCCCTTCTATAGCCCCAGACCCCCCTCCCACTCTTCTGTAGTCTGAGATCCCCCCTCCAACTCTTCTGTAGTCTGAGATCCCCCCACTCTTCTGTAGTCCCAGATCCCCCACACACTTTTATAATCCCAACTCTCCCCCCACTTTTATAGTTCCAGACCCTCCAACACTTCTATAGTCCCAGACCCCCCAGTCTTCTATAGTCCCAGACTCCCCTCCCAATCTTCTGTAGTCCCAGACCCCCGCAACTGTTCTATAGTCCCTGACCCCTCCCACTTTTCTATAGTGGAAGGCCCCCCTCTTTTTAGTCCCAGAACCCCACTCTTCTTTGCTCCCAGACCCCCCACACTCTTCTATAGTCCCTGACCCCCAACTCTTCCATAGTCCCAGACTACCCCTACTGCTCTACAATGCCAACCCTTCCACTCTTCTATAGTCCCAGACCCCCCAACCCTTCTATAATCTCAGACCCCACCACTCTTCTATAGTCCCAGAACCCCACTCTTCTATTGTCCTAGACCCCCACCCGCTTCTATATTCCCAGACCTCCCACTCTTCTATAGTCCTAGACTCTCAGCCCCCACCACTCTTCTATAGTCCCAGAACCCCACTCTTCTATTGTCCTAGACCCCCACCCGCTTCTATATTCCCAGACCTCCCACTCTTCTATAGTCCTAGACCCCCCCACACTTCCATACTCCCAGATCCCCCCAACTCTATTCTATACTCCCAGACCCACCCACACACTTCTATAGTCCCAGGCCCCCCCCCCTCTATAGTCCCACACCTCCCCCCTCTGC
>NW_008331144.1:0-1986 GCF_000622305.1 Nannospalax galili | reverse complement strand
AGGAGATAGTTAAAGAGGAGGGGGGGGATGGAGGGCTATACAAGGAACTATGGGAATAAAGGGGAAAAAATTCTCCAGATACACAGTTAATTTTTTTTTAAAGCCTTAAGCACAGAAGGAACCCTACAGGGATGAAAGAAAGCCCTTCCAAAAGCAATACAGTTATTAAATGAAAATCCCAGTGCCACAGGTGGGTTGGCTCCCTATGAGCTGTTGGCCTAGGGGCCCTAGGGGTCCCTAAAACAATAAAGGCCATTGCCAATAATGTTAGTTGCACACCAGAAGTGGACAGAAAAAAACTGTTCCTTAAGAGACTGCTTGATATGAGCATGGGAGAGGGAGAGCTCAAACTTGGACTAAGATGGAAACTTCCTGCCCTGGATGGGTGGCTTTCATGGTGCCAAAAGGCAACGCGCAGATGACTGGGGGGAAAACATCCCCTATAATTCTGCTCAACCACAGGCCCCGTGTGTTGCACCATCAACATACCAAACAAGTTGTTCCTGCTGGTGCAATAGTGGAACATCCAGTGTATGTACAACCAGCAAATTTTCAGTTGGATATAATGCCCACTCCTAGGGTGGAACACACATCTGGTACTGCAGACCAGGCCAACCCTCTGTGTCAGGGGAGGACACAGGCCCCAGGGGGAGGTCACTGCAATTGTTTTGTTAGGTGGCTGTCATGAACCTGCTAAAGTCCCATCCAAGCTTTTGCTTACACCCATAGGTTATTATAGCAGACACTGTTTAGATGTTCTTGCTTCTTGCTGTTTGTGTTTTTGTAGTAGATGGAATCCCACTGAAATGGGACAACAGCCCATGGAAAAACAGATGATGCAGAGATGAATGTTCAGTGCCTTGCTACAATGGAAGGAAGATCATCCCTATCATCCTCTCCAATGCTCAGAGACTTTTGTGGAGGAGGTTATTGGAAACAATGTAAGAGTCAGAGAGAGGAAGGGGTGGAGTGTTACCTGAAAGTGTCCCCTAACCACTATGCCAGCAAGCTATAATCGTGCCTCCTTCCCAAGCTCATCAAGGAGTCACTGGGGGAGTAGTTACGCCTCCTACCCAATCAGTCAATCTTAGCTGTATGTGGAGACATGGGGGAGGGGCTAAGGATCTATAAGCCAAGAACACCAAGAGGCACCACTTTTGCCATTTTGTGCAGCTGTCACAAAGTCACAGTATCTATATTTGAGTGTGGACTTTCCAGTGCAGCCGTAAATGGGGGGGGGGCAACCACCCTTCTGCAAATAAACCCCCATCTTATGCTCTGTAAGCAAGTCCAATAAACTCATTGGGAGTTGATTTCTTATTCTTATTTTTCCCCCTTAAACTTCATTGTATATATATATTCATGTCACCTGCTTCAAGTTATTTCTGGAAAAATGTGTTTAAAATTGCCGCTTTGGAGAATAAAAAAAAAATTGTTTTAAAAAGATTTCATAATGAGGATGTGTTTATCCAAGAATGCAAAGATAGTCTGAAATATACAAATTAATAATGCAGCATGAGAAGAGAACCCAGGCCCAAAATTACACACCCTCAAAGAAAGGGGAATTTTATCATGTTTTGGAAAATAGAATGAACTGGAGATTGTGTTACGTGTAACAAGCCAGTCACACAAAGCACATATCACCTGTTTTCTCTCGCACACAGAATCTGGAGGTTTGGGGGAGCCTGAACATAAAGGGGGCCCCACTCAGGATGTGTAAGTGGGCAGAGTTCTGTTTCCCTGAGAAGATCTTCCCTCGGCCTGGGTGCCGGAGCCACCACAGGGTCCAGAGTCTGGTGCAAGAGCCCTGGGTGGTTCAAAATCCAGACTCACAGGCCTCAAGTTCTCCAGACCGTAAGAACAAGAGCCACTGACAGGAAACCCAAATAAAGTAGCTTTGAAAAACAAACAGCAGGGTGAATGAGCATGAGAACCACGGGCATGGCAGGTGGTGGAAAATAAGTCTGTACCAGGTATTGGAAGAGT
>NW_008331143.1:0-397 GCF_000622305.1 Nannospalax galili | reverse complement strand
AATTTGCTCCTTAATAATTAGTAGATGTGAAAAATATTACCATTGAAATCTTCCTGCCAGATGCCAAGGAGCTCAGAAAGTAACCGACTGTGACTAGTAATAATCAGATATATAGATATTAGAAACATATGTGCAAACATCTTAATGTCAATTGCATTAAAAATGATTTTTTCTGTATGAAACTGTATTTTAATAATGAAATGGAGATCTTTTTTAAACTTTAAAACCTCATTTAATTTAATGTCTTATAGGGTTTATACTGAGGACAGTATTGTATAACTGTAATAATTCAACTGTAAACCTAAAATTTTACAGCCAATTTTGAAAGAGATGCATCTTAGCTCGTGAAATTGTTATTGAATATGTCAATGCTGTTGAAATGAAATGCTTCTTCTAA
>NW_008331142.1:10704-12561 GCF_000622305.1 Nannospalax galili | reverse complement strand
ATTGGGGCATTATATTTTCACACAACTTTGTGATGACACATTAGAGGCCTTATGAGAGAACATTCAGCATTGTGATGCTCCATTGAGAATTGTGGTGACATATCGGAGTATTGTGATATCACAGCGGAGCATTGCAATGCCATATTGGGGGATCATGAGGGACATTGAGCTCCATGTTTGCATATTGAGCATGGTGATGACAAAATGGATCATTGTGATGACACAATGGTTCATTGTCATGGCACAATGGCACACTGTAAAGTCATTTTGGAAATTTGCGATGACACACTGGAGCAATATAATGGCACATGGTTCCATAGTGCTGGAATATTGAAGCATTGTGATGTCAGGTTGGAGCATTGTGATGTCACATTAGGGGATTGTAACGGGACATTGAGCACCATGTTTGCATATTGAGCATGGTGACGAGATCATTGTAATGACACAATGGTGCATTGTGATGGCACAATGATGATTGTGATGGCACAATGGAACATTGGGAAGTCATATCGCTGCATTGTGATGTCACCTTGGAGTACTGTAATGTCAAATTGCAGTGCTGTGATGTCACATTGTAGCACTGATATATCACATTGGGGGATTGTGAGGGGACATTGAGCACATTGTTTGTGTATTGACCATGGTGACGACACAATGGATCATTTTAATCACACAATGGCGCATTGTGACAGCATAGTGGCAGATTGTGAAGTCATATTGTAACATTGCAATGGGACATTCGAGAAAAATCGTGGCACATGGGGCCATACTGTTGGCACATTGCAGCATTGTGATGGCACAATGAGCATTGTGATGGCACAATGGAACATTGGGAAGTCATATTGTAACATAGTGATGGCATATTGTAGAATTATAATGACATATGGGTCTATAGTGTTGGCATATTGGAGCACTGTGATGTCACCATGGAGCATTGTGATGTCAATTGTAGTATTGTGATGTCACATTGTTGCATTGTGATGTCATTTTGGGGATTGTAAGGGAACATTGAGCAACATGTTTACATATTGAGCATGTTGACGACACAAAGGATCATTGTAATGATACAATGGCACATTGTGGTGCCACAATGAACATTGTGATGGCGCAGTGCAACATTGTGAGAAGGCACAATGAGCATTGTGATAGCACAATGGAATATTGGAAGTCATACTGTAACAATGTGATGACATTTTGGAGCAATATAATGGCACATGGGGCCATAGTGTTGGCATATTTGAGCATTGTGAAGGCACAATGAGCATTGTGATAGCACAATGGAATATTGGAAGTCATACTGTAACAATGTGATGACATTTTGGAGCAATATAATGGCACATGGGGCCATAGTGTTGGCATATTTGAGCATTGTGAAGGCACAATGAGCATTGTGATAGCACAATGGAATATTGGAAGTCATACTGTAAGAATGTGATGAAATTTTGGAGCAATGTAATGGCACATGGGGCCACAGTGTTGACACACTGGAGAATTGTGATGTCAAATTGGAGGACTGTGATGTCATATTGTGGGACAGTTATAGCACATGGGGCCATAGTGTGGCATATTGGAGCACTGTGAGGACATGATGAGTATTGTTATGGCACAATGGAATATTGATAAGTCATATTGTTACATAGTGATGGCATATTGGAGCAATATAATGGATCATGGGGCTATGGTGTTGGCACATTGCAGCATTGTGATGTCACCTTGTAGCATTATGATGTCATATTGTGGTATTTTGATGTCACATTGTAGCATTGTGATGTTACATTTGGGGTTTCTGAAGGGACATTGAGCACGGTTTTTGCATACTCAGCATGGTGACAACACAATGGATCATTGTAATGACAC
>NW_008331142.1:6347-9165 GCF_000622305.1 Nannospalax galili | reverse complement strand
AAATGTTTAATCATTGAACTTTGTACTTTCCTTTTACTGTGATTATTGAAAAATTTGTATACTGAGTAATATTGTTCAAACTCATGGTTTGATTTATAGTCTGATGCTTTGCTGTTGTTGTAAGCTTTCTAATTACAAATAAAGTTTGCAGAAGGCTGCTGAGAGAAAAAGAGAGAAGAAAAAAAGAAAGAAGATATTCATGCTTACCTCTCCCAAGCTGGTCAGTCAACAGCCTCTACTAGAACTGCAACTGTGGTTTATGATATAGTCATTTCTACAACCACAGTTAACTTCACCCCTTCAGCCCGGGACTCAGCTGTAGATGGACTATACCACAATATAATGGCACAGGGGAAAATCTGAGGGGACATTGAGCACCGTGTGTGCTCATTGAGCATGGGAACGACACAATGGGTCATGGTAATGACACAATTGCACATTGTGATGACACAATGAGCATTGTGATAGCAAAATGAAACATTGTGAAGTCATATTGTAACATTGGGATGGCACATTAGAGCAATATAATGGCACATGGGACGATAGTGTTGGCACATTGGAGCACTGTGATGTCATATTGGAGCCTTGTGATGTCACAGTTGAACATTGTGAAGTTATATTGTAACATTGTGATGGCATCTTGTGCCATGATCCTCAACTCTGAACTGCAGAGCTGAAGAGAAATGACATGAACACCAAGGTAGGGTTCAAGCTTCTTCTTTCATTGCACCATTTTTTCTGTTATCTAGATGCCCCGAAAGCCCTCCCTTTCGCCAGACCCAATAAGGGGAATTACACGCGCACACCAGATTGAGGCAGCAATCTATAGGGTCACGTAGACCCAATCATCCATGCTGACACTACTCATCAGGCGGTCCGCGCGTGATTGGGACACTGTGTTTGCGCATATGGAGTAAACAGGTGATGATCACGAGTCTGGGCAAAATGGAAGGGTGCCATCTTGGGCTGCTCCCGCCGCACCTGCTTGCCACATCTCCCCCTTTTTGTTTAATAACATGGTGCTTGGGCCGTGCCTGTCTTAGGTCGCTCCCTTCCATGCAGCATCTTTACCCGTCATCAACTGATCAGCAGAATGGCTGATAGTCTGTCTTAGGTTAGTATGCTCGTGAGGGAGTCTTTCCCGTCTCTGACTACCAGTCCATCATGCTTAACCATGCATGGGGGGACTCGCCTTTCTCCAACGCGACCATAGCCTGCATGAGCATCATTTGTTGTTGTTCGTTCTTTTGCCTCATCCTGCACATACACCAAATCAAACAACCACTCACTCCTACAAGCAGGAAGCCCCAGAAAGCCATTCCTCCCCAATCTTTGAGGAAGGAGAAAGCCCCCTGCATGGTTTGCAGCCAGTCTTCAATGGTGGCGATCTGGACTCTCGTGGCATTGACAGCCACCATCGAGGCTCTCAGGTCAGCGAGCTTCTTGTCAAAGTCTCGGCTCCAGTTCCCCTGGAGAGCTATGGAGAGCTCTCGTGACAGATTACCTGCTCTGGAAAAGTTAGAATATTCAACAGAGGTTATACATAAACCAGACATGTGATGGATGCACCCGACAAGCAAGAGTTGACCCAAGATATCTATTTGCTCTTGCACTAGGTCCACTCTTTGATTAACCATTAATACTCCAGCTTTTAACTGTACATTAATATCTTCCTGCAATGATAAAGCTTGTGCAGTGTTTTGGGACAAGCTATTTAGCATGCCAGCTGTTTGCACTGATGTAGCTAGTGCGGCGGCAGCTACAGCAGCCGCCGCTGCTGAGGCTGCTATAGCTGCGATAATAGCTGCAGTAATTCCAAAATCTCGTTTTTCTCTTAGCAGGACTGATAATTCTGAGTCTCTAATTTGCACAGGCCAGGGAAGCATAGTGGGCATGCACAGTACCACCACCTTAGGGAATGCAGTGGTGTTCCAGCATTTCGACAAGAAGCAATTTTCATTGGTACAGTGCAGAAAATCTGTCGCGTTGCTGCTATTAGTAACTAGAAAGAAGAATGGAGGAACAACGCAAATGGGTGTGGGGTTCATAGGGATTTGGGTTTTATTATCACACATTACTAAAGCTCCCCCTTGCTCAAACAACCCACTGATGTTACGCATGAAAGAGCAATTTACAAGTTTTCCACCTTTGATCATACTCATGGGGCTCACATCAGTGCAGCTACCATTGATACCACACAGAACCCATTCATTAAATGGGTTTTCTGGCGAACTGAGTACGGGGTCTTGAAATGTATAATTTCCAAATGTTGAATCATTGGTGGATATATAAGGCGAGAAGGTGAAGTATTTTTCCCGCTGGCACCAGAGGGTTTTGAGCCCTTGGCAACCTGTCCACACTATTGGCCACTCTCTAGGTGTGGAACAATATGGGGCTAAGCGAGGTTGGCGGGGGGCAGATCTGTTGTCTGTAGCAGAATATTTTGAAATAAGTCTTGGTACCACTCCTTGCAGGATACTGGCATTGCCAGTGGTACTGTTCCAGGACTTCAGCTGGAATTTGCCCATACTGTTAGATATAAAATTAATACAAGAACCATTGGTCTCATCTCTCACAGAGAAGCATAAAGCCCCGCTGAGGGTCACATTATATATTGCAAATGGTTCCACACGGCCTTCATATCTAATCATAGGGAGTCCCAGAGACGCGTTGGTAGTAAAGAT
Source organism: Nannospalax galili (assembly GCF_000622305.1). NCBI lineage: Eukaryota > Metazoa > Chordata > Mammalia > Rodentia > Spalacidae > Nannospalax > Nannospalax galili. Next base: position 6,481 of record NW_008331142.1, on the reverse strand, counting down.
CCTGGGAAATATATTGGCATCATGACTGACAGGTAGAGGGAGGGGGAATGCTTTCAATATTCCCCATAAGTTACGCACTGTTCCGATGTGGCTCAGTCTGGTCATCATCATCAGGCTCAAGCATAGCGGCAGGA
>NW_008331142.1:0-3497 GCF_000622305.1 Nannospalax galili | reverse complement strand
ACACTGTTCCGATGTGGCGCAGTCCGGTCATCATCATCAGGCTCAAGCATAGCGGCAGGAGCATCCTCAACATTCTGCTCTCTTCTGGGTTTCACCAGCCGTTCAGGGACCCAGATAGGTGTCTCTTTGTCCTAACTGAAAAATGCCTCCATGTTCCTTCATTAAGCGTCCTTCGACTTCCTCCTACATAAGGGGGAGCCGAGACCAGACTCCCTCTTTTGTAAGGAGGAGCTGGAAAGTCCCTGTCACACCAGGGAGGGGCAGATGGGCTTCCTCCCACCCCGGTCTTTTCTTTCTCAGCAATTTTCAACTGTTCCATAACACTGTCTAAGTCCTCCCCATCGTACTCCTCCTCATCAGAAGGGGCACAGCAAGCGTTACGCTCGGAGAGTTCCTCTTTTACCTCCTCTAATGCCTGTGCACCCTGGGTGATGTCCTCTTTATACTTCCCCGATTTATCAGTGAGACAGGTCCTTACGAGAGTCCACACTGCCAAAGTCCCCCGAGGGAGACTGCCCTCAGAATCCTTATCAAGTAAGTCTTTTCCTAAGCGCTCCCATGATGAGGGATTTATGTTCCCCTCCTCCAAAAACCAGGGAGCCTCCCTAGTGACGGTATCAAGAAAATTCTCAACTGTTTCTGCCTTTAATTTAATTCCACTTTTTTTCAGCAATTGTACCACCACTATATGCACGTTCGTTTTTGATCCACCGGCACCCATGTTTTCTCTGCCGAGATCTAGTTATCCGTCCCTTAGCCTAGGGAGCTTCCTAACTCCGTCCCAGTTTATGGAAACTTTCTCTCCGTCCCTTCTCCTGAGGGAGCTTCTGACAGCTATCTTTTCCCTTTCAATACTTACAGCTCTAGAGCAAAGCTTGATGTTCCCCGTACGGGCCACCACTTGCCGTGATCCTCAACTCTGACATGCAGAGCTGAAGAGAAACAACACGAACACCAAGGTAGGGTTCAAGCTTCTTCTTTTATTGCACCATTTTTTCCATTATCTAGATGCCCCGAAAGCCCTCCCTTTTGCCAGATCCAATCATGGGAATTACACGTGCACACCAGACAGTTGAGGCAGCAATCTATAGGGTCATGTAGACCCAATCATGCATGCTGACGCTACTCATCTGGCGGTCCGCGCGTGATAGGGACACCGCGTTTGCACATATGGAGTAAACAGGTGATGATCACGAGTCTGGGCAAAATGGCAGGGTGGCATTCTGGGCTGCTCCGGCCACGCCTGCTTGCCACAATCTTGGAGCACTGTGATGTCACAATGAGCATTGTGATGGCACAATGGAACATTGTCAAATCATATGTAATGTTATGATGGCACTTTGGAGAAATATAATGGCACATGGGGCCATAGTGTTGGCATATTAATGCATTGTTATGTCGTAATGAGCATTGTGATGGCACAATGGAACATTGTCAAATCATATGTAATGTTATGATGGCACTTTGGAGAAATATAATGGCACATGGGGCCATTGTGTTGGCATATTAATGCATTGTTATGTCGTAATGAGCATTGTGATGGCACAATGGAACATTGTCAAATCATATGTAATGTTATGATGGCACTTTGGAGAAATATAATGGCACATGGGGCCATTGTGTTGGCATATTAATGCATTGTTATGTCGTAATGAGCATTGTGATGGCACAATGGAACATTGTCAAATCATATGTAATGTTATGATGGCACTTTGGAGAAATATAATGGCACATGGGGCCATTGTGTTGGCATATTAATGCATTGTTATGTCGTAATGAGCATTGTGATGGCACAATGGAACATTGTCAAATCATATGTAATGTTATGATGGCACTTTGGAGAAATATAATGGCACATGGGGCCATTGTGTTGGCATATTAATGCATTGTTATGTCGTAATGAGCATTGTGATGGCACAATGGAACATTGTCAAATCATATGTAATGTTATGATGGCACTTTGGAGAAATATAATGGCACATGGGGCCATTGTGTTGGCATATTAATGCATTGTTATGTCGTAATGAGCATTGTGATGGCACAATGGAACATTGTCAAATCATATGTAATGTTATGATGGCACTTTGGAGAAATATAATGGCACATGGGGCCATTGTGTTGGCATATTAATGCATTGTTATGTCGTAATGAGCATTGTGATGGCACAATGGAACATTGTCAAATCATATGTAATGTTATGATGGCACTTTGGAGAAATATAATGGCACATGGGGCCATTGTGTTGGCATATTAATGCATTGTTATGTCGTAATGAGCATTGTGATGGCACAATGGAACATTGTCAAATCATATGTAATGTTATGATGGCACTTTGGAGAAATATAATGGCACATGGGGCCATTGTGTTGGCATATTAATGCATTGTTATGTCGTAATGAGCATTGTGATGGCACAATGGAACATTGTCAAATCATATGTAATGTTATGATGGCACTTTGGAGAAATATAATGGCACATGGGGCCATTGTGTTGGCATATTAATGCATTGTTATGTCGTAATGAGCATTGTGATGGCACAATGGAACATTGTCAAATCATATGTAATGTTATGATGGCACTTTGGAGAAATATAATGGCACATGGGGCCATTGTGTTGGCATATTAATGCATTGTTATGTCGTAATGAGCATTGTGATGGCACAATGGAACATTGTCAAATCATATGTAATGTTATGATGGCACTTTGGAGAAATATAATGGCACATGGGGCCATTGTGTTGGCATATTAATGCATTGTTATGTCGTAATGAGCATTGTGATGGCACAATGGAACATTGTCAAATCATATGTAATGTTATGATGGCACTTTGGAGAAATATAATGTCACATGGGGCCATTGTGTTGGCATATTAAGCATTGTTATGTCGTAATGAGCATTGTGATGGCACAATGGAACATTGTCAAATCATATGTAATGTTATGATGGCACTTTGGAGAAATATAATGGCACATGGGGCCATTGTGTTGGCATATTAATGCATTGTTATGTCGTAATGAGCATTGTGATGGCACAATGGAACATTGTCAAATCATATGTAATGTTATGATGGCACTTTGGAGAAATATAATGGCACATGGGGCCATTGTGTTGGCATATTAATGCATTGTTATGTCGTAATGAGCATTGTGATGGCACAATGGAACATTGTGAAGTCATCCTGTGATATCTGAAGGCACATTGAAGCTATATAATGGCACATTTGGCCATAATGTTGGCACATTGGAGCATTGTGATGTCACTTTGGAGAATTGTGATGTCACATTGGAGCATTGTGATTACACATTGGAACATTGGGATGTCACATTGGGGTATTTGGAGCCGACATTGAGCACTGTGTCTGCATATTGAGCAAGTTGAACTACAAAGTGGATCCTTGTAATGACACAAAGGGGCATTGTGATGGCCCAATGCGAATTGTGATGGCATGGCACAATGGAACATTTTGAAGTAATATTGTAACATTGTGATGGCACAT
>NW_008331141.1:98720-108228 GCF_000622305.1 Nannospalax galili | reverse complement strand
TCCACATCCCCACTCCCCAATCCAGGTACCCCGTTGCAGACCCCGCAGACCAGGGCAATTGAGGAAGACAGCAGAAGATGGAAGGACTGCCCATGCTCATGTATTGGAAGAATTAATATTGTGAAAACCCAAAATATATATTCAATGCAATCCCAATCAAAATCTCCATGACATACTTCACAGAATTAGAAAAAAAATCCTTAGATTCATATGGAAGTACAAAAGACCCCAGATAGCCAAAAGAGCCCTAAGCACAAAGAGCAATGCTTGGGGGATTACTATCCCAGATCTCAAACTATACTACAGACTATACTAAAAACTATACTTTAAAAAAAAATCATGATACTGGCACAAAAATAGACACACAGATCAATGGCATGTAATTGAAAACCCAAACCTGAGTACACTCAATTTCAGTCACCTGATTTGACAAAGGTACCAAGAACACACAATGGAGGAAAGACAGGATCTTCAACAAATGGTGCTGGCAAAATTGGATCTCCACCTGTAAAAGAATGAAACTAGATCCTTATCTTTCACCTTGTACAAAAGTCAACTCCAAATGGATCAAAGACCTCAATGTGGACCTGGAAACTCTTAAACTACTACAAGAAAACATTAGCAGTGCCCTACAAGATATAGGTGTAAGAAAGGACTTTATAAATTGTACATCAATTGCTCAGGAATTAAGATCAAGAATCAACAAATGGGACCTCATAAAACAAAAAAAAAGCCTCTATACAGCAAAAGAAACAATCAATACAGTGAAGAGAAAACCCACAGAGTAGGAAAAAATCTTCACCAGTGAAACATCTAGCAAAGGTTTAACATCCAGAACATATAAAAAACTCAGAAAACAAAGAATCCAGAAAACAAATGACTCAGTTAAAAGATGGGTTAAAGATCTAAACAGAGTTCTCAAAGGAAGAAATGAAGATGGCTAAGAAACATCTTTAAAAGTGTTCAACATCATTAGTAAATAAGGAAATACAAATTAAAACCACCTTAAGATTTCACCTTACCCCAGTCGAACTGGCTAAGATCAAGAGAACAAATGATAACAAATGCTGGTGAGGGTGAGAATGTGGAGAAGGGAATGCTGATTCACTGCTGGTGGGATTGCAAACTCATACAACCCCTATGGAAAGCAGTGTGGAGAACTCTTAAGAACTAAAAATGAGCCTACCATATGACCTGGTTATACCATTCTTTGGCATATGCCCAAAGAACTCATTCTGTTTCAGAGACACTTGTACAACCATGTTTGTTGTTGCTCTTTTCACAGTAGCCAAGAGATGGAAGCAACCTAAGAGCCCCTCAACTGATGAGTGTTTAATGAAAATGTGGTACATTTATATAATGGAGTTCTACTCAGCAGTAAAGAAAGATGAAATAATGAAATTTGCAAGTAAATGGATGGATCTAGAAACTGTTGTACTAAGTGAAGTAATACAGACTCAGAAAAACAAAAGATATATGTTCTCCCTCATTTGTGGCTCCTATCACCAAATCCTTACAAACAAGTATCCCAGTCACCATCCATCAATGTAGCTTCTTTGTCAACAGACAGAAATTATTAGAGTTATGCCACTGGTCATACACAGAGATAATCTGTAAATTTCCCAAGCCTAAGTGGCACATCTAAGATGCAATCTCTACACCTAAGACTCACAGAACATAGAACAAGGGATGAAGAGAACACTAATGCATCTTTCAATTCTCATCAATGAAGCTCCCTCATGCAACAGAGAGCCAGGAACACAAAAGGCCACAAATGCCCAAAATGCAGAGAATACGAGTCTGCAGAGTGTGGGTCCTTGGACAGGACCCCTATATTGAGGTCCACCCACCCAGGGACCATTGTGGAAAAGGAGGCAGAAAGATTGTAAGAGCCCGGGAGGAGGTGCATGACCATACAAAAATGTTCCTGCAGGCACCTGGGGCTCTTCTCATACAAACCTACAGCAATGGTGTCAGCATGCTCAAGACCCATGCAAACTTACACAAAAACCCAGCACAAAACTGTGGAAATGAACAGCAAGTCCCAATCTTAGTGGAAGAATCATTGGCAGCTGATTACTGCTCGGTGAAGAAGAGCTGATCTTGAAGGGAGAGACTCTAGATAGGCATGACCTTGTGCTAAGGGACATCTCAGGGCACTAACTTTACATAATAGACCGTCGACTAGTATTCTCCTTTACCAGCTTGCATAGAGCTCTCCAAAGCACTATGAGAGGTAGCCTTCAAGGGAGATGGCTTTCAGGTCAGTTCCAGCTCTATTGTTCTAAATCCTGTGTCTAAAGTATGTCCTGTCTTCAGCAATAGGACCTTACCATCAAGTTCTGGGAGGCAATCAAGGACTGTGGCAATAGCCTATGTAATTTTTGGAGTTTCTTGGACTACCCTGACCAGCAACTCAGAGGAAGGATTCTCCTGTCTGGCTCTGTTTCTTGTTATGTACTCTTCAGCTATACTCATGGACTCATGTAGGGATATTGCATGCATAATTTTTCAGGAAGTGTTTGGACTAATATGATTCCCTCTGGTTTTTTATACTAGCTAGGCACTATTTATTTCTCCTCTTTCTCTCCATCTTATCCTCCCTCCCTCCCCTTCCCATTTAAACTGTTCCCATTTTCCGCATTTCTCCCTTTATAATTTTTGTATGCTATGGTCCCACCTCTCTTGAGCTCCTTCTTCCCCTTTCTTTGCCAGCATTCTTTGTATAGCCCTCGTTCTCCCCTTCCCATTTACCTACCCCCTTTTTACACACGTCTCCTACTATTCTCTCTTGAGTTCCTTCTTTCCCTTTACCTCCCTGGTTTCCTTCAATTGTCCTAGTTTCTGCAGTTACATCAGGATATGTAGTCACTTATAAGGATTTAGTGCTAGAATCCACAAATGAGGGAGAACATTGTTTTTCTGAGTCTATGTTACTGCAGTATAACAGTTTCTAGATCCATCCATTTACCTGCAAATTTCATTATTTCATCTTTCTTTAGTACTGAGTAGAACTCCATTGTATAAATATACCACATTTTTGTTAATCACTCGTCAGTTGAGGGGCACTTAGGTTGACTAGATTTAATTTTAAAAAACTGAAAAATGATAACATAAAGATGAGGGTATTCGGGTGGGGGTGGATCTGAAAGGAGTTGAGAGGTTGAACTAACTGTTGTTCTAGTCATCATTTTTATTGTACTTTTAGTTTCCATTTAAGTTCTGCTTTGTTTTTCTATTTCTTTTCTCTTGTTTTGGAATTCAACTGCTCTTTTTTCCTAAGACTTGGAGTTTCATTATTACTCTTTATTTCAGATCTTTCTTTTTTTAATGTCTGGACTTCACTTGATGAATTCCAATAATTCTTTTTACTTTTCACTTGTTTCTAGTGGTCTTGTTATGATAATGTACTTTTATTAGTGTATTCTTCATTATAACTATCTTTGGTGTATTCCAATAGTTCTTTTACTTTTTTCATTTGTTTCTAAGGAAGTCTTCCTATACCCTCAACTTTATATACTTTTGCTAATATATTCTTTGTTGCTTAAAATGTGATGTATTTTGAAGAAAGTTTAATAAGCTGTTGAAGAGACAATGTGTTTCACAATTATTTAAGGAATTCTCTTGTTAGTGTCTATTAAATACTTTCCATAATTTACCTCTGAAATTTTTTTCTTAAGGTTTCTGTCCAGATGATCAGTATATTGATGAGAGCATGGTATTGTAGTTACCATTATTGCTTATTGGCCGATCTGACCTTCATGCCTATTAGGGTTTGTTTTATGAAATTTGGGATGCTGTCATTCAGTCCACATATATTTACTCTCATTATAGCTTCATGATGGGTTGTTGCCTATATTAATATATATGGATCTTCTTCATCCCACCTCTGTGACATTGGCTTGAATGCTGCTCTGTCACATGTGAGTATAGCTACTGCTTTCAGGTTTGCTAGTTTGTAGGTTAACGATGTTAGATTTTTTTTCCCAATCCTCATTTTTTAACGTACTAGCCAAATTTATTCTCTCATGAGCATTGTGAGCATGCAATTCTTCCTCTTCCCTGTGCCAGACTTATTTGTGTGTCTTCTGCAGGAATGTCTTAAGGGTCCTGAGTTGTTTTAATGCATGCCTATCATGGAAGTTGCTGGCTTCTCCTGTTATGTCAAAGGATATTTTACTAAAAAGATTTAGGACTCTGGTCTAGCAATTATTCTGCTTCAGGCCTTGAATATGTTACTTCTTGTTTGTATGATAAGCATTCCTGGGGAGAGGGCAACTGTAATTCCAATTGGTCTGCCTTTGCAAGTAAAGTAGCATGTTTCCAGGATTCTTTCAGTGCTCTGTCTTCTTGGCATTATAGAGATGTTTTCATTTGTATTTTGTTTGTTGTTGGTTTGGGGTTTTTTTGTTGTCTTCCCTAATATAAAGGAAGAGACTTCACTACCTCATAGCTGTTGCCTCTCCACCAGGCTCCTCTTGCTGGCAAGCTATACCATAAATATTCTTTTAAACGCAAGTGAGGTTTTTGGAAGAAAATAAACTATGCAGAAATTTAGCCCACCATCAAAATATCAGGGCCCAGAGAGATGGCTCCGCAGTTAAGAAAACAAGTTACTCTTGCATAGGTCCCGGGTTCAGTTCCCAACACGTTCTTGGCAGCTCAAAACCATATTTAACTCCAGCTCCAAGAGTTCTGACACATACTTTTGGCCTCAATGTACACTGCACACATGTGATAAACTTATGAACATACAAGTAAAACCTTCATGCTCATAAAAGTGTATTTAAAATAGATAAATAAATAAATAAATTTCAGATGACTGCCAGAGCAAATAGAAATCAGTTCTTATGAACATACAAGTAAAACCTTCATGCTCATAAAAGTGTATTTAAAATAAATAGATAAATAAATAAACAAATAAATTTCAGATGACTGCCAGAGTAAATAGAAATCAGTTTGTCAGCAGGATCTCAAAATATGCAGGTGTTGGTTTATAGGCTGGTCTGGACAAATAGGCCCACTTTGCAACTCAATGAAAAATAAATTAATTATTGGTAATTTCTATAATTATAAATGAATTGATTTTCAAATTATTACTGATTTTGCTGGAGTTTTGACAAACATAATAACATGTTTAAACTAATGACATTCTAATATTTTCTTAATAAATAGGACAGTTCCAAAGTATTTTATGTATATAGTCAGAAAAAAATAAGTAATTTAACTTCAATTTAAACACAATTTTCAGTCTTACATATTCACATCTGAATTTAATTTTCAATTATTTAAGAGAACAAAGCTACATTTAACTTGAATTTATCTTAAATGGTGATTTTTATTCTGTGCTAGAAAGTGGAAACCATAAATGTTAACTACAAGCAGTGACTTGGAGTGTCTTGTAGGCACTCAACGGTTAATTGGAATTAAGTTCTGCTCAGTGAACAGGAACCATAAACACAGTCAAATACACATAGCTGGAGAGGTCATAGATCCTAGAGAAAAACCTACTTTTGTCACATCCCTCGACCAGTGTAATTTCTTTATTCTAAATACATATCTTCATATTTACAGACAAGTATAACTTTCATCCCTCATCAGAGAACCTTCTTGCAACACATGAAATCTGATACAGAGTTCCAGAACTAGTCAAACACACAGAATAAGTGTCTGTGAGATGCTTAACCCTAAGTGACTCATCTTCAGTGCAACCTTTACACATAGGATGAGTGCATTTCTCAACTCTCACCAGAGACGTTCCTTATGCGGCCCAGAAACCCACAATTGACCAATGTGTAGAGAACAAGATGCTGCAGAATGCTTATCCATGAATAGGTAACCTACAAATCTATGCCTCCCAAGCCTCAGGGATCATTGTGGAAGAGGAGGAAAAAAGATTGTAAGAGCTAGAAGTGAAGGACCACAAGAAACAAAGTCTTCCAGACAGCTCACCAGAAAATGGACAAAATCCTAGCACAGTCATGGGGAAGTGGTTAAGAAATCCCTACCCAACCTATGGAACTTTGGCAATTGATGGCTAGTGGGAGGGAGACAGTGTCATACAGGGATGGGATTCTTGGTGGGCCCAGTGGATGAACCCACACTGAAGTACATTTAACCAGACCATATACCATATATACATATATAATACACATATATATACATATATATTAGTGTAATATATATGTAGATTAAATTGGGCCTGGGGGACAGTGGGTAGAGGTGCAGATAGGGCAAGGGATCTAAATACCATCAAACTATATTGTATAAAAATCACTAAATTCAATAAAAAATAAAATTATTTTCTTAAAAAGGATACTTGCTGTCTTTATAGGATACTTGCTGTCTTTATTTCCCTCTCATCTGGAACTGACCTGGAAGCCAGTGACTCTTCAAGCCACTAAGGGAGACAATCAATCAATGGCCCAACCCCACTTCTAAAGCATAATAACCACAATCAGTGCAGCAAACTGTGTTGGAGCAGTGGCTCTTTTATCTTGGGGGGGGGTAGTCAACAGATATCTAATTGGACTGAAAACCCTCTCAATGAGAGGAAACTCATGTGTGGTACTTTGAACATAACCAAACACACATGGCTGAAGAGGTCATAGATCCTAGAGAAGATGCTGCCTGTCACATCCATGGACAAATGTAATTTTCTACTGCATTCTAAATATGTATCTTTATATTTACAGGAGAGTATGCCTGTCACCCCTCATCAAATAAGCTTCTTTTTGAAACATATGGAGACAATTACAGAGTTCCACAACTAGTCAAACACAGAGAATAAGTTTCTGTGAGATGCCCAGTCCTAAGTGACACATCTACAATGGAACCTCTAAAACTAAGGCTTATGGAATATAGTCGAACAGAGAACAGAGAATATTAATGCATCTCTCAACTCTCACTAGTAAAACTTCCTCATGCAACAGAGGGCAATTTAGCACATAAGCCACAACTGGCCAAAATGTAGAGAATAAGAGATGGCAGAACACATGTTCATGACTAGGACTCCTATATTAAACCTCTGCCATCCAGGGCTCAGGGACCATTGCTGAAAAGAGGGCAGTAAGAGCCATTCATTGGTGGGCTTCTGAGAAGTTGCTTAAATGAACTTACAGCAGTGATGATGGCATATCACAACCTATTCAAACTCAAACCAGAAAAAAAAGAAAACCAGCATAAAACTTCTATGGGGAAATGGGTAAGAAATCCCAATTTTAGCTGAGAAACTATTAGTGGCTGAGGGAAAGTTGGTCTTCTTTCAGGTAGTGATGCAAGATAGGTTGACCAGGCTCCAGTGGATGAACTCACACTGAGGGAATACAAACTGGACTCAATAAGACCTTAACATATATGACAAAAATGCATGAAATCCGGTTAGAGGTTATGGGGGGAGTATAGATAGGGGAGGAGATATAAATCTGTTTAACATGTATGGTATGAAATGCACAAAAATTCAATAAGATATATTAAAACAAATCGACAAAAATACAAATACTTTTTAAAAAAGAGGAGGAGACTTGCTGTCTTTTTTTTTCCTCTCTTTGCTTACAGTTACCAAGAAAGGCCACAGGGTATAATACAGAAGGCACTTATCAATAACCTCTTCATGCTGCTATTGAACTTTAAGAATCTACAAATATGAGAAAACTTTGGCCTAAAATACACAGGCTATTGTAACTTGCCACAGCAGCCTGAGCTGACAGAAGTTATTCTGAGTAATAGTAATCCTACTAAAATAAAGTAATTAATTGAAGAGCTTTACTGTCCACAGTGGAATAAGTTAATTTGGACATTTATTATCTTAAGTTAAAGTATTTGTTTTAATTACAACATTTACTAGAATATATATTACCATATACACACATATGTATATATAAAACGCACAACACATGTATTCACATACAAAAACCAGCAAGGTGATGATCAATAAACATTGAACTTGGTAAAAATGCAACAGTTTTGTAAAATCTTTGCATATGAAATTTGAACTTTACATAAATTTTGCTATAAACTCTAAAATGGTAAAAGCAAAGTAAGAATTTCTATACAGTCAAACCTCTTCAGCTATCTACAAATTACATTGACAGTGTAATGATACTATCACTTTTCTTAAAAATACTGAACATTTCAATAGCCTAAATGAATCCAAAATTTTCAAAATATTTGCAAATATGATATATATGAATTATTCTTGATTAAATCTGACTACAAATTATAATCTAGTTTATTTTTTTGTGAAACTGTAGTTTTTTTTTTTTTTTTTTTTTTTTTTGTCTTTTTGAAGTAGGGTCTTCCTGTAGCCCCAGCTGGACTGGAACTCACTATGTAGACCAGGCTGGCCTCGAACTCACAGAGATCTGCCTGCCTCTGCCTCCCAAGTGCTGGGACTACAGGCGTGTGCCACCACATCTGGCTTAATTGATGTCTTTTACAAATATTTATCTCATAATAAATCATTATTATCTTTAATTAATACATGTTACAGGTATTTTATATTTTTCTGAGTTTAATAATTAAGCAAACAGTCTTTTAAAAAATTCATCAGACTATTGCAATTATCACCTTACATATGCACATTCTTTCATGCTTTCTAATCTTTAATTTTTTATGCTTGTGTGTGTGTGTTTTTTTTGTTTTCATGAGTGTTTTGTCTAACCACATAGTGATAAAAGGCGACCTTCTTATTCAATTGCTCAGCTGACTTTAATGCTAATAAGGAGATGGAACCCTGTGTGTAGAAAACTGAGAAATGGCTTCTTAGGAGTTCTGTAGGTGCACACTGGGAAGACTGCTGAAGCCTCTGGATCCTACCTCATTTTAGAAAGAGGTTTTATTGATTACTGAAAGGCAAGGCACATTTTAATCATTTTCACAAACTGCGTTGTCTGAAGTAACAAAAATTCATTAAACAAGAATTATAAACTTTTCTTAAAAAGTAGTTGATTGTTTCTTGGTTTATAGTCAACAGAAGCTCTGGAAGAGCAATCAAAATTACTAAGGCATATCAAAATTGGCTTGTTTAATTTTAATTGCTAATATATTGGCCCTGCTGAGGTGTAAGTATGCTTACAAATAAGTTATTTTTCTCACAGATAGGAGTATGTATGTGTATTTTCAGTTTATCACCCTGTAAGGCATCTTAATTGTTCCAATATTTATTTATTATTAGTTCCAGTGCCTTTTTATCCACACAAAGAACTAAAAAATGAGGACTGGAGACATGGATCCGTGGTAAAGAGCACTGGCTGATCTTGCGGAGGACCCAAGTTCAATTTTCAGCACCCATATGGTGGCTAATAACAGTAACTCCAGTTCCAGGGGATCCAACACCCTCTTCTGACCTCTGTAGGCATGGGTGCACTTACATACATGCAGGTATAACACTCATACACATAAAATAAAAATATAAATAAAATATTAGAAAATATGCTGATGGGTATCAGCATCAGCTTCTTGCCACACTTTGCATAGACAAGTTTAAAAACATTTAAGTTATAGTCTA
>NW_008331141.1:77489-98649 GCF_000622305.1 Nannospalax galili | reverse complement strand
TGTAAATAAATTTCTAGTTGAGACATTATTCCTAAGGTATATTTTAATTTTACTTATGAGGAGGTTTTAAGAAATCTGTTTTTTAGGGAAATATGAAAATGTTATTTTAAGTTAAGATTCGTATCAGTTTTACGAAGGTTATAGTAATGCGGCTGTGACTATGCAATTCCATAATACTCTGTATCTATATCTGAATTGCAATTGTCAACCTAGACCCTTATCAATATTTAAATCATTGATCTTTTGCAAAGAATGTTTCATTTTCACTTTCTGTCTCGAAAACAGTGTAGTTTCTAGACAACAGTAGTCATATACACAGACGAAGTAAACACGTGGATAAATACCGCACATGCGTGGGGATTATTCATCCAGCATGTTGAAATCATTTAAAAATAAAGAAATATGGGGCTACAGAAGATGGCTCAGAGATTAATAGCACTGGCTGTTAACTTGTGGGTAACAATCATCTGTAACTCCAGTTCAAGATGATCTGGTGCCCTCTTCTGGCCTGTATGGGCACTGAGCGACAAGTATGCACTTTCATAGGAGCAGGCAAAACATTCACATACACAAAAATTTCAAAAATCCAAAATAAATAAAAAGAAATAGGATGAGCTTTTCCCTATGAGTAATTTGGATGAATGTCCAAATATACACGGAAGATACCAAACAATAAGACAGTCTAAATAGTGGCAGGTGAAAGATAAGAAAAGTGAGAGATTATTGAGATCATCTTTAAAAAGTACATTTTGAAATCTATACTTACATCGATTCTCAAATCCACATACACACATTATTTTCTTGCACATTATTCAATATTCCTATTTAGTCTAAAGGAAACACTGAAAGCTGGCTTATTCTGTGAAGTTTTCTCAAAATAAAATTTTTAAGTCTATTGAAGTTTTATTTATTAGAGGATACACTACTGACACTACAGAGGACTGCAGAGGCCAGGTCAGCAGAGACCATCAGATCTCTTGGAATTCAGTTACATGTGATACACCATGTGGGTGCTTGGAACTGAACTTGGGTCCTCTGCAAGAGCATTAAGCTCTCAACCACTGAAACTTCCTATGATTGTATCATATCTCTGAGATATTAGAGATATTCTTTTTTTATAATGGGAATAATCATGGCTTTGTTAAAAAAAAAGTAGTAATATCCACAGTACTTGGCATTGACAAGAAGTAACTCAGAGGTACTTGAATGGCCGGAGTGTAGGAAACCTTGTTTTAGGTAAATAGAACACAGAATTTCATAGGAGTGTGGGGTTGACCCCTGCTCTTCACTGAGTAAAAGTCTGATTTTTATCTACTGTTTATTCAGTAAATATTTGTCAAGGGTCTTCTATTTTCAGAAAAATGATTCCACATTTTTCCACCTATGGTGAAAATTTTCTTGAGTGTTCCCAAGCAGATTTACAGAAGAAAAATATTAAATTTCCCATTTTTTCTTAACTTTTACGAAAACTTTATTGAGAATTTCATACATGCATATAAGGTGTTTTGATCAACCATGTCCACAAAAAAAAATTTAAAAAAGAAAAAGAAGAAAAAAAGTTGGGGCCTGTGATCCTAGCCCTTGGGAGGCTGGAGCAGGAGGCTTATGTGAGTTCCAGGACAGCCTGGACTATAGCCTGAGGGGAGAAAAGGAGTGTGAAAGTATTCCAGTCAAATGTGTGTGTTTGTATACACAAACTACTAGCTGTGGTTACTTTTTGAGTAGAATACTGTACTATAAGAAGCAAAATGTGTGTGCTGGGACTGGAGAGATGGCTCAACAGTAAAGAGCACTGATTATTGCTCTTGCAGAGGACCCAGATTTGGATCCCAGCACCCAAATGGGGGCTAACAACTATCTGTAACTTCACTTTCAAGGGATTTGATGCCCTCTTCTGGCCTCCACAGTCACTGCACAACATGGGTGCACTTACATGCAGGCATAACACACATAAAATTAGTTAATAAATAAAGAAGCAGCAAATTGGTCAGCAAGAGGACTCATCAGAGGTGCTTGTCCCACAAACCTGGCAACCTGAGTTGGATCCTGGAACCCATGTAAAGGTAAAAGGAGAGAATAGACTCCATAGAGTTGTCCTCTGACCTTACATGTGTGCCACTGCGTGTGCATCCACACACATCATTCACATAAAATTTTCTTAACTTTTACGAAAACTTTATTGAGAATTTCATACATGCATATAAGGTGTTTTGATCAAATCCATGTCCACTCCCTCCCCTCCAACATTCCCCCCTCTGAAGAGGTAACCCTAAAAATCTTTTAAGGATTAGATACAAGCTCCAAATACTTTTGACACTTTTGGCCTTTGGAACAGAATGTGTTGCTAACAGGCCCAAGTCCATTTTTACTTTTAGCCCAAAAACTGGCTACATTTCTTCAGGGTTTTTTTTTACCCCAACTGCCTAGCCAATTCCTACCTCCTATTCTTATTGTAGCCATCCTCTGAAGGGGTTACCTAAATTGCCAATAGGAATTAGAGATGCAGACAGCTCTGGCTTCTTCCATGCTGAACAAGGACACAGGGTGAGGCAATTGGAGTACCCCTTCAGTGGGTCTATCTAAAAGACTCCAAAATTGCATAACTCCTATCTCTAAGGGTAAAAGATAGTCCTTGAATCATGAATGGGAGATGTAAAGGAGAAGTAAAGGCAAGAGTAATTAGCATTACAAGTTCTAGACAGGGAACTAGAAAAAAGTCAGAACAGGGCAATTTTCAAACGTTCATATGAGAGTCCATTGGAGTTTCTTGACAAGGGCTTCCAAAAGCATCCCTCTATTGGGTTCTTCCTCATTTTTCTTTTGTCTTCCAAGGCTGGACTAGTTGGCTGGGAAGAGTGGCTGAATGTTCTTGTATTTACAGTATTGCATATAAAACCAGAACCATAAAACTATTACATAGCATATATTTATTTGTTCTATGCTTCATTGTTTTCAATTATTTTAAGAAGTTAAGTTTTTAGGTTTTAAAAAGAACATTCGTAAATACATTTAATTCCTAATGATTTATTCAGAAAAGACATATTATCTAAGATTAAGTAAAGAAAACCAAATGACTTGCCAAAGGGCAAAAACATGAATACTGGATTTACTTTACGTGCTTGCTTGAGTTCTGTATGATTCTGTGAGGTCTTCAAGGGATACGTACCACACAAGACACACACACACACACACACACACACACACACACACACACACCACAAACTAGAGCTGAAAATTTATTTTTACAAAACTTTCATCAAATTGCTGCCTAGTATACCTAACCTAATCATGCTGCTAGAATGCCTTTTAATTAAAGAAACTAATAAATGAGTATGAAGTTAGAGTTTATTAAATGTGGGCATTTTTTCTTAGACGATTGAAATTTATTTCAGCAATGAAGTTTTAAAAATTGAAATGAGTTGCACATCCCATGTAATTAGTTATTTAGAGCTTGTTAGCCAATTGTACAGGTGAACAGTAGCCCTGAATTCTTGCCATCATGTAAATTCCTTTTAGTTTTTCACCCCATCTGTGGAGACACCTGACATTTGTATATAGGTAATTTCCCATTTTGCTTAGAAGTTAATCTTGGCCTAAGTACTATGTAGAATTTGTTTAGAAAACACATTTTAAATGACTAACATGAAGACTTGTCAGAGGTCCACATTGTTCTTCATAGTCTGTGGAAGGATTCTCTTACAAAGCTGCCAGAATTTTACCTTCAGTCACTTAAAATGGCTGAGCCCAGGTCAAAAGCCTCAAACACTCAGAATCACACGTATAAGCATGAGCCAGTAGGCAGTGTTTTGTACAAGAGCAAATGACCTCAGTAAGAAGAGAAAATATTTAAGGAAAACATAGAAAAGGTAATTATTAAAAACATCACATATTAAAACTGTGTAAAATGTGCTGGTCTTTTTAAAAACTTGATTCTTTGAGGATTCTATAGACTGTATTTTGATCATAGTCAGATCCCTTGCACCTGTTCGCTCAGATATGCGCCTCCTCCCTACTCAGCCTCACTTCATGCCTCCACTATTTTTTCTTAAGGCCTATCAAACATAATTTTAATTTTTCAAATAGGCCTGACTGTACGTCCATACCCTGGAGGGTAGTCAAGTTAACCAGCATTCCACCCTTAATGAGAACAGACTCTTCCTCTCCCTCTCCCAGCAGCTATCAATTGCCAAAAGTTACAAAGCTAGAGGTGGTGCTTTGTGCTCACCTTCCTGCTCTGTCTGGGATCTTATCTGGTTTGAGCTTATGTAGATCTTGTGCATCTTGACACTAGAACTCTATTTTTGCATATGCAGCTGTTCTTGTATGTTCAGACCACACAGATTTCTTGACTCCCATCCACCACCTCTGAGTCTTACAATATTTACACCCTCTTTTCTACAGTGATCCCAGAACCTTGAGAGGAGAGGCTGTGATATAGGTGTCTCATTTAGGGAAATGTACTCTGTAGTCTCTTTCTCTACAGGTTGACCAGTTGTGGGTCTCTTTGTAAATCATCATTTGCTGCAAGAACATGTGGTGGAGCTGAAAGATACACTAATTTATTGCAATAATGGCAACTCATTAGTTGGTTTAATATTATATCCATTTAGAAAAATAGTAGTAGATTTCCCTTTACAGCCTGTTACCTGTTCAGCCACAAGTTCTTGGCCTCAATAACAGCAGTACCAAGTATGATTTGTGAGGTGGGCCTTAAATCCAATCAGAAAGTGGTTGAGTACTCCATTAACATTTGTACCACTATTGCACTCGTGGGCATATATTACCAGGCCAGTTATTAGTGATGCTCACAGGATTCACAGCTGGGTAAGACTGATTAATACTTTTCTTTTCTGGCACCATTCACAGCACCTTCCATCGCTATAAAAGCTAGCCAGTGGAAGTGAAGTTTCAATGTCAGTGCCTACTTGATTTTTCCTTGTTTGTTATCTATGACTCATGTTTGTTATCTATTACTTCATTAATATGGTCTTACCATCATATTTTGGAGAGTAACCAAGAGCAATTGCAATAGCCAGTATTGTCTGAGTGTTTATAAGAACCCTCTAGTTATACTGTAACTCAGTTTGAACTCTTATAAGGTATATAAGAAACTTCTACACTAACAGGTTTCCATATGATGTTTTCATAAGGCAGTAGTTACATCTCCCCATATCCCCTCCTCTGCCATCCTTCCACTCCTCCCCACTTAACCCATCCTATTCCATTATTCCTCTCCCCCCTTTACATTATGACATTCTGTACCCTCTCCTAAGACAGGCCCTCCTTCATGACCCCTGTCCTAGTTCTTCATTGCTGTGACACAATACTCTGACCACTACCAACTTGGGGAGGAAAGGGTTTATTTAGCTTATATATCCTGGGTCACAGTTCATCCAGGAGCCCAAGGTAGGAACTCAGGGAAGTAATTTCCAGGCCAGAGCTGGAACATAGGCCATGGAGGAATGCTGCTTACTGGCTTGCTCCCCTGGCCCCTGCTCAGCCTGCTTTCTTATGCAACACAGGCCCACCTGCCCAGGGGTGGCACCACCCACAGTGGGCTTGGCCCTCCCACATCACTCATCAAGAAGATGCCCCTCAGACATAGCCACAGGCCAGTCCAATAGAGGAAATTCCCCAACTGAGGTTCCCTCAACCCAGGTGTGTCAAGTTCACACTAAAGCTATCCAGCACAACTCCCTTACTAATTTTCTCACCTCTAAAGATTTTGCAATCAAAACATATTTCTAAAGATTCAAAGCTAACATACACTTAAGAGAGAGACCATGCGACATTTGTCTTTCTGGGCTTGAGTTATGTTACTCAGAATAATTGTTTCCAGTCCTTCTATATACCTGTGAATTTCATAATTTTATTTTTTTCCACAGCTGACCAATATTTCATTGTGGTAATACACACTTTCATTATCCATTCATCAGTTCATGGATATCTTAGGTATTGAAATTTCCTGGTTATCACAGCAATGAATATGGATTAATAGGTATCTCTGTAGCAGAAGAAGAAAAGTGAAAAGAGGGACTAGAGAGATTGTTTAGCAGTTTAGAACACTGCTCCTCCAGAGAACCCAAGTTCAATTCACAGTACCCATGTTGGAAGGCTCACAAATGCCTAGAACTCAAGTGTAAGCAGATTTGTTGCCCTCCTCTGGCCTCTACAAGTGCCTGCATACATATGACATGCATGTAAATAAAAATAAAGAATAAAAGAAAGGAAAATTGATGGAAGATTGTGACAGAACATTCGTAGGAGTAATGGAGATTTATATTGAGTTAAACCTACTTTGTTTGATAGACTACACATTGGTACTAATTAACCACTTTGATTGTGGGATCTTTAAATGCTGAGGACTGAGGATGTAAGAATGATTTGACTACCATTAATCATGAAAGAATTAAGGTATCAAAAATTTAGAAGTAACTGATATCTGTTAAAAAGTACTTGTTTTCTAATATGTGCCTCCTAATCCATCAGGATATTGACACCTACCTTTTTGAATACTTTTTACTAACCTCTAGTTCAACATCCAAGAAATCAAACTCACAAATACTTTTACATATTGTCCTCATCAATCATTATGACAGCCACTGGGCTCATTGAGGGACCCATAAAAAATTGCATTAGAGATGAAAAAGAAACTCAGGAGAAAGCTGTTAAAAATGAAAACTTTCCATCAGTCTTCCATAGTCTACATACTTGAATTTTCATGGTTCAAGAGAAAAGAAGGAGTGAAATCAGAAAGCACAGTGACAGGTAGGATGTGAAACCCTAACCCTCACAACTCAAAACTGATTTGTCTGTTTGGTCTCAAATACAGTCAAAAATGCTTAGATTTCTTTCTTTGCCATTCCAGGGCTTACGGGGTATATGCTTTAATTTGTTACTTGAGTTCTTCTGCAACGGTGCTTGATAAGCATCTGTCAGAGCATCATTTATTTTCTCCTGATGAAGCTTCTTTGAAGTCTACATGCTTCAAAACTAAAACAGAAGATTAACTCAAAATGTAGAGAAAATACTTGGATAGTGTATGTGTGTGAGTGTGTGTCTATTTTGCTGAGTTTACAAGACAAACTTTTTTTTTAAGTGTAACACATATTTGACATTTGGATAATTATGTGTTTGAAAAGTTTACATTTCATAGCAGAACTATAAACCAGCCCATCTGTGAAAGATTGACAATGTTACCTTACATAATATTAATTAATAAGCTCAAATTAATTTAACTGTATTTACATAGAACATACGTGCTGATAAAAAGACAATAAAAACTATGTTTTTTTCCTAGACAATTTTAAATCAATTGCCTCTTTTTAAATCTTAAATTATTTATTAAAAATGAGAGAATTTTAATCTGCCTCTTTATTTTAGTAATTATTACGCTTAGCTAACCAATATATGACAAAGCAGTAACACTTAAAGCATTTTCTACTTACTGGCTATAAAATATTTCTTAGAGAAAATAAAATATACTTAAAGTATCAAAAATGTTTTAGTTACTTATAGATTATTTTAATACATTCAAATTTAATAGTGGTCTAAGTGAGATATTGTCCCGACCTGCAGGACAGTCAACGTGGTTATCTGGAGGGAGGAGAGGGGACAGAAAGGGACAAGAGATGCAAAGAATGGAGACAAGACAGGCTTTCTGATCAAGTCTCATTTAATGAACATTCACACAAAGTTTTTATAGGGAGGAGAGGGGGAAGTTGGCAGGGAAAATTCCATTGAAGTAGAGCAATTCAATTAACAGAACGAATATCACAATAACACCACACCAATTGATCACAGAGTAAATTCCATAGTAACATCACAATTCTATATAGCAAGTTATAAATCAATTAAGAGGTTACACTTGTGTGATTACAGAGTAATACCAAAGTTTCTTAGCAATTACATGAGAAATGAGGGAGTCTCTCAAGCGGTAAGTGCCCAGGTTAGAACAACATGTTTGTGAGAGGCTTTCAAGTATAGTCATCTGGTTAATCTCAAACCAGGCCAGCCTTGATGTCTGAAAAACAGCTTGGCCAGGAATCAGGTCTTGCTATTTCCTGGGGTAGGGGCCTACAGCTCCCGACAAGATATAGAACTTTTCTACTTAATTTCTAGCTTACTATTTGAGAGTGGGGTATATATTATGAATGCTTTTAGGGTCATGAATAAAAATTTATTGGAGATGTTTCTGATTCTGTATATACATGCTACATAATTTTAAGTAATTTTGAAAACCTTGTTGCTTTAAAAATATTTGAAAAAATTTAAAATTTCATTTGTCAGTGAGAAAGCTTATTAACTATAAGGAAAGGAAGTTAAAGTTTTAAACTTTTAGATTTCCTAATATATACTTTTAAACTAATTATGAACATTTATCCATAAATAAAAATAACATAAATCTCATTTTAGTGCATATTTGGTTAAGGTTTATTTGAGGTATCCAGAAGAACACAATTGTTGCTACTCTTGTTTTTGTGGGGTGTTTGGAAGGGACACAATCCCCAGATTCCAGCTTCAGTCATTGCATGTGGGCGTTCATCCCACATGAATTCATGCACATGCACGTTAAGGCTATCTTCCTATTTATTCTCAAATGCTTCCTTAAGTTTTGTCTCCTCCAAATATAGATCAGAAAATGAACTATGAGAGGTCAGTGATGCCATAAACCTGCTAAGTATTCTTCAGACAATGAGACACCAACTTATTACAAATGGGTGCTTGACTTATGAGCCTTTTCAAATATACTCGCATTACTTGTGAGATTCTTCACCCCCTCCCCGCCCCTCCACAAAGTCTCCTCCAGGTCTTTTCATTTTTTGTTTCATGCACTACATACACATGTTTTCGTTTCCTGTAGCTTTCCCCCTTCCTTTTTTATTTATTTATTTATTTATTTATTTATTTATTTATTTATTTATTTATTTATTTTGAGACAGGGTCTTCCTGTAGCCCAGATGACCTGGAACTCTCTAGGTAGAGGAGGCTGGTCTCAGTCTCACAAAGATCCATCTGACTGCCTCCAGAGTGCTGGGATTAAAGGTGTACTTTACCACTCTTGGCCTTGTAGCCTTCCTTTTCAAACATAGGATCATATCACCTCCATGATGAGGACTCAGTAACAGTTCAAGTTCCTCATCAAAATTTGAATGACCAGGAACTCATAAAAATTAAATTCATAAATTTAAGAGGCATAATGTAATTATAAAAGGTAAAAGTTTTTAAAAATCACACTTGAGTATTATTAGTATGTGTAATTTCCAAACAAAATGGATTGAACTATTTGAAAACCCTGCCCAAATGTAGTATCCTAGCTCTTCCGAAAAACACACCAGTGAATATGTGCCTTAAATAAATGACACAAATGTTTAATTAGAGAATTAGCGTAAATTCCTTGTAAGTATTTCAATAGTTAAGTAATTCATAAATTTATTTTTATTTACATAGTGGCAAAATTGATCACTTCTTAATTTGTGATGTTAATATACCTGACAGTATAAATAACAGGATGACATACATTGACATTAGTTCAAATTTTAAACAAACCTGTACTTTCTCAAGTGATCTTTACTGTAGGAGTGACTTCTGCCCTTGATTAGCTCACTGTTAGCCTTAGGAAAGGGGTATTTCCTGTATATATCTGACTTTACTAACTGACTTTTAATGTCTATTATTTTATGTCATTCATGAAATAGTGAGAGCATGGTGTTTTCAGATTAACATGTAATAATAAATGGTCCCAGCAAAAACTATTCACGTATGAATGCACGGTTCTTTTTAAGAAAAATTTTAATTATTTTATGTGTATGAGTATGTTGCCTGCGTGTATATAAGTGGCCTGTGTTATACAATGCCTTTCGAGATTAGAAAAGAGTGTCAGATCCCCAGGAACTGGATTTAGGAATGGTTGTCAGCCACCATGTGGGATTCAAATCCATGTCCTCTGCAAAAACAGCCAGTCCTCTTAACCGCTGAGCCATCTCTCCAGACCTGAAGGCATGGTTCTTGATTCATTCACTCATCAGTAAACGTACTCAGTATCTTTTCACTACTACTGAAGATCGGGATGCTTGATATCTCACATTTCTTATATCTTGTGGAATTCATGGAGGTGAACAACAACAAACCAAAACACATTATACAGATATACGTTTGTAGGAAAAAAATGTACTGTGAATGGTTCCTTCCTGTGTATCAAAGACATATCTGAAGTGTGACCTGGGAGTTCTGGATTGCAGGAACCATCCCTTGTTCCTGACGCTGACAAATTGTAGAATCTTTGACATTTTATTGAATTTTATTTTTCTTTTTAAAAAATTCTATATTTTTTAATGTGTATGAGTGTATTGCCTGCATATATGTGAATGCACCCATGTCATACAATGCCATGGAAGTCAGAAGAGGGCTTCAGATTCCCCTGGAAATAGAGTTAAGGACGGTTCTTAGCTGCCATGTGGGTACTGGAACTCGAACCTGGGTCCTCTGCAAGAGCAGTTAGTACTCTTAACTGCTGAGCCATCTCTCCAGCCCCTGTTTTTCCTTTTAAATCCAGATCTTCTTCTTTATAGAACAAATCTTTAAAACAAAACTCTATTTTAAGGATTTTGGTGTTAAAGTGGCAATATTTTTAAAAATGCTGAATTTTTGGGAAATTCAAAAATAAGAAAATTTCCTCAGACCATACTCATTTTGTAATATTTGTATTTTTATCCAAACTATAGACTGACTTTATATAATATATGCCATCAAACACCCAAACCATGGTAGGTCTATTTGTACTGTGTAACATTAAATACACTCCTTTGTCATCTTAGCTTGTAATAAAGAATTTGCTTCATTCTTACTCTGTTTTACTATCTAGCTATTGTGCAACTTTTCTTTCATAATGCAAAAAATTTAATAGTCGAAACACCAGGATCATTGATTGCAGCTCAGTGGTAAATTGTTGGTGTTTAGTGTGCAGTGAGGCACTAGGCTTGCATTCCAGCACTGTAAAAAAAAAAAAAAATCCCAAATTAAACAACAACGTAGCAAGGGACTGGAGAGATGGCCCAGCCATTAAGAGTTTGTACAGCTCTTGCAGAGGACCAAACTTGGGTCCCCTGATGCTTCTGCACTTATACACACTTCCACAGAGACACACTCACATAATTAAAATACAATAAATCTTGAAAAAAATGACCATAAGCACATGCTAGTTTATATGTTCGAGTATAAAAATTTTAATTGAGCAAGAGCATATTTTTAATTGCTACAATTATGAGAGAGAGAGAGAGAGAGAGAGAGAGAGAGAAAGAGAGAGAGAGAGATTTCTACTCGGCAGTCACATTAAATGCTTTGAACACAGGCACTTCCACAGAGCCCTGGCATGGATGTTTCTCTCTGGGTTCACCCTTTCCATGTGGCAGTCACTTTGAATTTTAGGCCAGAATGTGTCTAGACTATTAAGCATTAACAGTTATATTTAAGATATAATAAGACTATGATATAATGAAATTGTGCTCTAAATTAATTGAAAGGTATAATCTGGTAGTAACATAATATTTCCTCAGAGATTCAAGAAGTACTTAGAGCTATGAAAATTAAGAGGCCCAAAACTAAAGCAAATAATATTCTAAGAAATTTTACATATAAATATCATGTGGTCAAGCTACTGTTATGGAAAAGAGAATAAAAAATGTTTAATAAAATTAATCCCATTGGTGACAACCCACAGAAATCAGGCTTTGAGAATCACTCAAACACAGTGATTTTCATATGAAGACAATAATAATGACAAAACAAACTCTACTTTATGCTCCTTGATCATACTCAGGTTATTCATTTGTTTTTAATTAACTCTGAGACAGAAACGCAATATGTTTAGAAAATTAAAATGCAGTTTCTTTCCTATGTGATCTAATTAAAGGGATGCAGCAAATTAAGTCAGAAATCTATTAAGTAGGAAGGAAGTTATTTTAATGTTCAAACTCTTTAATCATAATGCAAATTTTTTGTTTTTTTCATGGTTACCTGTCTTACCACCTTAGTGGTTCCAATGGTGAGTGGCCCTGTTCCCACAATCTCCTGAGTATGAAAGAGAGGCATAAAATCAATACTGGAATTTAAGAAATGGTATATATTTTTTAATATTTTTATTTATTATTTTTATTTTATGTGTATGCATGTATTGCCTGCATGTAGGTAAGTGCACCCATGGTGTGCAATGCCTGCAGAGGACAAAAGAGGCTGTTGGATCCCCTGGAACTGGAGTTATGGACAGTTGTTAGCTGCTGTGTGGGTGCTGGGATTCAAACCCAGGTCTTCTGCAAGGACAGTCAGTGTTCTTAACCACTGAGCCATCTCTCCAGCCCCAGAAATGGTATATTTTGAAAAAATATAAGTTCCATTAGACTGAACCCTAATGGAATATGACAGTTTAGTATTTGACAGAAATATTTAATGTGTCCTTATAATTCATTGTGTACTAATCAATTGACTATAGCTCATATATAGATCACAATTCATGTACAATAAAGAAGGAATTGTGGTGATAAGAAACAGTTTTGGTGATAGATAAAAATATGCTTTCTTTGAGAAACCAACACAGATGCAATTCTGCTTTTCTTATACAAAAGTACATTCTTCAGATCCTTTAACTATATTTTCATTTTTGGATGACAAACAGCAATTTTGTATAATCAAAGGATGCTCTGTGACCCTTCAATGCCTGTGCACAATTGAGAAGTATCAGATGAGGATGATCAGCTTGTATCCCCAGGCTTAGATCATTTGCTTCAATTAGAAGCATTCAAAATTCACTCTATTACCTGTTTGTAAGTATTCATATAGCTGCTAATAATAGACTTTCTGTAGAGCATTAGAAAAGCTGCAGCTAGCACATTTGACCGTCTTCTCTTCACCTTTTCTTACCCACACCTCGATAACATTTTAGTTCAATCTGTAAACTGAGTATACATCATTGTGGCTAAATATGTAGCTTTTGTGAATGTATTTATGAGAACACATTTATAAATACACCGAACAAATCAATGACCTTGATTTATTTACTATTTTAAAAGACAGCTGGGTCCCCTACATGAGAACAACTGTCTATAAGGTTGAGTCTGTACCTTGGAACAAGGACCAGTGTGTCCTGAAAGCCAGTTTATACAGAGGCACAGTCATTCCTAACGTGTTTGGGATCTAGAACGTGCTGTTTTAAAAGTTTCACTCTCCTTGGCATCTGCCCAACTTGGTTCACCTCAATGGGAACTTGAGAAGTCTATTGGAGGAAAGAAAGTGGCTTAGAACATCAGTGGATTAATCTTTATGGTGATTTCCCCCTGGACAGGGCCAGTATATGGATAGATTAACGGGATTCCTATCTTCTGAACTAGTGGCACACTTTAAACATCATACGGATCTCTGATCAGAAAACAAAAGCAAAGAAGTAAGGGAGCATGCAAGGCAAAGAGACGAGTGGAGGCGCTCAGCAGCATTCAGGGAAATTCTCTAACACCATTTCAACAATGTCCCTTCTAGGTCACCAAGAAAGACGTCAGCAGCTATGGGATGGGGAGCTAGAGACAGAACTCCAGAACTCGGTGCTGCTGCTGGTAGCACCCTGAGGAGTTCTTTTCAGAGACATTTACTCAGGTGGAGCCAGCATTCTTGACTTTACCACAGAAATAATTTCAGAGTGAGCCAGTATGAAACAGAACTGTAGTTTATTAAGAAGAGAGAGGTGCGAGGATCTGGGAGGAGCTAAGAATAGGAGTTTGGGGGGAATGAGATCAAAATACATTGTGTAAATTTCTCAAAGAATTAATAAAATAGTTATTAAAATGAGGGATTTGGGCATAGATTGAAGCATAGGCTTTAATAGACTTCATTGTCACTAAAAACAATTGCTCAAAGAAAACAAAGTCCATCAGCACCGAGGACAAGAGAGCTGTTACCCTCGCTTTTCCACATTGTGTATAGGAGCTGCTCCCTCAGAGAAAGAGGGTATCAGTGTCAGGAAATAGCAGAGGTTTCAGACAGTTTTAAAGGACAGAGTTTGCAACATGACCTACGGTTCAGACTGCATAAAACTAAAATTGACAAAGGGGAAAAAATGAACCATTTTAAATTACACTGTCTAATTGTAATATGTTATTATTATACTTTAAATAACTTATATGTTCGGAGTTATAGGAAATAAATTCATTACATTGAAAATGATAAATAAAAGGATGGAGCCAAGTTTTATCTCATCATTTCTATGCAAGTTTTTATGTAGTAACATAACAAAACAGTGTATAGGACGAAATAGCTCTTTTTTTAAAAGCAATGCAGCTGACAACACCAAAGTTATCAATTTTGTATTTTACTATTTGAAATCTCAGATGGATTAATGAATCTATCCATTACATATAAAAACCTGTGCAAACACCACAGAAACACATTCAAGTACTATGTGTCTTGGAAGAAAAATTCACAAGTCCACCTATGCTTTTGTCATAGGAAAGAATAGCATCTGTCTAGGCCTCTGAATTTGGCTGCAAATTTTCTAGATATACAGGAAGAGGGTAATGTACTGAATGGCAGTATGAATATGCTGTAAGTATGCCATTAACGAAGTCCAAGCTAGGATGCTCTATAGCTCACATCCCCTTAGTTCTTCATTTATTTCTTGACCTGACTAGTCATTCCAAGAGTATAATTAAAATCCATCATTTTTCCTGTAGAACAGTAGAAAAACAAGAATGCTAGCTTTGAACCTGGGTCCTCTGGGAAAACAGCAAGTGTTCTTAACACTGAGTTATCGCTCCAGCCCCTTGATCATATTTAGATCCCTTCTCCTATCTGCAACCCCCTTACTACCTCAAGGCCAATTTCATGTATTCTAGTGTGTGTGTGTGTGTGTGTGTGTGTGTGTGTGTGTGTGTGTGTGTGTGTGTGTATTCCCAACTGCTGTTCAGTATAAGTCCATTCACTAGAGTCTGATCAACCTACCAAGAGTCATATACTTAAAAGAGATTGCCTCTCCCTCCCCCTATAGTGGTCATAGAGCTTTTTCTAACGATCTTTGGTGTTAGTTATCCCTCCCCATACTCTCTCCTCTTCCCTGCCCTCCCATTTCCAACCCCAATTAACTCTTCCTACTCTATTAGTCCCTATTCCCTATTTATATCACTGCATTCTTTCTTGCTCTGCATGAAGCCTGCCCCCTATGAAGCCTCCCCTTCTCCCATTGGGTGTTTATTAGTTTCCTTACCTCTGGATTTTCCAATTGAAACAAATCTAAGAATTGTCTTTTAAATTTTTTAATTATTTATTTATTTATTTATTTATTTATTTATTTGAATGTGCATCAGTGTTCTGCCTGCATGTGTATAAATGCACCTGTGAAGGCCAAAAGAAGGTATTGGATCCCCTGAAACTGGAGTTACAGATGGTTGCCAGCTGACATGTGGGTGCTGGAAACCAGGCCTGGGTTCTTTGCAAGAACTTCCAATTTTATTGATCAATGAACCATGCCAGGCCCACATTTTGTGTTCTTAGACTAGAATATATACTTTCTATACAATATTAATTCTCCTCAAACCAGTCTACAGATTCGATGAAATCTCTACCAAAACTACTTTATTTTTTATAGCTGGAAAGGCCAGTTCACATGAAATTGCAAGGGGCTATAAGTAAGACAAAATTATCCCATAATGATCATGTAGTGTGCTTCTGACATAGGACAGCCATATAGACCAGTGAAATTCTTGAGTTCAGAAATAAGCCTATAAATTATGGTCAACTGGTTCTCAGTAGCAATGTCGAGGCCTTTTAGTCAGGAAAGAACAATGTCTTCAATAAATGGTGCTGGCATAAGTGAATATCCATTAGCAAAATAATGAAGTTAGACTTTTTACCTCATATATTTACAAAAAAAATAACTTAGAATGGATCAATGGCCTAAAAGTAAGGTATAAATCAGTAAAAATCTTAGAAGACAACACACGGTTAAATTTTAATGACCTTGATTTGGGTAATAGGTTTGTAGATATTATACTAAAATATACCCAACCAAGAAAAACTGATAATTTGGGCCATGCAAAATTAAAAACATTTGATCACTGAAAAATATTCACAAGGGCTGGACAGACGGTTCAGCAGTTAAGAGCACTTGGTTCTGCGGTGGACTTGGGTTTGTTTCTCAGCACCCAGCTCCCTGTGACTCCAGTTCCAGGAGTCTCTTTTGGCCTCCATAGGCACTGCATGCACATACATACACTTAGACACACACAGATATGATAAAATAAATAAGGGTGGCATATTCTGGCTATATAGAAAGAACTCATGCAATTCAACCAACAGATAACTCAAAAATAGATGATTTGAATAGATAATTCTACAAAGAAGAAACATAAATGACCAATGAGAATATGTCAAGATACTCAACATGATTAATCATTGGAAGATGCAAATCAAAACCATAATAACACTTCACATCAACTAGCTTGAATATAATAACAGTATTTCTAAAGCTAGGCAATGGCGAAGGGAAAGTGTAGAAGAAGGGGTCTTGGAACTCTCACATATTGCTAGTGGGAATTAAAATGGAATAGCAACTGTGGAAAGTAGTTTGATCACTCCTCAAACAGCAAAACACAAAATAATTGTACAAACTTTCATCATACTCTTATGCATATATTTTAAAAATTGAAAGCAGATTCTCAAATAAATACATGTATGCATATGTCCAGACCAGTACTATTTTCAATAAGAAAAAATTGAAATTGTTCAAATGGACACATTAATGAATAAATGGATGTACATACTGTGGCCTACCCATATAAACAATTCAATATTCAACCACCCAACAGAATACAGTAGTGTGTTATCAGTCATAAAGAGAAATAATGTGCTAATATTTACGACCACACCACAAATGAATCTTGACAATATTATGTTGAGTAAAAGAAGTCAGCCACAAAGGCTTTATAATTCCATTGTAGTCGGCACTTCACACAAACAGATGAGACACAAAGGTTTTTCTAGTAAGTAGTTTATTAGTGCTATCACTTGGCTCTGTGGTGTCAGACCCAAAAGACAGGTCATCAAACAAAGTAAAAGTTTAGTTTTGCTATCTCCTGTGGTTCCCATGTACAGTGTAGTCCTTTACCTCCCATATATAGCAACATATTGTTTTCTGAATTGGGTGTCCCACACTATAAGGTCATGGCAGAATTGTGTATATACCCTTCAGTACAGACCAGGCTTCACTCCTCCCTTTGTTATGGGAGGGTCCCTGCCATGTTGTGTGTATTAAATATTCAAACTAGGTAAACCCATAAAGACAGAAAGCAGATTAGTGGCTCCTAAAATCAAAGTAAGGGCAGAAAAAAGAGATACTGCACACTGAGTAAGGGGTTTCAGCTAAGAATGACTTTTCTAGACTAATTATATCCCAGTAGTGTTGCCGCCATTTTGAATACACTAAATGCCCCTGAGCTGTTTGCTATAAAATCATTAGTTTTATATTGTGCGAAGTTTCAGTAAAGTTGACCCACAAATCCCACATACACATCTTTACAAATTCTGTAGAGAAACTGGGATGTGAATTACTCTCTTGCATGCCGAGAGGAAAAATAAGAAATGCCAATTCAGAAAGAGCCACTTTGGACAAAGAAATGTTGGCGCCCTTTTCTGGCTCTTAGTCATTATATTAATTATTTCATAAAATGAAAAGTTTCATTTCCCCTCACCTTGCACATTTCCTCTGGCTTAGTTAAACACTTGTTTCTTATATTTTGCAGACACACTTGGCAAGTGCAGGACAAGATTGATGCCAACAACATGGCTTATACAACTGGGAAGCTTAGCTCCCACACTGACTGCCCAACCCTCCACCATTCACCTGGGGTTCAATTTCTGCACTGCATGAAGCAAACAGTCACAGGGGGTGACTCAGAGATTGTACATGGGTTTAATGTGTCCCAGAAGTTCAAAGGGAAGAATCCTTAGGCATTCCAGGTTCTGACCTCCACCTTTATGGACTTACAGATATTGGAGTAGATTACCGTGATTTCTCTGTGCAGTTGAAACACAAAATTATAGGGTTAGTATTATTCATAAGTTCCCAATAGGAGAAACAACTGAGACTAAGAGCTCTCTTGACCTAAAGTTAAAACAACTGAAATCTTTGATTAACTCCAGAGATTTATTTTTTAATTATTTAATAGGTTCTTAGGAAAAAAAATTGTCATTAAAAAGAAATACACCCCCCAAAAGACAGCTGGTTCAATGATTTTACATCACATGTCCTCATTTAACAAAATAACTGGTTCTCTGAGTAAAATAAATAGGTTTCCTAATTAGCTGGACTCATCTGACAGGAAAGATCAGATTGGCCCTGGACCGTGGGCAGTAACATCCCTAGGGAGGTGGTCCTGGGCTGTACAAGAATACACACAGAACAAGTAGAATTGGCTTTAGATATGTCTGACTTAAAAGCCACTCTTTCTATACCTCTTAGTTGCTTAAAATTTGGCCTAAAGTGTTTATTGGCACTAACTCCTTGACATCTGTCACTTACCCCCAAACATGGGGTCAAATCAGACCAACCAGGACAAATCTGATCCTGAATACAAGGGATGGTAGAAAACAGGCTACCAGATGGCTAATTATGACATTTTCAGAAAATATTCTTTAGAGATGGATGGGGGATTGCCATAATTGAAATAACTCATACTTGGCATGGAAGCCCTTGCCAGTAATCTCAGCACTTGAGAAGCTGAAGCAGGAGTATCATAAGTTTGAAACCAGCCTAGCCTTCATAGGAAGATCCTGCCTCAAACCACCAAAGTAGAGTTGCTTGTGCCAGACCTTCCAAAGGTCACCAAAAGCCAAGAGGTTGTGCAGAAGTGGTTATTAAGCATTGCAATCTGACACTACATGAAAGTGTTCTAACCTTGTTTCCTATTTTTATTCTGTTAGTGATATGACTGCTTAGTTATGGGTATCTCTTGATTTTTATCTAAACCCAACCCTTAGAGCAGGATCCCCAAAGACAGACTTGGGGAATTCCTGGGACATTTTCTTATTCCTAATGTGACCACGTTAAATAAATCTCCTTTGTTTGCCTTTCAAAATAAAAAGAAAGAAAGAAGGAAAGAAAGAAAGGAAGAAAGAAAGAAAGAAAGAAAGAAAGAAAGAAAGAAAGAAAGAAAGAAAGAAAGAAAGAAAGAAAGAAAGAAGAGAGGGAGAGGCAAACAGAGGGAGGAAAAGAGGAAGGGGGAAGAAAATAACAGTAAAGAAAAGAAGAAAAGAAAAAAGACTGAGCAAGAGCCTGCAAGCCACACTCCTCCCTGGCTTCTTCTTCAAGTTCCTGCTGGAGTTCCTTCCTTGTCTCCTCTCAGTGATGGACTGGCTGTGCTTGGAAGTGTAAGCCAAATAAATGCTTTCCTCCCAAAAGTGGCTTTACCTCAGAGCGTTTTATCACAGTAACAGAAAGGAAACTAGAACAACAGGAGCTAATCTAACTTGTTTTGTGTTTTATTTCCCATGTTGTGTTATAATGTGGTCAGTTTCTAGATGCAGCCCTAGTGGAGCTTCAAAGAGCTAGCCTACTGGGCTTTTGTTTGCCACTGAAAATGAGCTCCCAAAACCTATTTGTACAACTCAAGAGTCCATCACAGATTGAATCACTGACAGACTAAATAATTACCCTCATTATTTTCTCCTTCCATATAAAGAAACATTTTTCAGTATTTAGACAAAAACAAACACTGAGAAAATGAGTGTAGTTCAAATCAAACACATGTCTCAAGAAATCATACCAAGAGACCAAGACTCAAGGGATGGTATCTTGGCAAGGCAACTTTACTTTTGCATAGCTAAGTGTAGCTACTTTCTGGAAAGCTAGCACACATGGGAAAATGACAATCATCTTCTATCATTAACATAGGGGCACTTGGCTGTCCAGTCTCACAATCTATATCTGACAGGCTAGTATGAAAAATGGTGCATAAGGAAGTAGAGAAAGGGTGTAGAGAGAAAGATGTGGGTAACAGTTATACCAAGAAGCATATCAGACTGGTTAAACAAGCATTCCTTAAGGAAGGAACTAAGTGGGAATTAGTAGAAATATGCATACAACTACTAAACTGATTGTAGAAAAGATTAAATACCTCACATGCATATTTAGAAAATAATTCATTCTAGTCTCCAAATTATACAATATTTCAGAAAGCTTTTTTAAATGTTTATATTGATTTCATACAGAATGACTAAAACAATCTTAATCATCTTTATACCCTTATTCCCACCAGCATCTTCTCATTGCACCCCCTCCCCACTGGAACACATATACTCTGTCATCTGTGTTGAGGCCCACTGTGTCAAGTCAGTGTCCCCAGAAGCTGCCCAGTGCAAGTCCACCCACTGAGGTCTAGTCAGCCTATCTAGAGTCTCTTGATTTAGGAGATTTTTATTTTTAAGAAATAACATAGATCTGGCAGCTTTATTTGTGAAAAATGTCCTTTTTCCTTTATTCCTTGCAGGAACCAAATTCTGCTTTACTCAGTGGGGGAGCCTCACCTCTGTGACAGCTGTACCATTTGGCACAGAGTTCCAACTCTGGGGCTAGTATTTCTTTACAGCAAGCCATTTATTTAAAAAATCAGAAAGTCACTACTATCCTCAGGCCTCTTGGGGTAAGTCTACAGCGCAGCTCTCCGCGCTGGGACTCCCTAAGCCACATTCACCCTTCCATCCCCCCCCCTCGCCATTCTATACTCCTAGTTTGAGCCCTGAGCCACCCCTAGTCTTGGGGCCCCAGACACCTGGGGAACCAATACTTCTTCCTGACCCTTCTCACCCAGAGCAACGCAGTCCCTTTCTTGGGCTTCAGGAGCACCACTTCTGGTCCTGGCCCCGCCCTCACCTCTCGCTGGTTCCCTGGGCCTGCACCACCAGCTAACTCTCCTAGCCTGCACTACTATCCTCAGGCCTCTTGGGGTAAGTCTATAACGCAGCTCTCTGCGCCGGGACTCCCTAAGCCACATTCACCCTTCCATCCCCCCCGCCTCGCCCTTCTATACTCCTAGTTTTAGCCCTGCGCCATTCCTAGTCTTGGGGCCCCAGACACCTGGGGAACCAATACTGCTTCCTGACCCTTCTCACCCAGAGCAACCCACTC
>NW_008331141.1:60929-71004 GCF_000622305.1 Nannospalax galili | reverse complement strand
GCTTCTTCTAAGTATGTTGTTATTAAATAAATCATTTTTAAAAATTAAAAAAAAATCAGAAAGTTTTTATACATTACAAGGAACTTGCAATAATGTGAAGTTTGCCAGTTATGTACAAAGATTTAGGGCACAATTAGCTGACACCAGCTAGGGGCTGTATGTAAAGCAGGATGCTTGAACTCTTACTCAGGGTTACCTGTGCCTATCTGGTAATTTATTGACCACAATGTTTTCTTAAAGATAGAAGCATAGTAAACTTTTAGCTTTTAGCCCGGGAGTAAAGCTTTAACCTGGCCTAATCTCTTAACTAGTGATAGCTGAGTTATTTGTTCAGGACAAGGAGGTGAGCTAAGTGCTGTTGACCAAGATGCTTTCCCTCAGATCAAGGAGCTTAAACATATTTCTCCTGCTAACCCTGAAGTGTTTTGCAAGACAGAGATTTGGGGGCTGCTGTTTTCAACTCAGCTACATTGCATTATCTGCTACCAATAAACAACTGTCTAATTTCCTAGCTCTATCATTTGTATTATGATATTCATGTTCCATTCACATGGCCTTGAACTTATTTTTTGCACTAGTTCAACTAATTGCTAGAAAAATACATATGGAGTACAGTTTGTTCCTAAATTACATTTATATATACATGCAAGCTTTGTGTTTTCCTGAGTCTCCTAAGGTATTATCTTGCTTTTTAAATATCTTCCTCTTCTATTGTGAGTTTTTCTTTCAATCAGAGTGAGCTTTGGGGGCTAATTTTTATTGTGGATATTGTTCATAAAAGATGAAATCCCATAGGGGGTGGACACAGTCCTTCAACACCACACATTATTTCACCTCCAAGTTGATGTGCTTGATTACTAAATTTTAGGTCATTATGAAAGTTGATCTTAATGTTTCTCTTGGTTTCAAAAAAATAAGTACATTTCATGTAGGTTATTTTATTTCTTTTTGTTTTTCATAACTTGGAAATTTTACTGAAAGAAATTTTTTTAAATTTGTCATTCAATATGCCCAAATGTCAAGGATATTTTAACTTGTCCACATATAAAACAAAAGCACAGATGTCAGTCAACTGACCTAGACTATGACAAGAAACAATACAGTTGGAGCCTATACAGAATGGAAAAGGAAAGGAAAAATATCAATTCACATAATATGTTTTAATGATTCATTAAAGTACATTAAGAGAGTTTCAAGGCAAGAAGCAGAAATAAAATTCACTTTAAATTCTAAAACTTAACAAGTATGTAGATCCCAACTATTGTTTTAGCTGTACTTTCCACCACATGTCTACAGTATTTTGGATTAAATTAGGCCGTACATACCTCACTTTCCATATGAAAGCATCTACTAAAGTCATGAAATATACAATCTCTTTGAGTGTTCTAAATTTTGCCAACATAGAAGAGACTGAAGCAGATATACTTTCTTTTACAAAAACTAGAAAAGCCACATACTGTAGACAAATCTATAAATTATATGTGTAATTACATATATATGTACATGTATTACATTATGTATATGTGTGGAAATCAGGCAGCCAAGACACCAAGCATCATTTGGAGAGTTGGAAAATAACCACAGCCTTCACATGGCACCAGTGACTAGTTTAGCACAGGCCCGATTACGTCTCTTAAATAATTCAAAATTAACACCCCATTTCTAATGTTACAATGTTACTCTTGTTGTAGAATTTTTCTTTTTTTTCAAAATTTTAATATTTTATTTTCTTTAGACAGGGTCTTACTGTGCAACTTACTATCAAGGCTGGCCTGGAACTCCCTATGTAGACCATATTAGCCTTCAATGCACACAAATCTTCCTTCCTCTGCCTCCTGAGTGTTGGTATTAAAGGCTATTTGTAATGTAGCCTGTGCAAATCACAACTTTAAAAATAGTATACTATCTGCCGTCACTCCCCACCTGGATGTATACAATCATCAGGTTCACACTCCTTTCTGCATTGTATTTTTTAAATTATTCTTTGATTACAATTTGTTTTCTTCATTTGTAGGGCTCTTACTGGTAATTGTCACTACTTCTGTTTAATGTGTTTCTCCCTTTCAGAGACATGAATTTGTTCTTGGGATGTGTGATTGACATGTTCAGGAGGAAATGAAAGCTAGACCACCAAAATCATCAGGATGCCTAATGCTGAAGAGAACCACTTTTTGATCTCACTTCTCTTTTATTCAGTTATTTGACTTTGAAGAAAGCCTTTATCAACTTGCAAAGCAGATATTTTCTCCTGCATATAGGAGATAAGTTTGAATTGTTATAAAGATTAAAGCACTGAAGAATATGAGATGTTAACTTATTCTAACTAAAAATTCTTCTGTATCAAGATTTATAGTAATTTACTTTGAACTTATATTAAGTGTAGGTTTGAAAAAGAAAAAAATACCATTTTTTTGCTCTTTTGTGAAAGTAAGGTGTAGTAGAAATTACTAAATGAAAAATTCAAAGAAGAAATTGATGGAGTGTTCATAAACCTAGCTATTTACTAAGCCTTAAAGGTAAATAATAAAAAGTTATGTCTTTTTCAGGTTTTATACAGGAAGATGTATGGATGAGCAGGAAAAAATCAAAGGTGGAAATCTAAGCATCTCTTTTAAGCTTTATTTTTGACACTTTATAACCACAGCTGAAATACTCCAAAGTTAAACACCTTTTGACAAAACAAAGGGAGACGGATGGATGTTCTGCTTCCTTTGTGAGAGAAAATATCCATATTACCTAGTATTTTACTTCAGCCCTCTAGAAACAAAAAAGAGAAATGGCATTTAGTGAATGATTTACATGACTTCTCGTTGTAACATGATCTTAAAAACCAAGGACAGAAGCAGTACAAATCAGCTTATTGCTGGGGGCGAACAGATTGTAGGTAGGAAGAAACCAAACACAGACTATTCAGCTGAATCATGTAATAAAATACCCTTCAATAATAGGCCATCAATCCTCACTGTATGCTTGCAGAACAGTTTAAAGAGTTTAAGAGGATTTCTTGGTGAAATTGTTTACTTAAAAATTGTGTGTACTTACACACAAATCCAGAAATATGTGTGTATCTATACACAGATCCAGGATCTCCTGGTACTGATTAGCAGCAGCAGCATCATTCATCAGTTATTGATTACATCTGTGCAACACCAAGACTCATGAAAACTGATAGCTTGTCTTCTGCTGGGAAGAAGATACATTAGCAGAACTGGTCCAAAATTTTCATATAAACTCCTTTAGTTAAATTTACTTACTTGATAGCATAATTAAATTCTTATCTATATTTATAGTTCTATTCAAAACGCAGCATGCACATGATATGCTCACAAGAGTAGAATTTATATTGCAGTGTTTAGAAGTACTAAATTATCTTCCCATATAAAGCCCAGTAAAGTGAATTTATCAAACAAAACTGCTAGTATGAAGTTCTACTCCTTCCAGACATGAAAACAAACATATAAACAAACAGGCTGCTCCTCTCTTTACTTATTAGGTGGCTAAGCATATTAAATGAGGTTCAATGTTTGATGATTATACAGTGAAGACAGGAAAGGGAAGTTAACTGTGGACAACATGTGGGGGCCAGTCTTTCATGAATGGTGACTGGCATAGTCAGCACACTGAGAAAGAATAGTTCTGCTAGTCAAAAAAAAACAAAAAACATTGTAAAGATGAATATGTAGGCAACAAACAAGACAACCCAAAACAAAGAAATAAAATCACTAAAGACCATTAACAAATTCCACCTAGATGTCTCAAACACAGAACTCACAGGGATTGTGACAGTATGCACAAAACCTGCTCAACCTCAAGTCAGACAGAATCTCAGCATGGTGGGGGGAGATAGGCCTCAAGTTCCACCCCTAACCAAGAAGTTATTGGCATACCACACCTGCTAGGAGAGGAAGTGTCAGTTTTCTGTAAGGGTATGACCACTCTCCAAGGTTAGGATGACCACTCTTTGCTTGGTTCCATTCTTAGGAGTATATGGGCAACTCAAATTGGACTCGATGTGAAAAACACAAAAGTGGGTCACTAGAGTTTGGGGTGGGGAATATGATCAAAATACATTGTTCAAAACTCTCAAAGAATTAATAAAATATTTTTGAAAAAAGCATATTCACTAAATATTGAGTTCTTATGTAACATGAGCTGCAACTTTTATATATGTTGCTAAGTTAACTTTCTTTCTTAAGAATCTGCATAAACTTCCAGTAATGGCAATTGGAGACTTACCAAATTCTTCTGCTCTCAATGTTATCCATTAAAGATCTGAACAACCAAGCTCACTTTGTAATTACTAAACAAGGATGACTGTCTAGAAAATCTTCTATGTCAGATTCTTCATTCAAATTCCATCTAACTTGTGCAAAATGAAGTTGAACCATGCACTAAAAATTATCCTAAATAATCCAGGCCTGGTGGCACACACCTTTAATCCCAGCACTTGGGAGGCAGAGGCAGGTGGATCTCTGTGAGATTGAGGCCAACCTGGTCTATATACTGAGTTCCAGGCCATCTGGGACTACAGAGAGACCCTGTCTCAAAAACACCAAAAAAACAAAGCCCAAAATAATTAAAAATCAAAACAAAGTCATTAAAACGGTAGAAAATTCTCATTACTTAGTTCTTATTGATTTTATAGAGAAAAGAGTAAGATTAAGTCATTTTACAATAATTCCCTGACATCATTAGAAGAGTGTGATTTCTTCTCTTATGTCATAACAGACAATGTCTTCCAATCCCCAAACATTCAATGACTATGTCCTGCTCTCTCTGGCTTCTGCCTTCCTCCACAGTCTATGGTCTTTTCAGCCATTCAAATTTCAAGTTGCTCAATTTAGATTTTATATTCCTTATGACAAGCCTTTTATCTACTGTGCTGGATAGGTTTAGTGTCAACTTGACACACCTGGGTTGAGGGAGCCTCAAATGGGGAATTTCCTTCATTGGACCAGCTGTGGGTATGTCTGTGGAGGAATTGTCTTTATTGTTGAGTGATGTGGGAGGGTCCAGCCCACTATGGGCAGTGCCATCCCTGGGCAGGTGGGCCTGTATGGTATAAGAAAGCAGGTGCTTGGGCCAGGGGAGCAAGCCAGTAAGCAGCGTTCCTCCACGGCCTCCATGGCTCCTGCCTCTAGGTTACTGCCCTGAGTTCCTACCTTGGGCTCCCTCAGTGATGAACTGTGACCCGGGAGATGTAAGCCAAATAAACCCTTTCCTGCCCAAGTTGGTATTGGTCAGAGTGTTTTGTCACAGCAATGGAGAAACAAACTAGGACAGTCTACGTTGTTCACTAATAGTAGATGAGTTCTAATATTTGTATGGATTACAAAATTTTATTTTAATGAATGAAGATCATCAGATGCAACCTTTCAAGGTATTTTTCAGAAATTTAAATCCCTTTAGCAATACTGTTAAGTGCAGGAAAACCTGTGAATACTTACCTTTCATGTGTATGTGTGTGTGTGTGTAATATACATATATAATTTATATATGTCCATGTATATATACACTTATGTAACGATGACTGAAGATGATGTTAAGATTGTAAACAAAAGGCCATTCTAGATGGCAATAGACATCAGTGTGAAGGCAACATTGTGTGTGGAGCTAAACTCTATCAGACATATCACTTCTAGCTGCCAGTTTGAGAGCAGGTGCACATTCATAAGGCACAATGCAGAAACAGCTTCTAATCAAGGTCCTGGGGGACTAATATTGCAGCCATTTAACTTTTCCATGGTTTTATTTTAGAAGCTGTCAGAAAAAAGAAATTGGTTTCCATTCCTTGTAACTCAAGAGGAAAGTCTACAGAGCAAATAGCCGAAGAAGTGGGCTGCAATTTGGAAAAGAAAGGCAAGTGAAATCAGTAATATGACAGGCATTCAAGAAGCAATCAGACAAGGATGGAAGCAAGAGGGAGACAGAAAAGTATCAGGTTAGGTAGCACTGTCAATGACCAGATATTTATTTTTTTACTCTCTGCTGGACTGCAGCAGACGGCTGTATACTTTACATGTTCTTGTAATCCTCAGAAAAATGCTGCAAGATCTATATTATCAGCATCATTTTCATTTTAGTATGATAAAATTGAGGTAAATATAATCTAATAACTCACTCAAGGTCACTCAGCTGATGAGCGGGGGAACCAATCTAACTGCAGATGTCATCTTCGAGTACTACCTTATATTGTATGTGCTTAATGAAATTCATTCAAAATATTACTTTTTCTATCTCTGACCCACAGGCCTCTCTCCAGGGTAACTTGATCTCACCCTCTGTTGGGAGCCAGAGGCTCAGCCATTTCTCAAAACTGCTGACAGACCTGAGTTGGTGACTTTCCATTCTGTCCACCCTCCTCCCATGGGCATGGGAAAGTGCCCACAACCTTGGCTCATAGCCAGGGCTGGTAGCCCACGGCCTTGCTCTAGTTATTGTAAATAGCCCTGTTTTCTGTTGATCAGTAGACTCTCGCAGGCACGGGATGGAGCCTGCGGCCTTGTTTTCTTTTCCAGTAACTGCCTTGCTCTCAGTGGATTCCTCCCTTGGAGTGCACCTGGGTCTTTGCTATCTGGCTGATATGATTCAGCCCAGTTGTACTTCCTTGTTCTTATTCCTTATTTAACTGTATGCTTGTGCTTCAATAAATGAGACTTGATCAGAACACTGTCTTGTCTCCATTTCTCTTGCCCCTTGCCTCATCCACATCCCCAGTCCCCAATCCAGGTACCCCGTTGCAGACCCTGCAGGCCGGGGCAACCCTCCTCACCTTGACTCCCCAAGCCTCATTCACCCTCCCATCTCCCCAGTCAGTCTCTCCTCCTAGCCTGGGTCCTGTCCGATTCCTTGTCTTGGCACCTCAGACATGTGGGGAACCACCACAGCTTCCTGATCTTTTGTATCCAGATCTGGCCCCACCCTCACCTCCCTCCACTTCCCTGGGTCTACATGACCCACCGCCCCTTTCCTTGAGGCCAGGGATGACCTTTCCTCTTCCTGATTCTTTTCATACAAAACAACCTAGCAACCCAGGGCAGTCCCCAGGAGCCCTTGGGGCTGCTTCCTACAAACATCTTCGGTTTTTATCTCTGGGTATGGCCACCAGAAGCCCTAGACCAGCATCTTTCCTGGGCCTGGCTCCTAGGCCAGTCAAACCCCCAAATTCTCGAAGCTAAAATCTTTCCTGGAGGGATCCAGACCTTAGGAGAAAGCCTGAGAGCATCTGATCCACATCTGAATTGGGCCTCTGTGGGAACTCCTGAAGACAAAATCAATCTGGCCACTCCAATATAAAATCAAAAGAGAGAACCAGAAGCTTAGATGAACCAGCATTTCATGCCCAAAAAGTAAACCACAAAGACACATAAAGTTTACAAAAAGAAAAAGACCTAAACTTGAAGGCTTGAGGCACAAGAATCAGAA
Source organism: Nannospalax galili (assembly GCF_000622305.1). Taxonomy (NCBI): domain Eukaryota; kingdom Metazoa; phylum Chordata; class Mammalia; order Rodentia; family Spalacidae; genus Nannospalax; species Nannospalax galili. The sequence goes on along the minus strand of NW_008331141.1, from coordinate 63,579 downwards.
ACTACAAAAGAAATTCACATGTCAAAATCACAGAGAAAAAATAATATGAAAAACCGAAATAACATATCATTCAGAAAAGAGCTAGAAATAATGAAGAATATTCAGGCTGAAATAAAGAAGGAAGTGAAACACTCCATAAGCCAATTAGGAACGACAGGAGAAAGCCTCACCAATACGATGAATGAAATGGAAAACAGATTATCAAGACTGGAAGATAAAGTGGACGAACTGGACCACTCAAGCAAACACTATGTAAAATTTAAGAAATCACAAGAATGGAATATGCAGGAATTGAGGGATATCATAAAAAGACCAAACTTGTGAATCATAGGCATACAGGAAGGAGAAGAATCCCAAGACAATGTCATGGACCAGATCTTCAACAGAATTGTGGAAGAAAATTTCCCAAACTTAAAGAAAGGCATGCCCATACAAATACAAGAAGCAAATAGAACATCAAACAGACAGGACCAGAAAAGAAACCCTCCATAGCACATCATAGTATAAACACTAAACATACAGAAGAAAGAGACAACATTGAAAGCTGTAAAAGAGAAACAAAAAATCACATATAAAGGAAAACCCATTAGGATTACAGCTGACTTTTCAGTGGAAACTATGAAAGCCAGAAGAGCCTGGACCAAAGCATTCCCAGTTTAAAATGACCACAGATGCCAACCCAGATGACTATACCCAGCCAAAATGTCTATTATAGTCAAAGGGGAAAGAAAAATCTTCCATGACATAAATAGGCTGAAGGAACTCATGTTCACAAATTCAGCCCTTTGGAGAGTTCTGGAAGCAGTACAAAGAGCTGAAGAAGGGAATGACTATACCCAAGGGATTGAAGAAAGGAATCCAATGAAGGTATAACTGTGGAAAAAGTACAGCTATATCAAGAATGATTCAATACTCATCTTTCACATAATACCTTTAAATATTAACAGACTGAGCTCCCCAGTCAAAAGACACAGACTAGGTGAGTGGATTAAGAAACAGAACCCATCTTTTTGTTGTCTGCAAGAAGCTCATCTCACTTTCAAGGACAGACACTATCTTAAAGTGAAAGGATGGAAAAAATATACAAAGCAAATGATACTAAGAAAAAAATCAGGCATTGCAATCCTAATATCTGACAAAAGAGATGTTAAACTAAAACTAATCAGAAGAGATAAAGAGGGACACTTCATTCTGATCAAAGGAAAAAATGACAAAGAAGATATTTGTTGGGAGCACAGCCACTGCTGCATTAGGCTGTGGCAGCTTGCCTTGACTTAAGCATTGGAGAAAGAATGCTTCCACCCTGGGAGAATCAAGAAGATATTACAATCATGAACATATATTCACCAAACTCTAGGTGCACCCAACTTCATAAAAAAAAAAATACTACAGTACTTTAAGACCCAGATTAATCCCAACTCATTAATAGTAGGGGACTTCAATACCCCACTGTATCCATTAGATAGGTCAACAGGGCAGAGAGTTAGCAGAGAGACATCTGAATTAAACAATACCATCTATCAAATGGACTTAACAGACATCTACTGAGTATTCCACCCAAGCACCAAAGGACATACTTTCTACTCAGCACCCCATGGAATCTTCTCCAAAATCAACCATATACTGGGGAACAAAAAAAACTCAACAAATACAAAAAGATTGAAATAATTCCAAGCATTCTATCAGACCACAATGCAATAAAGCTGACAATCAACACCTGAAGAAGCTCTAATCACCACATGAACACATGAAGATTAAACAACACACTACTAAATGATGAATGGGTCAAAAGAGATATTAAGAAAGAAATAAAAGTATTCCTGGAATTAAATGAAAAGAACAATACAACACAAAAAAAAACCTCTAGGACATAATGAAAGCTGTCCTTAGAAGGAAGTTTATAGCTCTAAGTGCCTACATCAAAAAATCGGAAAGAACACAAATAAATGACTTAACACTGCAACTCAACACACTTGAAAAGCAACAGCAAACAAAACCCAAACCCTGCAGAAAAGAAGAAATAACAAAAATCAGGACATAAATTAATGAAATCAAAACAAATAAAACAATACAAAGAATCGAGGAATCCAAGGCCTGGTTCTTTGAAAAGCAGAACAAAATAGACCCTTAGCCCAGTTAACCAAAAGAAAGAAAGAGAAAATCCAAATCAACAAAGTCAGAGGTGAAAGGGGAAACATCACAATAGACACTACCGGAAGCTTGCACTTGTGAACTCGTGGCAATGGTGGTGTCTACTAAATTTGAAAACCTAAAAGAAATGGATGGATATCTAAAGGCATGGGAACCACCAAAACTAAACCAAGAAGAGATTAACAGCTTAAAGAAACCAATAACACAAAATGAAATTGAAACAGTAATACAAAACCTCCCAACAAAAGCCCAGGACCAGATGGATTTACAGTAGAATTATATCAGACATTTAAAGAAAATCTAAATCCAATACTATTTAATTTATTCAAAAAGATAAAAATGGAGAGAGAACTTCCAAATTCCTTCTATAAAGCCAGCATCACTCTAATACCAAAGCCAGGTAAAGATACAACCAAAAAAGAAAAGTACAGACCTATATCCTTATTGAACATAGATGTAAATATTCTCAACAGGATACAAACTGCATACAGACACACAT
>NW_008331141.1:57687-60743 GCF_000622305.1 Nannospalax galili | reverse complement strand
GAACCATATCTCAACATAATTAAAGCCATATACAACAAACCCACAGCCAACATCATTCTAAATGAAGAAAAATTGGAAGCATTCCCATTGAAATTAGGAACCAGACAAGGATGTCCACTATTTCCACTCCTTTGAACATAGTGCTTGAAACTCTTGCAAAAGCAATAAGACAAGAGAAGAAAATTAAATGAGTAATAACTGGAAAAGAGGAGATCAAATTATCCCTTTTTGCAGAAGATATGGTATTATATCTAAGATATGCCAAAAATTCCACCAGAAATTTCCTAGAAATTATTAATATGTTCAGTGAAGTGGCAGGTTACAAAACTAACCTACAAAAGTCTGTAGCCTTTCTATATACCAATAACAAGCAATCAGAGAAAGAGCACATGGAAACACGCCTCTTCACAATAGCTGTGAAAAAAATAAAATATCTTGCAATAAACCTGACCAAAAACATTGAAGAGGTCTACAGTGAAAATTTTAAATCATTAAATAAAGAAAGTGAGGAAGACAAGGACCTCCCATGCTCATGGATTGGAAGAATTAATATTGTGAAAATGACCATCCTACCAAAAGCCATTTATATACTGACTCCAATGCCAATCAAAATCTCCATGACATTCTTCACAGAATTGGACAAAACATCCTATGATTCATATGGAAGCACAAAAGACCTTGGAGAGCCAAAGCAACCCTGAGCACTAAGAGCAATGCCAGGGGATTACTATGCCAGATTTTAAGCTGTATTACAGAGCTATAGTCATAAAAACAACATAGTAATGGCACAAAAATAGACCCATAGATCAATGGAATAAAACTAAAGACCCAAATATGAGTAGATGCAATTTCAGCCACCTGACATTTGACAAAGGAGCCAAGAATATTCACTGGGGGAAAGAAAGCATGTTCAGCAAGTAGTGCTGGGAAAACTGGATCTCCACCTGTAGAAGAATGAAACTAAACCCCTGTCTTTCACCCTGCACAAAAGTCAGTTCCAAATGGATCAAAGACCTCAATGTAAAGCCTGATACTCTGAAACTGTTAGAAGAAAACACTGGGAAAAACCTACAAGACATAGGTGTAGGAAGGGATTTTCTAAACCGGACATCAATTGCTCAGGAAAGAAGGGAAAGAATTAACAAATGGGACCTCATTAAACTAAAAAGCTTCTGTACATCAAAGAAGGCAACCAGGGAAGTGAACAGAAAACCTACAGAATGTTGGAAAATCTTCACCAGCAACACATCTGACAGAGGTTTAATACCCAGAATATATAACGAACTCAAAAACAGAGAATCAAGACAAAAAGTAACCCAATTAAAAGATGAGCTAAGGAGTTTAACAGAGAGTTCTCAAAAGAAGAAGTAAAGGTGGTGATGAAGCATCTTAAAAGATGTTCAACATCACTAGTAATTAAAGAAATGCAAATTAAAACCACTTTAAGATTTCATGTTACCCCAGTCAGACGGGCTAAGATCAAGAGAACAAATGATATCAAATGTTGGAGAGGATGTAGAGAAAGGGGAACACTCATCCACCACTGGTGGGGCTGCAAACTTATTCAAACCCTATAGAAATCAGTGTGGAGAACTCTTAGAAAACTACAAATGAACCTACCGTTTGACCCAGTTATACCACTCCTTGGCATATACCCAAAGAACTCATCCTATCGCAGAGACACTTGTACATCCATATTTGTTGCTTCTCTTTTCACAATAGCTAAGAGATGGAAGCAACCTAAGTGTCCCTCAATCGACGAGTGGATAATGAAAATGTGATCCATTTATACGATGGAGTTTTACTCAGCAGGAAAGAAAGATGAAATCATGAAATTTGCAGGTAAATGGATGGAACTAGAAACTGTTATACTAAGTGAAGTAACACAGACTCAGAAAAAAAAATTGACATATGTTCTCCCTCATATGTGGATCCTAGAAACAAACCCAGATAAGTGAGCATGTATCCAGATATAACTTCAGGAACCTGGATAATGGAAAAGAAACAGGGAGGTAAAGGAAAAGAAAGAACCTGAGGGAGAAGACAGCAGGAAACAGGCCTTAATAAAGGAGATATGGCTAAAAATGGGGTTAGTTTAGGGGAGGGGGGAGGGAAGGGTATACAAGGAACCCAGGGGATAAAGGGAAAGAAGGAGCTCAAGAGAGGTAGGACTGTGGGAGAAGGGTATTATTAAGGGAAAAAGGGGGGAAATGGGGGCACCTTAAGTGGGAAAACCATGATGTAGAGTTGAGACAATGCAAAAGATCAATAATGCCTAGCTAGTTTTAAAAACCAGAGGGAACCGTATTAGTCCAACAACCTGCTAACAAATTATACATAGCAGATTAAGAAATATACTGGTAGGTAAAATTTATGTGAGAACAATTTGTTCTTTGCCCAAGATTTATCTACATGGCACACAGTATTAAAAGTACCAGACTGGTGGAACTAACCTTCTTGGATGTTTAACAGACATACTTTGAGGCCTATAATAATTTGGTCAGAGGGACTTAAAGGACAGTTTTTGGACCTTGCCCTCCTAAGTCAACTAGTTCCAGGGGACTATGAGCATCTCTCAAAATGTCCTGTAATTGTGGTGGGTCACCTGTCCTCTTGATCAAGGAGGCCAAGGAGACCCCACCAGATGGACTTGAACCAGTGTCCAGTCTACAAAGAGGAGGGTCAACACAGAGGAATCATTTCCTCCATGCTTCCAAGCAAAGCCAATCATGGTCAAGTAAGACCTTTGACTTATCTTCACATAGGCGGAACTGATAAAAGGAAGGAGCCAGGGGCTGTTCCCATACCCATGTGACCCCTGAGGAACAGATCCTCAAATGACCTTAAGAATAAATATAAATTTGTTTAGGTGGGCCAACTATATGACCTTAAACACCCAAAAAGAAAGTATAACCAAAGGTTAAAGGAGCCAATATAATTTTTTAAGAGTCCATATATATAGCTAAAGGCTACATAACAAGCAACAATACCAGATAGGAGATACCTTCTTTTGAGTTGTTGACCAGGGTTTCCAAAGGGACTCCCAGATATTAACC
>NW_008331141.1:41391-57127 GCF_000622305.1 Nannospalax galili | reverse complement strand
TATGTGAGGGCACCTGTGTCGTGCAATGCCCGCAGATGTCAAAAGAGGGCATCGGATTCCCCTAGAACTGGAGTTACAGACAGTTGTTGGTCACTATGTGGGTGCTGGGAACAGAACCTGGGTCCTCTCTAAGAGCAGCCAGTGCCCTTAACTGCTGAGCCATCACTCCAACCCTTGTGGCCTTACAGTGAATGACTCCACAATTATACTCAATACACAATACCAACTTTTAGGATTCCATTGACTAAAGCATTTCCACCAAGTTTTACTCCTTGCATTCTAAGAATTTTTAATATTTTATTATTTTTATTTTATGTGTATGAGTATAATGCACTTATGTATGTAAGTGTACCCATGTTGTGCAATGCCCACACAAGTCAGAAGAGGGTGTCAGATACCCTGGAACTGGGTGTGTGGGTGGTTGTTAGCCACCATGTGAGTGCTGGGATTCAAACCTGGGTCTTCTGCAAGAGCAGCCAGTGCTGTTAACCACTAAGTCATCTCTCCAGCCACTAAAACGCTCAAATTTTTAATCTTTATTCTTTGAAATTAATTTGCATGGTCAAATTACTAAGAATTTGTCATTGTGAAGAACTCCTTCCTTACCCTTAAATAATATCAGAATATAAAATATGTTAAAAATATGATTTCAGTTGAAATTTAAAAGCAGCATTAAAATACCAATGGCTCTATGACAGTTGAGAAGTCAGAATCCACCTCACAGATTTGTGTCATGATGAGTGGGTTCTCTGTATATCCTGTTATAAAAGGACTGAATTTATTATAGACAGTGCTAGTTCTGTTAACTAAAACTCCAATAGTAACAATATCTGATACAGCTGCACCAGTAAAATCTGTACTTGTTTTTAACTTTCTGAATTTAATTTTTCAAGAGGATATTCCTGAAATGTTTTCAGTGTCAAAATATCAAATTCTGATTATATAAGACACAAAACTAAAAGCAACACAAGCCTTCAAAGAAATTGTGGTTTAGAAGGATTAATGAACAAGATTTTTTAAATAAACAAATAGAACAAGAAAACTTAATTGAATGGTACAACATTTTTCAGCATACAGTACAATTGTGTGGGGGTCATAGATTTTCTAGCCAACACTCTACAACTTTGAAGTGCTTTTAATACCTGTTTTTGTGGAGACAGATTATAGATGCTTCACATTTCAAACATACTTTTGGAAAAACATTGGAAAACTCAGAGAAAAATGAAGTGCTCCCATGCACTTGAATTGAAGAGTATTTGTGTAGGAATCACATAATTTCATCATGAGTTTTACAGTAAATTTTGCAAACAGGTTTTCTCAGTAACTAAATCCAAGTGGTTAGTGTAAAACATATGATTGAATAGACTCAGGAGTTACACGTGGTTATCATTGAAGCAGGAGGTAGATGTTGGTTTTTACAGAGACACATGCTTGTGAAGTATGAACTGTAAGTTGTTATTCTTCACACTAATTAACCATATAATAATCATTAATACTTTACAACCAGGTCATCTGAGTTCTCATTGAACATCTTTTTTTCTCAAAGCTTTGTGTCAAAGAACTGAATCTTCTGCCTCTCCATATTTCCAGGAAGAAAAACTGTGATGGGGTTGCCAGTTCAGAACTGCATAGCCTCATGTAAGCACCTCACCTTCTAGGGAGGAAGTCAATCCAGTCAGAGTCTGTCTCACCATCTATGAGACCTCAGGGTTTCAGGCTTTAATCTCACAAGTGTTTTCAGTGACTTATTTTAAGATAACCTTTCTTGATCCTTGCTAACATTAAGATAGAAACTTCTAAATATTATAAAGTTCTTTAATTAGCCCTATTAACTTGATTAGAATGATATGATTATGAACTATTGAAGTTCAAACGTGATAGGATATATAAATTCATTTTTTAATTCAATAATATGAAAAGTTACCATAACTTATAGTATTATCCAAGAATCTTTCCATTCCAAGGTGAGACGATGAGCCGGTATGAGACCAAGCATATATTAGCAGAATTCTGTGATGTCATAATCAGAGAAAGTGTCTGTAAGCAGCTGAAACTCAGGTTCACTTTCACTTGACACAGGAACTACTTCATTCATTCACACAGGACACTATTGTCCTTGTCGTGCTATGGTCTTTTAGTTACCTGATGTCTCTTAACTTCTCAAAGAAACAAAGCCACTTGTAAGTAGAATACCCTTCCAATTTCATCAAGGTAAGACAAAGAAGTAGATAAGGGTAATCAACAATATCCATGTCCCTAGAACTTCAAAACATGTATTGTAATAAGCTTTGTTCCATTTTCAGAATCATTATTCATAATAAGTACATATGCATCTTGTATGAAGATATGTAAATAAAAACAATAGTACAATAGTGGCAATCACTGAACTATTTCCATGACTTAGCAGCAAATTACTTTCTCCTTTTTATATATAGACAACTGTTAGGCTTAAGGCAATCTTATGGAATAATTATTGTGTAGTATTTCTTTTATACAATGTGATTCTCATCTCACAATGACCTTAGGAATGCAACACAATAGGGTATCTCTCAGTCCTGCTAACTTTGTGGACAAAAAAAAGGCTAATCTCTCACAAAACTCTCCAAAATTCAAAGCGATTGAAGATGTTATGTTGTTGAAGTTGTAGTAAAAGTTATTAGAGATGTTTTCAACGTATGCAAGTAACATACAATTTCATTTACTAATATATGGGATTTCTTTTCCGTGAAAGTCTTCAGAATGTATGTGTCTGCATTTTTATAGGCATCAAGAAGAGAAGTATCCATTACGATGGGATAATTAAAATTAGGGTTGAATATTAATGAAATAGAAATGAAAAAGAAATACAAAGAATTAATGAAATAAAGAGCTGTTTCTTTGAAGAGATAAATGAGATTGACTAACCCTTATCTACACTAAATAAGGAAGAAAGAGAGAACATCCACATTAATGAAATTAGAAATGAGAAAAGAAATATTACAACAGATAGTGATGAAATCAGAAAAATCCTAATGCCAGACTTTTAAAACCTTTATTCCTCTAAATTGGAAAATCTAAAACAAGTGGATACATTTCTTGGTGTACCATGGCTTACTAAAACTAAATGGAGTGAAAAAAATTTAAACAGATTCATAAACACCAATGAGATTTAAGCAATAATAATTTTTTCCAGACTAAAAAGAGCAGAGATCTAGATGGATTCAGTACATAACTCTACCAGAACATCAAAGAAAAATTAATATCAATACATACAAATTATTTTCTGAAACTGAAGAGTTCTAAATTCTTTCGATAAAGCCATTATTGCCTTGATACCAAAACCAAATAAAGACACCACGAAAAAGAAAGTTCAGTATGATTTCATTGATTAAAAAAAGAAGCAAAGGGCTCTCCATACTGCTTTCCACAGGGGTTGCACAAGTTTGTAATCCCACCAGCAGTAGATGAGTATTCACCTTTCCCCACATCATCTCCAACATTTGGTATCATTTGTTCTCTTGGAAAGCAGTGTGGAGAACCTTTAAAGAACTAAAAATGAACCTACCATATGACCCAGTTATATTCCTCCCTGGCATATACCCAAAGGACTCATCCTATTGCAGAGACACTTGTACATCCATGTTTGTTGCTTCTCTTTTCACAATAGCTAAGAGATGGAAGGAGCCCAGGTGTCTGTCACTGATGAGTGGATAATGAAAATGTGGTTCATTTACACCATGGAGTTCTACTCGGCAGTAAAGAAAGATAAAATCATGAAATTTGTAGGTAAATGGATGGAACTAGAAACTGTTATACTAAGTAACACAGACTCAGAAAACAAACCACTTATGTTCTCCCTCATATGTGGATCTTAGCACCAAATCCTTATAAATGAGCATATATCCAGACATAACTACAGGAACAAGAATAATGCAAAAGAACAATGGAGGTAAACGGAAAGAAAGAGCCTGAGGGAGAAGAATAGTAGCAAATAAGTGTTACTAAGGGAGAAATGGATAAAAATTGAGTTATTCCAATGGGAAAGGGGAGAGAGGGTTATACAAGGAAACTTGGGGATAAAGGGAAAGAAGGGACTCAAGAGATGTGAGACCACAGAAGATGGGTATTATCAAGGGAGAAATGGGGAAAATATGGATACTTTAAATGGAGAAACCATTGGGGAAGGTTTAGGCAGAGAGAGAGAGAGAGAGAGAGAGAGGAGAGATAAGTAATGCCTAGCTAGTTTTAAAAACCAGATGGAGCTATATTAGCCCAACAATATGATGAAAAATTATACATACATTTTCTCTACATGAGTCCATGTGTATAGCTAAAGGCTACAAAACAAGAAATAGTGTTGGACAGGGGATACTTTCCTTTGAGTTGTTGGCCAGGGTGGTCCAAGAGACTCCCAAAATTACTCAGGCTATTGCCATAGCCCTTGATGGCCTCCCAGAACTTGAAGGTAAGATGCTACTCTTAAAGACAGACATACTTTGGACACAGGATTTGGAGCAGTAGAACTGCAATTGACATGAAACCACTTCCCCCCCTGAAGTCTAGCTCTCATAGCTTTGGAGAGTGCTATGAAGGTGCCAAGGGAAAACATCAGTGGATGATCCAACACTGGCTTGAAGACCAAATAACCACATTAGTGGTCAGCACAGCATGTGTCAATGGTGCATTAGTGGCATTTTTTATCATGGGGGCAGTGAACAGCAACCGAATTTGAATAAACACCTACTCAAAGGGAGGAATCAAGTGTAAACATAGCCTAATACACATGGCTGCAGTGGCCATAGATCTTAGAGAAAACCCCAAGACTGTCACATCACTAGACTAATGTGATTTCTTACTATGTGTAAAATATGTATCCTTATATTTATAGACAAATATCCCAGTCACCACTCATCAATGAAACCCATTTTGCACCAGTTAGAGACTATTACCAAGCACCACAAATAGTCACACATGGATATTGTCTATGAATTTCCCAGGCCTAAATGACACATCTACTAGGCAACTGCTACACCTAAGGCTCATGGAGCATACAGCAGAGGTAAAGAAGAGAACACTAATGAATCTCTCAGTTCTCAATAGTGAAACTCCCTCATGCAGTGGAGAGACAGGAACACAAAAGGTCACAAATGGTCAAAGTAGAGCGATCAAGAGTCTGCTGAATGCTGGTCCTTGGACAGGACCCCTTTATTAAACTTTAGCCAAGGCTCAGGGGCCATCAAAAAATAGGGGGCTTAATGATTGTAAGAGCCATGGAGGAGGTACATGACCACAGGGAAACAGTTCTACAAGCTCCTGGGAACCTGCTCAAATAATTCTATGGCAATGTTGTCAGCTTACACAAGTCCCATGCAAACCGAGGCAGAAAATAACCCAGCATAGAACTGGGAAAATGAACAGCAGACCTCAATCTTATCTGAAGGAATATTGGCAAGTGATTGCTGCTGGATGAAGAAAAGCTGATCTTCCTAAATCAAGGGACTCTAGATAGGCTGGCTGACTAGATTCAGTAGATGAACTTGCACTGGGGAATGGCTGGGGACACTGACAACCCAATGGGCTTTAACAGGGTTAACAGATATATGGGCTCCAGCGGGGGGGACTATGGGAGGGTGCCAGTTGGGTGGGGGTATAAAGATAATTTAGATTATTTGAAATGTTCTATATGAAATACACAAAAAATTCAATAAAATTAAAAATTTTTTGAGAACCTACAACAAGGAAAAAAGAAGCAAAATCCCAATAAGATACTAGAAAATATAATTCAAGATTGCACTGAAAAGGTTATTCATCATAACACAGGTGGTTCATTCCAGAGATGTCAATCAATAAATATAATTCATCAAATAAATATACTAGAAGACAGAAATCACATGATCATCTCAATAGATACAGAAAAGGCCTTTGACACAAATCAATATCCCCTATCCCCTTCATGATAAAAGTTATGGAAATGCTAGGTATGAGGGATAATACCTCAAAATAATAAAGGCTCTATGATAAACATGTCACCAATATGTTGCTAATTGGAGAAAAGCTGAAAGCATTCCTATTAAGGTCAGGAAAAAGACAAGGCTGCCCATTTTCTCCTGCCTCATTCAGCATAATCTTTGAAGTCTTAGCTAAAGCAATAAGACAAGAAAAGGAAATAGATGGAATACGAATAGTTTATGAAGAATTCAAAATATCCCTATTTGTAGATAATACAATTCTATATTTAAGAAAATCTAAAGACTCCACCAAAATAATGTTAGCACTGATAAACACTTTCATCAAATTGGTTACAAAATTAACACCAATGACAAACAATGCCAAATATATACATTGGACAAAAGACAGCATCTTCAACAAATGATCCTAGGACAACTGACCTTCAACAAATGGAAAAATGAAACTGGACCTTTATCCCTCACACTTCAAAAAACTCAACTTCAAATGAATCAAGAACCTTAGCATAAGATCTGATATCCTAGAATACATAGAGGTTAAATTAGGGAGTATTTTTCAACTTATTATCACAGGTATGGATTTTTTGAATAGAACTTTGTTAGCACAGGAATTAAGACCTACAGTTGGCAAATGGGGCCTCAAGAAATTAAAAAGCTGCTGTACAACAAAGGAAACTGTCAAGATAGTGAAGAATCAGCCCTCAGAACAGGATAAAATCTTTTTCAGTTATACATCTATACATCTAGTTATACATAAAGAACTAAAACAAATAACCATGAAGAAAACAAATAACCCAATTAAAAGATCAGCTATGGAAATGAGCAAAAAGTTATCAAAACAAGCAATACAAACAGCTAGTAAAGACTTTTAAAAGTACTCAATGTACTTGACTATCAGAGTAATGCAGATTAAAAACCAGTTTAACATTCTATTTCACCCCAGTCAGAATGGCCATGATTAGGAATATAACATGACAACAAACCCTGCCATAGATGTGGGAAAGTGGAGCCCATGTATACTATTGGTAGGATTTTAAAGTAGTGTAGCCATTTTGGAAATCTGTCTCAAGGCTTCTCAGAAAGCAAGAACTAAAATTATCCAATGAACCAACTATACCACTACTGGGCATATACCCCAAAGAATTTATTTCCTACTACAAAGATATTCTCACATCCATATTCACTGTTCTATTCACAAAAGCCAGGAAATAAATCTACCATATGATCCGGTTATACCACTCCTTAGCACATACCTAAAGGACTCATCCTACTTTAAAGCTACTTGTGCAGCCATGTTAGATGCTGCTCTTTTCACAATAGCTAAGAAATAGACACAACCTAAATGTGCCTCAGCTGATGAATGGGTAAATGAAAATGTGGTACAATTTTACTATGGAGTTCTACTCATTGGTAAAGAGAAAAACAAATAATGAAATCTGCAAATAAATGGATGGAACTAGAAGCTGTTATACTAAGTGAAGTAACAGAGAAAGGCAGTAATTAGAGAATTTATAATGACATAGTTAGGAATGATGTGGCTATGAACCAAGAAATGCTGGCAGGAAGATAAAAAGTTTCTACAACATTGTCCTCTAGGGATTCAGATACAGCACATATCTCTAGCTCCTTAGTATTTATGACTTCTAACCTTAAGAATTATAAGGTAATAAGTTTGCTTTGCTTTAAACCACAGATTATAACTATATTTCTCCAGCAGGAACTTTAATTTATGAGTAAAAGAGAGTTTACATATACATTTATCAAGATGAATTGAGACTGGGGGCACATGCGCATATTAAAACATAATTATGAGGCTAGAGAGATTGTAGGAAACCAGAATGCCAGGCCCTAGGGTGAGGTGAGCCTAAAACTTATAGGTCCAGGCTGCATTCTCTGCTAAGAGGGAGGGGCACTGAAAACAGTGGCTCTGATAACCCTGCCTTGCAGAACACTGTTGGGCTAGGAGGAGGAAGCAGCCTGGTCATAAAAGTGCATGTTCCCTGCTATGTGGGAAAGCATCTTGGTCAACAACCCTTAGCTCATCTCCTTGTCCTGAACAAATAACTCAGCTATCCTTAGCTAAGAGATTGGACCAGGTTAAAGGCTTATGCCTGAGCTAAAAGCTAAAAGTTTACTATGCTTCTAACTCTAAGAAAGAAAACATTGTGGCTAATAAATTAAAGGATGGGCATTGAGTAAACTCTGAGTAAAAGCTTAAGCATCCTTCTGTCTCCAACTAACAGACTAAATGTCCTGTTTCTTTGTCCCCTAAATCTTTGTATGTGACTGCCATATCCCACATGACTGCTAGTTCCTTGGGATTTATAAAAACCATCTGAATTTTAAAATAAATTGTCTTGTTGGGAAGACACAGGGTTTATGACTCCATTGCCAATCAGACCCTCTGCCACAAAGCCAGTAGGTCCCCCGCTAAGCAAAGCAAACCTGAGTCCCAACAAGAGATGGATCAACAGTTGGGAACACTGGATGTTCTTGCAGAGGACTCTGGCTTGAATCCTAGCACCCACATGGCATCTGACAACTGTCAGTAACTCCAGTTCCAGGGGATCCAATATTTTCTTCTGTCTTCCACAGGCATTGCACAACATGGGTGCACTTACATAAACACATACACATGAAATAAAAATAATAAAAATTTAAAAATATAATTATACATTAGTTGGTGCATAAATCAATAAACATGAATTGTTAATACATGTTATAAACAAATGTATCAACAGATAATGTGCATATGGCATGTAAATTTCTTACACATATGTGACTTATAATTAAACTCTAATGGGAAGTTTTGTGGGTGTGGGAGTGTGCAATGCTTGTATGTAGAGGAGGTCAGGTGTCTTGCTCTATCACTCTCCACCTTATTTTCTTGAGAATAAGGTGCTCACTGAACATGCATCTAGACTGGCACAGCAAAACTCAGCAATCATCAGCCTCTAATCATCAGCTGGGATTATAGACCAGCCAGGCACCTGGCATAAGTTCACTATGCTGAAAACATAGAAGAACACAGTAGAGTCTTTCCACGATGTCAAAATTTATTGAATAACAATAGGTTCAGAAAGTTCAATGGTTTCAATAGCAGCAATTTGCCCGATAATCTTAGCTACTCTGGCATTCTGCCTAAGGTAACTGTAAATTCTTTAATTCCATTCTTAATTATTAATATTAATCTCATATCACACATAACTAATCATATGTAAATATTTCTATATATCTATATTCATAGATGTGATTTACAAAATGAACAGAAGTTAAAGAGGCTGTAGCAGAGTTCAAAGATTTATAGAAATGGGCTGAGAGAGTCTATAATAAGATAGTGAACCAGAATCAGTGCCTGGGGGAAGCTGATGCTGATGGAAATCAGGATTAGAGAGAAAAACTGTAGAGTTCAGCTGCAAAGTGAAAGAGGAGAACCAGTCTGGAGCTGCAAAGGCAGGTTCATGTCCAGAACTGTAAACAACCGGAAGGACAGGTAGCCCGGTTCACGATCACAGCAGGGGACTGCGCTGAGCTGAAGTTCCAGAGAGTGTCAGTTCTTGGTGACACCAAGTATCAGATCGGTGGGGCCATGCCTCACAGTGCTAGGTGTCCACTACTTTATTTGGTGAAGGCAAGGTAGTTATACACTTTCTTTTTCTGTCGTTTCTGATAAATTCCTGAGCCTGTTTTCCCTATATGATTTTAATATGCCCATGTGTCCCCACAGTCTCAATTCACCATAATAAACTCCCTTTCTTCTTCCAGGAATCAGTCCTTTATCAGTCTTTTCTGAATGGGTAGTGCCTGACATGGTACCCATGATGGTGCACTATGTAGGTCCACCCAGGGGCTGTAGTCATTTTCCTCTGGAAGGAGTCAAAAGCTGCCTGTAAAATGGAGCCTGTCAAAGCAAGGAACAGCCTGAAGAACCACTGCATCATACAGTGTGGGAAAGCAGGGCACAATATGATCTCAACAGGCAACACCTAAGGTTTATATATATGTTAGGAATCAGAATTCAGGTCCCTTGTTGTCCAGCAAGTGTTCTTACCCACTAGGCCTTCTTCCCACACTCTGTGGTGGTAAACTGAATAAAGTAAAATATCTAGAAAGGACAAATGTTAACATTCACAAAAATATAATGTGAGTTCCATATTACACACATATATATATGTATATATGTTAAACTAATTTTATGAATCAATTTGAAAGAATATTTTATTAGTCAGGGTTCTCCAAAGAAGCAGAACCAGTAGAATGAATATATATGTATAGATATTTATCAGCTTAGCTCACAAGGTAGAGTCCAAGTAGTCTAACAATGGCTTCACTATACTGGAGAGTCTGAGAATCCGTAGTCACTCAGTCCACGAGGCTGGATGTCTCAATAATCCCAATCTGGTGCTGAAGGCCTGACAAATTCCAAAAGATCAGCTAGTCTTCAGTCTACAGCAGCAAGACAAACTCACCAGTGAGAGAGAAGGCAAGCAGCAAGAAGCTAGGTGTTCTCCTCTTCCATGGCCTTATATATGGACTGCCATCAGAAGGTAACACCCACAGTTAGGGTGTGTCTTCCAGCTTCAGATGATCCAATTAAGAAGATCGATCTCATTTCAGTTAATCCCAGATCCAGTGAAGTTGACACCCAGGATTGGCCATCACAAATATTAAAATTAATAAACATAGAAATGAATTAACACAGAATGCTTGCTTTTTTTGTAGGTGTACATGTATGTTGAATGTAAGGATGCATATGCCACAGCTCATGTCTGGAGGTCAGAGGACAGCAGTGTTTGTTCTCTCCTGCCCACTTATGAGGTTAGGGGATCAAGCTCAGCTCCTGTATTCTGTGGGCAAGTGCTTCTGCCCACTGAGCCATCTCATCAGCCCAAGTCAAACATTTTGATATATCAATTTTATTTTTTTGTAAATATCATACATGAGTATAGTCTTCATCCTTCCCCACTGGTCCCATGTCCCACCTCTCTCTCAATTGCTTGCCCTCTTTGATTATTATCATACATATATACATTTATAGATATAAGTATATAGATGCATACATATATATGTATATTCTAGATACATAAATTCACTGAGTCCATTGAGTGGTGTTTATGTACACTTGTGTTTAGGGTTGTCCACTTAGAATTAGATAACCTCTCAGGGAGCTAGTCCCTGGAGAAAACTGAGTCTCCCTCCCTCAGGATCCATTAATTATCTGTAGCTCTTCATCTTGAGGTGGGAGCCCCTTGAAATTTCCCCCATCTTCCTTGGTATGTCAATTGACCAAACATTTTAATAGAAATATCCAATTGGGGGGGTTGATGAAATGAGTCAGTTGGTAAAAGCACTTGATAAGTGACTCACAAGGTGGAAGGGGAGAATGTATTCACACAAACTGCCCATTAAATGTACATGCATGAAGAAATATATCCTACAGTATCTCATAGATATTGACACGTTCAGAAAAAGAAAAAGGAAAAAAAGATAAATGAGAGCATCGTGGAACAGTTCTAAAACAAATTCAGTATCATTTTAAGTGGCAATCTATCATTTTTCTTTTCCTTTATTCATCCAAATTTAGTAGTAGTTGTCAAAGAGGAGAAATAAACACACACACACACACACACATACACACATGCATGTAATTAGGATCTATTTTACCAAAAACCCAAATACAAAATACATGTTTATAGATGTGTATATGTACATGTGTGGTTCAAAAGGGACTGTTTTTGTCATCTGTTAAAAGGTAGTATCATGGGAAAATACGCCTATATTTATTTGAGGTAAAAAAAGATTATGCCCCATGAAGCCACAACACAGGCTGTGTGTGCGGTGATGGACACTCCTGCCTTGGAAGAACTGTGTCTACCCCAGGATGCACTATTCTCAATCCTGATCATTTGTGTAAGAACTATCTCTGTGACCTATATCAAGACAATCAGACTAGTTCAGTCCTCAGATGGTAGCTGGGATGATGAAAGTCAAATGAGTATACACAGAAGTACATGTTACAGGGAAAATTTTGAAGTGTTATTGAAGTATACAATTTTCTTCCCTGAAATTATAGAAAACATACTATCAATAATGGAGTATCATTTTAAGCAAAAAATCATGTATATATTACAAAGTAAATGAGTGGATGGAGGAAAGACAAAGAGATAAGAGAGGGTGAGTCCAGGAGTGCTTGGAAGCAGATGCTGTCATTTAATATTTGGTGTCACTCCTGTAACTGTGGTGAGTCACCTGACCTCTTGTTCAGGGAGGCCATGGAGACCCCACCCGAGGGCTTAAACCAGTGTCCAGTCTACAAAGAAGAGGGTCAACTCAGAGGAAACATTTCCTTCATGCTTTCAAGTGAAGCCAGCCATGGTCAAGTGGGACCTTCAACTTATCTTCACATAGATGGAACTGGCAAAAGAAAGGAAACAGGAGCTCCTCCCAAGCCCATTTGACCCCTGAGGAAAAGATCCTCAAACAACCTTAAGTATAGACACAAATTGATTTATTTCAGCAATCTGTATGGTCTTAAACACCCAAAAGCAAAGTATAATCAAAGAGGAAAGTGATCAGTATATTTCTTCAAGAGTTCAAAGGATTACACTTCTCAGATATTAATTAGGCTTAAGTCCATATAAAAAGTTATTTAGACAATTATTTCTCATTGACAATTCTATTCTGAATTAGAAAGTGCTGCCCAGATGTAAAACTTCAAATTTTTGTCTGCAAAACTGTAGTGCCCACCGGTAGCTAAGGGAGACAACCCACTATTTTTCTAAAACAATATCCAAAATTGTTTTCTCCTCCTATCTAGAAGCCTTGGAGAGGGATCTGACACTGATTCTAACCACTCCAACAGCTATCAAAATGCCTGAAAGCAAATCCTGAATCCATCAGTCTTGAGTCCAGCCTTGGCAGACAAAAGAAAATTGATGAGGAACCCAATACAGGGATGCTTTTGGAAGCTCCCCTCAAGAAATTCCAATGGACTCTCATATGAACATTTGAAATTTGCCCTGTTCTGACTTTTTTCTAGTTCCCTGTCTGGAACTTGTAGTGCTAATTACTCTTGCCTTTACTTCTCCTTCACATCTCCTATTCACAAGTCAAGGACTTTCTTTTCCCCCTACAGATAAGAGTTATGCAATTTGGGAGTCTTTTAGACAGACCTACTGAAGGGGTACCCCAATTGCCTTACCCACATCCCTGTTCAGTGTGGAAGAAGCCAGAGGGATCTACAACCCACTTCCCTATTGACAATTTGGGTAACCTCTTCAAAGGATAGTGTGATAAGAATAGGAGGTAGGAATTGGCTAGGAAGTTAGGGTAAAAAGACCCCAAAGAAAAGTAATCAGTTTCTTGACTAAAAGTCAAAATGTCCTTGGGTCTCTTAGCAACATACTCAGTTCCAAAGGCCAAAAATATCAAAGTTATTTGGGAGCTCTTCTCTAATCCTTAGAATTTTTAGGGTCACCTCTTCAGAGGAAGAAATGCTAGAGTAGCAAAAAGAAGAAAGAGTACATGAAGTTATCAGAAAAAAAGTGATGGGGAGATATGGGAGGAGTTGGAGGGGAAGGGAGTGGGCATGGATTTGATCAAAATACCTTATAAGCTTATACGCCTATGAAATTCTCAATGAATTATTTTTAAAAAGAAAAACTAAAATATTTAAAAAAAGAAAAAGAAAATCATAAAATTTTGCAGGTAAATGGATAGGAAGAAAAAGATTTGTGTCATGAACTGGAGATGTGGCTCAGTTGGTAGAGTGTTAGCCTATCATGTACAGGATCCTATTTTTAATCTCCAGAACTACACAAATTGAGCATGTTGGCATAAGCAACTTATCTTACTTCTTGGGAGGTGGCGGTAGGAAGATCAAAATATCAAGGTCATCCTTATCTTCCACTAGAGACTGAAGACCTGTTTCAAAATAACATAAAATAAAATAGTAAAATATAAAATAAAACCACATAAAACTCAATATCTACTATTAATTCTGAACCTCAGAACAAACAGTTTTCCAGCTATGTGATATGTTATCTTGGACTAGGCTTTTTTTTTGTCTTTTTGAGACAGGGTCCCCCTGTAGCCCCAGCTGTCCTGGAACTCACTATGTAGACCAAGCTTGCCTTGAACTCTCAGAGATCCATCTGCATCTTCCTCCCCAGTGCTGGGATTAAAGGTATGCACCACCATACTCTGCTAGACTGTTTTTTTTTTTTATTTGCACTGAAAATATACCAGATGAAATAAGGAGTAGTTTACTTTCTCAAGACAATGATATGTCTGGTTTAAAGACTATAAGGAAAGTGGGAACAATCATTTATAATGTGACAAAACTGAATCATTGGTGAAATTAAAGATGTCCTATATTTTAGAACCTTCTTGAAAATATAAACCTTGAAATGAACTAAAGTAAAATAACTGAGACTAATCTTATGTAAAAATCACTGGAGAACCTTAATTTCACAGGAAAATCATAGAAAATGATAAAATAGATGGAACTGGTAAAAGAAAGGAGCCAGGAGGTCCTCCCAAGCCCATGTGACCCCTGAGGAACAGATTCTCCAATGACCTTAAGTGTAAAAATAAATTGATTTATTTAGGCCAACTTTATGGTCTTAAACACCCAAAAGGAAAGTATAACCAAAGAGTAAAGTCATCAGTATACTTTTTACGAGTTCAAGAGATTGCACTTCCCAGACATTAGGCTTAAGTCTAACTTGCGCCAGTGATCACAGCACTCGGGAAACAGAGGAAGGTGGGTCTCCGTGAGTTCAAGGCCACCCTGGTCTACAAAGTGAGTTCCAGGCCAGCTGGGACTACAGGGAGACCCTGCCTCAAAAATATAAAAGAAAAAAGTTATTTAGACAATTATTTCTCATTGATGATTTTATTCCTAGCCAGAAAGTGCTGCTCAGATGTAAGACTCCAAATCTTGATCTGCAATACCGTAGTGCACACCTGTAGCTAAGGGAGACAATCGGCTATTATTCTAAAATGATGGATAAATTTGTTTTCTCCCCCTATTTCTTTTTTTAGCAAATCCTGAATCTATCACTCTAGAGTCCAGCCTTGGAAGACAAAAGAAAAATGAGGAGGAACCCAATAGAGGGATGCTCTTGAAGTCCTTCTCAAGAAATTCCAATGGACTCTCATATGAACATTTGAAATTTGCCCTGTTCTGACATTTTTCTAGTTCCCTGTCTAGAACTTGTGGTGCTTTGCCTTTACTTCTCCTTCACATCTCATATTGACGATTCAAAGTCTATCTTTTACTCTTAGAGATAAGAATTATGCAATTTGGGAGTCTTTTAGATAGACCCACTGAAGGAGTACTCCAATTGCCTCACCCTATGTCCCTGTTCAGCATTGAAGAAGCCAGAGCGGTCTGCGTCCCAATACACTGTTGGCAATTTGGGTAGTCCCTTCAAAGGAGGGCATAATAAGAATAGGAGTAGGAATTGGCTAGGCAGTTATGGTGAAAAGACCCCAAAGAAAAGTAACCAGTTTCTTGGCTAAAAGTCAAGATGTCCTTGGGCCTCTTAGCAACATACTCTGTTCCAAAGCCAAAAGTGTCAAAAATATTTTGCAGCTTGTATCTAATCCTTAAAAGATTTTAGGGTTACCTCTTCAGAGGGGGGAATGTTAGAGTAGCCAAAAGCCCCATAAAAATAAATAAATGAAAGAAGAAAAAAAGAAAAGAAAAAGAAAAAATGATGGGGTGTTGCAGGGAGGACTTGGAGGGGAGGGAGTGGGCATGGATTTGATCAAAACACCTTATATGC
>NW_008331141.1:20450-40958 GCF_000622305.1 Nannospalax galili | reverse complement strand
TAAACAGGGAACGGGGTGCCTCTCAGCCCCACCCCAAAGAGAAGAAGTAAGAGAATACACCCCCCATGTCCAATGGATGATACATAGTGATTTGCATAAGCCTAGGGTGCAACTTTCCCTAGATGGCCATAAGTTTAAAGGCTTAATTGATACAGAGGCCGATATTACTGTAATCAGACAAGAGGAAGCTTTGTCTCATTGGCCCTGCAAACCTGGACCCCCACAAAAGGAGTTGGGTGTTTACAGAACAACCAACAGGTCCAATGTCTGGCAATCTGGACTGATCTAAAGGGCAACACAGGAGCTGTTAGACCACTCTTAGCCACGGGGCTTCCCCATAATTTGTGAGGGAGAGATATCCTTCAAGACATGGAAGCTGTTTTAACTACAGATGTCAAAGCCTTTTATGCTGACCACATTGTAGACCAGCAGTTAGGTAATGCCCCCCCACCCTCACCCCCAATTCTAACAGCCACTGCTCCGCTGCCCAAGCTGCCCCCCATCAAACTAACATGGGACACTAAAGCTCCCATATGGGTGGAGCAGTGGCCTCTTCCTTTACATGAATTAACTCACTTGATCTCTTTGGTCCAGGAACAATTATCCTTGGGTCATATCGAGCCCTCACTTAGTCCTCATAATTCTCCCATTTTTGTTATACAAAACAAATCAGGAAAGTGGAGATTTTTACATGATTTAAGGGCTATTAATGAGCATATGAAGCCTTTAGGGATGCTTCACCTGGGACTGCCTCACCTTACTCCTATTCCCAAAGAATGTGCAATTATTATAATAGATATTAAGGACTGTTTCTTCTCTATTCCTCTTCATGATGATGATAAGCCCTTTTTTGCCTTCTCTATCCCTGCCACTGACCATAACCTTCCATTTCAATGCTATCAATGGAATGTTTTGCCTCAGGGCATGAAAAACAGTCGTACTATCTGCCAATATTATGTGGCCCATGCCTGCAGACCTTTGCCAACTGAGATTTATATTTTACATTATATGGTTGACAGTCTTATCACCCATAAGGATCCTAAGATCTTACAAGGAGCTTTTCAAAAACTCAAAACAAACCTCCAGGCATTAGGTCTTACTATTGCAGCAGATAAAATACAGTTATATGCCCTTTATACCTTTTTGGGCCACTCTATTCAAGATGTCATCTGGCCCATAGCTCCTGTTCTTACCTTACCAGGTGAGGTTACCCTTTCAGAGGCGCAGACCCTCTGTGGCAACATCAGTTGGATATGGGGCTTCTTACCCATGTCCACAGAAGAGCTTACACTGCTCTTTGACCTCTTGCGAGGTACTGATATAGTCTCCACTCCCCACATGGTCTCTCCAGAAGCACAACATGTTGTCACAACAATCAATTCTCACCTGTGCCAAACATTTGTAAATAGGACACAGCCAAAGTTGCTCATCCAAGCACTAGTTATTCCTACTAAAAACACCACTTTGGGAGCACTCTGGCAGACTCAGGGCCCCCTGATATGGGTTCACTCTTCATGGAGTCAACTTCACAAGGTCACCCCAGCTATTGAGGCATGGGCTATGCTAGCCCTTAAACTTGTCCACACCTCCCACTTTCTGTATGGCCACGAACCTGAATCATTGGTTCTTCCTCTTCCACTTCACATGCTCCAGTCATTGTTCCTTGACAACCCTGGCTTCCAAACTCTCCTACTAGTCTATCAGGGGAAATATGACAATCATCCTAAATATAAACTCCTTCAAAGAATAAGACAGCTTCCCCAGTCCCTGTTTCCCCAGGCATTCCCAAAGCATAACCCTCTTCCTAAGGCTCCCCTAATCTTTACTGATTCTAGTAAATGCAAATTTGGTTATGTAATTTATGAGAAAGGACAACTCTCCTCACGTAAGATTTTCCCTTTCCAGGGAAAACAAGGGATCTGTACAGCTCGGAGACCTCTCAGCCATGTTACAGGTCTTTCAGGATCTCCCTACAACTCCCTGTAATATTTTTTCTAACAGTGCTTATGTAGTTCAGACTCTACAATATCTGGCCTTTGCAGCTTTCTGGCCCTGCCAGAGGCCCCTTGATTTGTTGCTCTCCTCATTGCGACTATTACTCGAGCAGCGCTCTGCCCCTTGGGATATTCAACACTTACGCTCTCATACCAATCTCCCAGGGCTTCTGGCAGAAGGCAATGCTGCCATTGACAAACTGGTCCTGAGTGCCACCCTAGGCTCCACCATAATTCAACAAGCTAGAGACTTACACGCCCATTTTCATCTTTCTCCCCAAGCTATACATAGGCTTCTACCCACTCTACCAATTCAGAGCTGCAAGCATTTGGTCCATGCCTGCTCCTCTTGTGCCCCTCCTCTACCTCTGGGAACTTACAGCCCACCGGAACTCTCCATAGAGTCCTTCGCCCCAACAAGATATGGAAAATGGATGCCACTCATTTTTCTCCTTTTGGCAAGCTCAAGTATATCCATCATATGATTGATACTTATTCCAATGCCCATTTTGCATTGGCCTGCTCTGGTGAGATGACTTCTCATGCCATAAGGACAGTTAAATATGCCATGGTCCTTATGGGAGTTCCTTGGCAAATAAAAACAGATAATGGTCCTTGTTATGATTCTGCTACCTTCAGACATTTTTGCTCTGACTGGAATATTAGGCATATAACTAGTATCCCTTACAATCCTCAGGGTCAAGGGATTGTTGAACATTCCCACCAAACACTCATTAAAAAAATACAGAAAATAGGGGAAGACAATGATAAAGGCCCCTGCTACAAGGACCCCAATTTTGTTATACGACAAGCTCTATTTCTATTAAATTTTCTAAAATTTGACTCCAATGGCCTCCCACCAGCAATAAAGTATTGGGGAGCATTCACTTATGCCCACTCCTGCCCCCATGGCGAGATGGAAGGACCTTCTCACAGTGAATGGAAAGGTCCACATCTATTATTAACACAAGGGCAAGACTATGCTTGTGTCTTTCCAGATAATGTTCCAGCCCCCATTTGGATCCCAGCCCAGATCAGAATTGCCTGTGACGGAAAACCTCCCTCCATAACCACCAACCCTGGAGATGGCCACCCTGACCCTGGAGGAAGCAGTGCACTTCTCAACCACCAAGAGACCGATTCAATGTTTCAGACCACAAAAGCCACCAACCTGGGGAGACCTCGAACATCTCTCTCCTCAAAGAGAGACATTAGCTAAGCTAGAGTCCTCAATCCAGAGGAAAACCTTTGTCTGTGTTCCTTATTATGTGTGCCATCATTACTGCTAACTCCTGATTTTTGGAACCTGCATTGTTAAGGGTCTTGATAATTTTGTTAAAACTTATATTTCTCTGGTTCAGTTAGCTGTTCTCCCACCTCCAGATCTTGCCAGGCATGTCTCTGCAAACAAGGACCCGCTGTTCCTTGCCCTTACCAACCTATAATAGAGATATGAAAAATAGGCTTGAGCATAGGTGTAAGGTCTTATGGAACAACCACGCAACAGACCTGAGACAACGGCCTGACTGCCGGAGCCACAGGAAATGTCTTGCAATATATACTCCTATTGGAAGACCATGAGACTGATGGCTAGCACTTGCCACTCCCTAATCCCCATCATTATCATCTTTTATTGAATTCTTAGCCCCTTAAGAGGCCTTTTCAAGGGCCAAATCTTGATATACTGCCTCTCCCTCTGCTGGACCATACCAAGGGACTCACCCTTCGAGGGCTGGTAGCCAATGACAGGTAAGATCCCAAAAGATGGGACAACCTAAGACTGGCACAGTCCACAATTCTGGGTGACCCTTGAGGTGGGGACAACAATGCTGAGGCAAAGAACCTTGACTCCCACTGGTGGCATGGAGTTGGCCCAGCCTGCTCTTGAGAGAACTTGTCATCTTGAAGGATGGGGCCCACAATAAGGGATCAATCCCTTGCCTCCCAAGCCATTCTACCTTGCCTTGATGCACAACAGAAAAATCCACCACATACAGCCCCTGGACTGGTATCAGTATGCTATATATTCTGAACAGTGCCTCACTCTTTAAAATGAAAAAATACGGGGAGATGTTGTGGAAAATCTTGTCAATAAGGGATCAATCCCTTGCCTCCCAAGCCATTCTACCTTGCCTTGATGCACTGTTTCTTATCAAAGAGAAAACTGTGTAAGTCGCATGGTTTCCAGGAATCCGAAACTTAGAGAAACTGAAACTTATCATGCTAATAGGGCATCTGGCCTGCTAGACTGTAATAGGATACTAGTCTGCCATGCTAATAAGGGATCCCATATGCTGTGTTATGATTGGACTATTACCCCTATATAAGCCCATACTTTCCTTTCAATAAAGCAGATCTGTGTCAATGAACCTGGTCTCCTGCATTTGAATGCGGTGACGCTGGCACAGACTCCTCACCAGCCCTGCGGTCTGGACCAGACAACTGATTGGAGGAACTAAGAGAGCAAGAGAGTGGCCATAGCCAAAGGAGAGCAGCCACAGCCGGTGACCACAATGGGGCAATATGTGTTGGAGTATGTTAGTTTGCTTTGATAAACAGCTTTTTAGGACACAAGATGGCCCCCTCACCCCAGGGAAATCAACCACCCCTCCCTCAAAGGGCTGATCATATGATTCACAGGAATTCTAGTACTGATCAGTAAAACAAAACTAAACCAAAACCTAAGCTGTCTGCTCATGTATGACCTGATCATTGTATTCTCTCCTGAATGACTTAAGAACCCTATGTAAGCTCACTGTTTCTTCAATAAAGAAGATCTGCATGTCTGAACCTGGTCTCCTGTGTCTGAATGAGGCTTCACTGACACAGCCTCCTCACCACCCCTGGGGTCCAGGATCGGGCAGCGGCAGTGAGTGGCCATGACCATGAAGGCAGCCTGAACGGAACGGCCACAGCTGGTGCCAAATGTGGGGCCCTCATGGACTCGGGTTCAAGCACAAAATGCCCTCTTTTTCTCCCCTTTCTCCGTGGGTGATTGCTCATCATCCTTGCATTCCTGCTCTTTTGGTTTGCAGTCTTTGATTTGGCATGTCGCTCCTGTTTCCACCCGTCATCTCCTTAACCAGCTCCTGAGTCCCTCTGGGTATGTCTTGCAGGGTGAGTGACCTCCAGTATGGGGAAGAGTCATCCAGCTGCCACCATCCCTGTGCCACAGCATTGGTCTCTCTCCTCAGGAGTAGGCGAATTAAGGTAACAGAAAAGGATGTAGCCAAAGTGCTAGATGAAGTTTTGGTTCTTGCCCCTTGGTTTGCAGAGTCCTGTTGCTGGGATCCTGAACAATGGGCTCATGTGTTATTTGTAGCTAGAAAGAGGTCAAAAAGGAACACCCACAATCTGGGCCATTCTACCCCATTGTAACTGCCATTCTGGCCTCTCTGTGGGGAGTTACCCCCAATGCCCCTGAACAAGTTGATCTTATTTTAAAGGAGGTAGATAAACAAATTCAACAGCAGGGTGTTGTGAATGGCTCACCCCAAGCGCACCCAGTCACAGTGAAACTAGCAGAGCCTCGCTCTGATGAAAAGGCAATGTCTACTGCTGAGGATCCAAAAATGGGAGACTAGAGTCTGAGGGCTCCCTTAGTAAAAAGCTGGAAGTCACACCACACTCTGCTCTGCTATTAAAGGGCATTAGCCATCTGCCTTCACCCCATGCTGGCTGTGGGGGACCCCTCCCCTTTACCCCTCTCTGGGAGAGGAAGACTGGAAGCCCCTTCCTCCACCCTCCTTTCTGTCTGGTTAGGAGGACAACACCCTGCAGTTCTCCCCTGTTACGATTGCTCAGGGACAGTAAAACCCAAATGTCTGGAATCCATAGTCCCATGACACCTTAAAAAAATTATTCAAGGCAGCACTTGAGGATGGTATCCATTTCCCCTGGTTTATTCAACTTTTAGATACAATCAGCCATGCAGCCAATACCCCCTATGATGGGCAGCATATTGTCCATGCCTGTTTTCAGGGAGGATACTTCCTCTTATGGAAGGCTGCTTATCAAGATGAGTGTGACCAACAATCAGAGTACAATAGATGTGCCAATGTTCAAAATTTAGGGTTTGATGCCCTAGTAGAGCATGGCAATTTTGAAACTCCCCAGGCTCAAGCACAAGGATGTCCTCACTATTTTGAACAGGTCCGAGTCTGCACACTGCGTGATTTTTGAAGTATGGCAGCATGCAGTGATACCAAATTAACCAAATTGGTACAGAAACCAGGTGAGCCTTTCTCTGACTTCGTTGAGAGATGCCAACAGAATGTAGACAGAAAAAATGAGTCATCAGGGGGCTGCTGATGGTTTGCTTAAAGATCTTGTATATGAGGGCTGCTCCACTGAATGTCACCTGGCCATAGGGCCTGTGCATCATAAGGATATATCTAAATGGATTTTATCTTGTCGGGATGTGGGGACTGCTCAGGCCCATGATACTGTCCTCACTGAGGCACTGGCTGCTCACCAGCCCCAAACCGGTACAGAAAAGGGCAAATGCTGGATTTGTTGGGAACAGGGCCATTGGTCTCACACCTGTCCTAACAAACTCATTAAAGAGGCTAAGAAAAGTCAAGTTCCTCCTTCAAAATGTCCAAGGTGCCACAAAGGCTTTCGTTGGGAGAGAGTGCAGATCTAAGGTGGACATGGATGGTAATCACATACAAAAGGGGCCTTTAAACAGCCAGTGGGGCACCTCTCAGCCCTGCCCCAAAGAGAGGAAATAGAGGCTCCCATCCCCCATGCCCAATGGACAGTGCTTATTGATTTACATAAATGTAGAATGCAGCTTATCCTGGATGGAAATAAATTTAAAGGCTTAATTGATACTGGAACAGATGTCACAATAATTAGAGAGGAAGAGGCATTGCCTCACTGGCACTGCAAGCTGGGACCTCCCATACAGGGGGTTGGAGGCTTACAAAACACCCAACAGGTCTAACTCCCTGTGGTCTGGACTGATCCAGATGGCAACACTGGAGCAATAAAGCCGCTTTTAGCCACAGGACTTCCTCATAATCTGTGGGGGAGGGATATTCTTACTAGCATGGATGTTGTTCTGACCACTGATGACAAGGTCTTTTATGATGATTGCATTGTTAACCAGTGCACAGGAAATGCACCCCATCCTCACCCCAATTCTAATGGCCACTGCCCCATTGCCCAAACCACCCCCCATTAAATTGACCTGGAATACAAAAACTCCAATATGGGTGTAGCAGTGGCCTCTCCCTTCACATAAGCTAACCCACTTGATTGCTTTGATCCAAGAACAATTATCCTTGGGTCATATTGAGCCCTCTCTTAGCCCCCATAATTCTCCTATTTTTGTTATTCAAAAAAAGTTTGGAAAATGGAGAATTTTACATGACTTAAGAACTATTAATGATAACATGGCACACTTGGGAACCCTAAAACTGGGGTTGCCTCATCCAACTGCCATTTCTAAAGAATGTGCGATTATTACAGTAGATATTGTTTTTTCTCTTTTTTCTCTATTCCTCTCCATGATGATGACAAGCCATATTTTGCCTTTTCTGTGCCCACCACCAACCATAATCTCCCAGTTCAACGTTATCAATGGAAGGTCCTTCCGCAAGGAATGAAAAACAGCCCTACCATTTGCCAATACTATGTGGCCCATACATGCAGACCTTTGCTGACTGAGGTGTATATCTTACACTATATGGATGACATTCTTATTGCCCATAAGGACCCTATGATCCTACAGGGAGTTTTGCAAAAACTTAAAACAAATCTCCAAGCACAGGGCCTCACTATTGCTGCAAATAAAATTCAGTTACACGCCCCATATACCTTTCTGGGACATTCCATCCAAAATGTCATCTGCCCTATAGGCCCTGGTCTTACATTACCCAATAAGATCACCCTGAGGTACAGACCCTCTGTGGCAACATAAATTGGATACAGGCTTTCTACCCATGTCCACAGAAGAGCTTACACTGATCTTTGACCTCTTGCAGGGTGCTGATACGGCCTCCACTCCCCGCAAGGTCTCGCCTGAGGCTCAAAGTGCTATGACGATAATAAATACACACTTGTCACAAGCATTTGTTAATAGGGTACAGCCTGGACGGCCTATCCAGGCCTTAATCATTCCAACAAAAAACACCCCATGGGAGCACTTTGGCAAGCCCAGGGACTATTGATATGGTTCCACTCTTCTTGGAGTCAATTGTATAAAATCACTCCTGTAATTGAGGCCTGGGCAATAATAGCCCTAAAGTTCATTCAAACCTCCCGCCTTCTGTATGGCCATGACCCAGTCACTGGTCCTCCCTCTTCCACTCCCCATGCACCAAGCACTGTTTCTTGACAACCCTGGCTTTCAGACTCTCCTACTAACTTATCAGGGAAAATATGATAATCATTACCCCCAGCATAGACTCCTCCAAGGAATAAAACATCTTCCCTTGTCCTTATTTCCCCAGGCATTTCCAAAATGCAGTCCCCTTCCTGAGGCTCCTCTAATCTTCACAGATTCAAACATAAATTTGTTTACGTGGTCTTCCATGAGGGACAGTTTTCTTCACAAAAAATCCATTCTTTTCAAGGATCAGTACAATTTGGAGAGTTGTCCACTATGTTACAAGCCTTTCAATACTTCCCCACAACCCCATACAATATATTTTCTGACAGTTCATATGTGATTCAAACTATACAAAATCTGGCATTTGCAGCCTTCTGACTTCACCATAGCCCTCTTGATCTATTGCTCTCTTCTTTGCAATTGCTGCTTTAACAGCACTCCACCCCTTGGTATGTTCAACACCTGCACTCCCATACCAATCTCCCGAGGCTTCTAACAGAAGGTAATCCTACCATTGACAAACTAGTGATGAATGCTACCCTGAATTCTGCTCTCTTACAACAAGTCAGGGAGTTAGATGCCTGCTTCATTCTTTCTCCCCAAGCTATACATAGGCTCCTACCTACTTTGCCGATCCAGAGTTGCAAACATCTGGTCTGTGCATGCCCCTCGTGTGCTCCCCTTGCACCCCTGGGGCCATTACAACGTGCTGGAACTCTCCCCAGAGGCCTCAGTCCTAATAAGATTTGGCAAATGTACATAACTCATTTTTCCCCTTTTGGTAAACTAAAATACATTCATCATATTATTGATACTTACTCTGCTGCTCACTTTGCTTTGGCCTGCTCTGACAGACTGCCTCCCATGCCAGAAAAACTGTTAAATACGCCATGGTCCTTTTAGGAGTTCCCTGGCAAATAAAAACAGATAATGGCCGCTGCTACACATCCATGGCTTTTCGCAGCTTCTGTGCTGACTGGAATATTCAACACATCACTGGCATCCTCTATAACCCTCAGGGCCAACGAATCATTAAGCACTCCCATCAAACACTCATTAAACAAATACAGAAAATAGGGGGAGACAGTGACAAAGGCCCCGCTATAAGGATCCCAATTTTGTTATACAACAAGCTCTATTTGCCCTAAACTTTTAAAATTTGACTCCAATGGCCTCCCACCAGCAATAAACTATTAGGGGGCATTCACTTATCCCACTCCCGCCCCCATGGTGATATGAAAGGACCCCCCTCACAGGAGAGTGGAAGGGCCCACACTTATTGCTAACACAAGGGTGAGGCTATGCTTGTGTCTTTCCAGATAATGTTCCAGCCCCCATCTGGATCCTGGCCTGAAACATCAGAGTTGCCTGTGATGCAGCCGACTCCAGAGGTATCAGCCTCAGAGATGGTGACAAAACCAGAAATCCAACCCACGGAGAAGGCAGCCCAATGCCATAAGCCCCAGAACCAGTCAGTCCCACCCACACAACAGATGAAAGACCTGACCATCGATTACTGTCCAAAACGAGGAGGGCCAAAGTGTTCCAGGTGATGATGACTCCAATACCGGGTTTGCCCAGTGACCTGGGGGGCTATTAAAGCTTTAGCCAGCCAGGCACAGGCCATGGCCCCTGAGCCAAACACAGGACCAGGGCCCCTTTTTGACACCCCTCAGGGCTCCACCATTCCACCCCGCTATAAGCATCTCTGTAACCAGACCACCTACCTCCCCTCTAATGAAGCTTACTTACGAACGCCTCCCAATGCCTTGTGGATTTGTTCTTTTGGGCTCACTCCTTGTATCCATTTAATCACTCTCAACCATTCTGCCCCCTCATGGTGCCTGCTAGCCCACCTAACTCCAAGAGTCAACCTTTATTCAGGGGATGAGATGGACCTTAAGCTTTCCCCATTGGAACATTCACACCATAAGAGGGCAGCTTCCCTGGTGATTGCTGTCACCACACTTTTGGGGATCAGTATTGCTGGTGCCCTAGGGTTAAGAACTTCAGCACTGATCCTACAGGACAAAAATTATAATGTCCTTTTTACAGCTATTGATTCAGACTTAAAAGATTTACAAACTGCTATAGAACATCTTGGGAGTTCCCTGTCCTCCCTTGCCAAGGTCACCTTACAAAATAGGAGGGGCCTGGACCTCTTGCTCCTTCAACAGGGAGGATTATGTGTTGCTCTAGGAGAACAGTGCTGTCTCTATGATAATCATTCAGGTGTCATAAGGGTCTCCTTGAGCTTAGTCCACAAAAGGATCTTAGAGAGAGGACAGACCAGGGTAAAAAAACAAAACTGGTATGAGTCACTATTCCAGTCTTCTCCTTGGCTCACAACACTCTTCTCTGCCTTAATCAGGCCTCTGGCCTTGCTCCTTCTGGCCTTAACCTGTGGCCCAATTCTTTTAAGAGCCTTACTTAACTTTATTAGAGACCGGCTTACTAAAATTCAACTTATGATGGCACTGGCTCGCTTCTTACCCCCTACCCCCAATCATGCCCATACCCAGGTTTTAAAAAGATTAAAAATCATGGCCAAAGCCATACAACAGGCCTAATACAACATAGGTTGTCCTGCTGGGAGCTTTTCTGGGGACTACCTTGGCTCAGGCAATGCAGATGTTGATCTTAGAGAGTCCTGGGATGAAAATATATTTGAAGGCCCTGGCTCAGATGAGATGATGCCAACAGGCTTGTCCATTCAGGTCTTGTAAGCACACTCCAAGATGGTCTAGCCATTGCCACAAATTGCTTCATCCAGTAGACCTCTTCCTTCTTCATATCTCACCAGCCTTGCCACAGCCCCAGCTTGGACCCCCAGTTTGGACCTCAGAGTAGCCCATCTTTTAAACAAAAAGGGGGAGATGTTGGAGTAAGTTTGCTTTGATAAACAGCTTTTTAGGACAGAAGATGGCCCCCTAACCCCAGGGAATTAATCACCCCTCCCTCACAGGGCTGATCACATGATATACAGGAATTCTAGTCCTGATCAGTAAAACGAAATTGTAAACCAAAACCTAAGCTGTCTGCTCATGTATGACCTGATCATTGTACTCTCTCCTGAATGACTTAAGAACCCTATATAAGCTCGCTGTTTCTTCAGTAAAGTAGCCCTGGGGTCCGGGATTGGGCAACAGCAGTGAGCGGCCATGACTGTGAAGGCAGCCCGAACGGAATGGCCACAGATATGGGAGGTGTTGAAGGGGAGGGAGTGGGCATGGATTTGATCAAAACACCTTATATGCATATATGAAATGCTCAGTAAAGTTTTTGTAAAAAATTTTTTAAAAATCAAGAATCACTGCCTGAAATATCATTACTTATTCAACAGATCTTTAAAATAGTATTTATGCTGTTTGTTTTGTTTTTGAACTGTTTTTAATGTAATTTAGTAGAGGGTAGCTAAGTGGGAGTAGCTAAGTGTTGAAGAGGACTTCAACAGATAAGGAAAGTGACATGTTAGTATTCAAATGGTGTTCAGTGTGGAAAATCAATTGTAAGAAAAAAAAGTAAAGGAAATCCATTTCTCAGGTCATGCCCATCATACAAGTCCTTCTTTGGTACAGTGTCATATAGAATGTTAAAAGCCCTTTTCAAAGCAAGCAATTGTCTCAGCGCAATGTAAATCACACATCAGCCCATCAACCACTATTTTTGGACCACCTTCCTGGACATCTTCCTCTGTCCATTTTCACAGTTTATGGCCATTCACCTTTGTTGATCTTGTAAGATGTTGGCAGGAATGACATCTAATTCTTTTATCTTTAGTGCATTTTCAATATTTGATTACACTTAAAAACAGAACAAGTGCTGCTTAAAGCAAATGGATTTGGATTTTAATTTTAAGCAGCATATGTCTATATATTGACAATGGTGATAAAATTAATTTGAAAGAGAAAGGAAAATATTAGACATAGATCTACATTCACATTATGAGATAGCTGAAATACCTTTCTAAGAATAATTCTATGAAATTGACATTTAGACACTGCTCATAATAGGACATCTCTGGCTTAATACATAAAGTCTTCAAAAAATATTAAATTTGATGGCAAGACCTTGATTCTTTTCCCTCATATGATGAATAAGGCCAGCCTTCCCCTCTTAGCAATCATTTGGTCTCACTGCCCTTCCTCACTGAATGCAGCAGCGCATGCCAAGGGGGTAGAAGGAGCAGGGGGAGGAAAGGTAGAAGTGCAGCTGTCCTTGCTGACCTGTAGCATGATTGCTGCACAAAAAATATGAAACAATTCATAAAGCTAAACACAGGAACTATGAATCAAGTAGCAAATCTTCAGGAACTTTGTTTCAGGAAAACTGGTAGCAAGTTTTCAGGAAACGGGACTAGTAGAAAAATGAACAATTTCCCTGCATATTAGCAAGAAACAACTAGAGTTTGAAGGATTTGGGGGTACATTTCAATACATACTTTTGGGGAATCATGACAATTTTTAACTTGTGCCACACATTTTTAGTTGATTTATGGAAGAAAATCTAAGCAGAATATATGTTATCTGCTAATACTTCTTAACATATTTGTGTCCAAGAAAACACAGTTTTTCTGGAATGGAGTTTTTCAAAAGAACTTGAAGTATTTGGTATGTAAATATTACTTTTGGGGCTATATTTTCTAACTTTAAAGCACAATAACTTTTATGTGTTTCTTCTATAAAAACTACCTAGGATTTTTGGGGGGTGGGGGTCTGCATAATGACCTAGTTTTCAATAGTAACACTTTGTGAAGACTGATGGTAAAACTTA
This sequence comes from Nannospalax galili, assembly GCF_000622305.1. Classification (NCBI taxonomy): domain Eukaryota; kingdom Metazoa; phylum Chordata; class Mammalia; order Rodentia; family Spalacidae; genus Nannospalax; species Nannospalax galili. The sequence goes on along the minus strand of NW_008331141.1, from coordinate 27,854 downwards.
TGTCCTTGGTTCTTCAGATTATTATTACTAGAGCTTGAGTTTTAAAATATGAAACCAGTTATAATAAGACCCCAAAATGAAATGAAATATTTAGGCATAAACCTAATAAAATGTGATCAAGATCTATATGAGTAAATCTACAAAACTCTAATAAAAGGAATCAAAGAATATTTACACTGCTGTTTCATGTTCATGGAAAATAAGTCAATGTCACCATGAGATCTTTATGTCATACTGTCTGCAGATCCAGTGTAATCTCAGCAAAATGCATGCAAGTTGTCTTCTGAGTATTGACAAATTAATTCTGTGTGTTTTTATCTTTTAGTTTGGGGGAGGTTATGCTAGGAATTGAATGTATGGTATTCTAGCATTGAGTTGTATTCCCACCTTCTAATTCTGAATTATCAGGAAAGGCAGATGAAACATAATTAACAACACAATACTAATGAAAACAAAGTTGGAGAAGCCAAAACAGGTAAAGTCCAATTCAAGGTGACAAAAGGCAAACAGAACTCAGAGTCCATGACATTAGTTCATGCTTCATCACCATAAACTCTAAATTAAGCCACAGACCACAACACTCACAAACTAAGAATCTCGTGTGTGGAGCTGATGGAGAGCACAGGGTTAGCACCAGCTTTGCTACTTTTGATGTGTATCATAGCAGTTGCCTAGGCTACTTTGCCAAAAAGTTAAGCTCCAACTACTGAAACCATTGACTTTTTACTTAAGCCTGCAGGTATTTGACAATGGATGACTAAAACAGAATGCAAAGCTTGGAATTTTTGTTGTCATTTTGGGTCTTACCCATTGGGTCAGATTCTACTCAGATCTGCACATAGACACATCAATGATTTAAAAGTAAATGTTTTTTCCAAAACTATAATGCAGGGTTTGTAGCCCTCTTGCTGACCAAATCTAGTATGTATTTCTTCCACCCATCCTAGTGATTGAATCAATGGCTAAAGTACTGAAGTTCTTTTGCTGTCATCATCTGGCCAGGATATTTATGTAGGACAACATGCTATATATTGGGCAAATCTAACCACACATTAGCTGGCCAAGTTCAAGACCAGGAAGTTTGCACACAGAAAGAACATATTTTGAGCTGGGTATAGTGGCACATGCCTTTACTCCCAGCATTTGGGAGGCAGAGGCAGACAGATCTCTGAGATCCAGGCCTGTCTGATCAGCATAACAAGTTCCAGACCACCCGAAAAGCTCAGGGAGACCCTATTGCAAAAACAAATAACAGAAAACAGCAAAAACAAATAACAGAAAAAAAAACATGCTTTGAAATTGTGCCCACAACAGATAGAAAGTTACCCATTTGGTCCATCCTGTCAAAGCAATAAAAAGCAAGTCCTTTCAGTCCAGCCAGCAGCCTGATCCCCTCCCCTTTCTTCAGTGCTTCTTCCCTTTTGCTTCCAGGATCAAGTCCTCATAGAAAAGCCCTGTGTGTCACAGTGAAGACATTGGCTGATTCACTGCTACTCTTTCCATGCTATAGAACCCCAACTTCTATAGTCCCTGACACTAGTAAATACAGCACTTATTATAACAATAAAACAGAATGAAATTGGAGGAAAAATTTCTAGGACTCATTGATCATGGGATCAGAATACAGCCTAGAAAGAGACCCACATTCATCAGCTGATTTTAGATAAAGTTGTTAAGGAATCATATAAAGAATAGATTTTGCTAAAATGTACTAGAACAACTCTAGGTATGCACACAACTAAAATACATATACATCGTTTACATCCACCACAAAAATTTAAAATAGATTAAAGACCTAAATGTTTAAAATAGATTAAAGACCTAAATGTAAAACACAAAATTATGAAACTTCCATACAAGACCATATGAGAAAATGTAAATGAATTTTTTTTCTTACTTTCTGAGATCCTTGGCACCTGAGCATGGATACAAATTCATGAGGTAGATTTCAATGGTAATGTTTTTCATATCTACTAATTAACATGAAGCAAATTTTTATGCTGCTTCCTTAAATAGAGCTCTGTTTTTTATTTATTGATTTGTGTGTGTGTGTGTGTATTTCATACAGAACATCCCAAAACATCTTATTCATCTTTATGCCCACATCCCAAATAGCACCCTCCCAACCCCCACACACACTGGAGACCATATACTCTGTCATCCTTGTTACTGTCCACTGTGTTGTCAGTGCCCCCAGCCATTCCCCAGTGCTAGTCCATCTGCTGAATCTAGTCAGCCTGTCTAGAGTTCCTTGTTTTAGGAAGATCAGATCTTCCTCATCTAGCAGCAATTGGTTGCCAATATTCCCTTAGATAAGGGATCTGCTTATCTAATGGGGTCTGCTGTTCATTTTTTTACTGTGAGGATCACAGATATAATACAGGAGACATAAAAATTACACCATTTGGCTATTATAAACATTAAAAAACTATGCACTGTGAAGTACAATTAAGAAAGCAAGCAACTCTTCCTATCAGCTCTCCTTGGACCTTGGTCATGTTCTTCTGAAATTTTCAGAGAGTACCTGACAACCTGCCATGAGTTAGCAAGATACCACCACAAGCATTCCCCTGCCTTGAAACCATCACCAATCCCACTGTTCCAGAGCTCAGGCCTTCTCTGCTACCTAGTAAGTACTAGCCCACTCTGTTTACATCGATTCTCTAGGCTTCCCAGAGCACCTGACTAGTAACCCAAATCATTCCTTACTGAGCCCACTGCTTTGGAACTATCTCCAGTCTTTCCCATTGCTCTGGAGTTCTAGCTCCTCTGCTGGATAGTAAGAACCAGCCAATCCTGTTTCCATCAACTCTTCTTGGGCCTTGGCCCTGTCCCACAGAGGTTACCCAAGAGTACCTGACTAGGCTGAATAGAATTGGCCCAGCTGATACCCTTTAGATGAATATCCTGTATCCATCTGGTCCCTCCAATAAAAAATCAAACAAAGAAACTGAAGGCAAGACCAATTACCTATTTATAAACAATCAGAAAAAAAGTAAGCAATACCAACAATATAAACAGAATTAAACTTCAACACAGCAAAAGGCAGGCCCGAGTTTCATATCAAAAACACAAGGAACAAAAGAAATACGCATGCCCAAACAACAATAAAAAATACAAATAATATGGAAAACCAAACACCATATAGAAGTGCTCTACAATGAGAACTAATTAGAGGAACCCCAGGACACCAAATTTAAAAGAACAATAATAAACATAATCAAGGAAAAAATTTAAGGAATTTAAAGAACACATAAACAAATAAAAGAACACAAGAAGGATATTGATAAATACCTGACTGAAGCCCAAGAAAATATAAATGTATGAATGAATTAAATGACAAAGACAATTCAAGATTTAAAAAGTGAATCCATGACAGATATAGAAATATTGAAGAAAACTCGGGCTGAAATGAAGATGAACTGAAAAATCAATAAACCATTTAGAAATGAGAGGAAAAGGTTTCACAAGCAAAATGAATGAAATGGAAAACATAATATCAAGACTGGACTACAGCATTGAAGAATTTGCCTGCTCAAGCAAATAATATGAAAATTAAACAAAACAGGATGGGAAATGTGGGGCACAATGAAAAGACAATTTTTTAAATATTTTATTTATTACTTTTATTTTATGTGTATTAGTGTTATGCCTGCATGTAAGTGCAACCGTGTTGTGCAATGCCCGTGGAGGACAGAAGAGGCTTTTGGATCCCCTGGAACTGGAGTTACAGACAGTGTAGGAGGAAGTGCTGACAAGCCTGGTAAACAGGCTATGGCGCATGCAACAGTTACTTCCCCTTAAGCCAACCTGAAATCTGCCTGACCGGGGAGAAACAGCTTACACAAGAAAACGTGAAGAGAGAGAGACCACTGAGAAAGAGACAGCGCAGCATGGAGCAGCCAAGGGAACAATGGGACACCTTGACGGAGTATATAGGCATGCCCAATATCCACAATAAACGAGTCTGCTTTGCCACTTGCCCAATTCCCGGATCTGTGTCGTTGACTCTGCCTCTTATTACCCCCATCCCCAAGGGGCTCGGGAGCGGGTGGCAGGAACATCTGGTGCCCAACGTGGGGCTCCCCATGCTGGCATGGGCATTGACCTTCCTTGGATTCTGGCCATCATTTTTGTGGTAGCCGCTTTTCTCTTCTGGTCTGTGTTCTTTGCACTTTTCTGCCAGCTGTGCGCTGTGCATCGACTGCTCCAGAGATCTGCCTTGGTTTCGCTTTCTCACACCAGAGAAGTCCTACCGAGTCCCCTTTATTGTCACGGCATGGTTCAGTGCCCCCATTCGGTGTACTTTCAGTAAGTTGGCCCCTTTGTGTTTTATGTTCTTTGCCCTCTCAAGAGGTAAGCGTGAGGCTCTCTCTCTCTCTCTCTCTCTCTCTCTCTCTCTCTCTCTCTCTCTCTGTTCATTTGTCTTAGTGTTAGGAAGGGACATTCTTTTGGTTTCGGTTCACCCATCATCTCCACATAAGGGCTGACCCCTCAGGAGACGGAACCCGGAACATTCTTCCAAAAGATGCTCCCAGACTGGAGACACTATGTGGGCGTATGGCTGTGGCCTAACAAACCACAGAAGTCCCCACTAAGCACCAGACATTTTGGTTCAACACACACTCTGTTTTATCTGTCTAAGGTTCACCAAAATGGGCAAACTTCCCTCTTATTGTAAGGAACCCCAGGTTCGTGCCCTAAAATCCCTCTTAGTTACCAGAAGGCTCAAGGTTAACTCTGATGAGTTGGAGGATTTTGGAATGAGGCTGCAATCTTGGCCCCTTCGATATCCCCAGAAAATATGTGGGAACCAGACTTATGGATGCCAGTCCTCTTTCTGGCAAGAAAGCGCAAGATAGGGTCAGGGATTATCCCTTCTGCTTCTTTTGTTCCCATCCTGCTTGCTACCAGTCTTAAGTCCTCCTCCCCAAAGGAGGTCATTGCTGCCCACAACAAACACTGTCAAGAGCAGGCTAATGCCAATCTGTCCATTTCCTCACCGCCTGTCTATGACAGAGGCTATTGCTTCATTCTCTAATTAGGAGGAGGAAGACGGGGTTGTCACAACAGCACCTGCAAAGCCTCCTCGACTTTCACAGGCGTGTCTCCCACGTGCTATTGCTGCTAACCCTCCCCCTAGGTATCCCCCCCAAATACCCATGGCGTGAGTTGAGCACCGCAGCCAGGGCATTTGAGCCTTTGCCCCCACCACCACCAGGTGCACCCCTCACAGCTGCCTTCATGCCCACAGCTGCCCTTGTGTCTGCTTGTGCCTGCTGTGCCACCCGCCCCTCGGCTCCGGGACAATGCCCTGAGGTTTACTCCGTCGATGTAGGGCCCAATGAGGCAAATCAGCCTTGGATACCTACCCCTCTTACAGATCTCTCCTTGATTCTAAAGGCAGCTAATGAGTCAGGCCCAGATTCTCCCTATTTTGAGTGGGTTTTACGCCAATGGGCCTTTCAACTACAAACCCATTATGATACTGGTATCACCTTCTTAAAGCCGTCCTGGAGCCCTCTGCATTCCTTAACTGGTGCTCTGCCTATGATGACCAGGCCAAAACACAGGCTCGGCTCAATATCCAATATGGCCTCAATATAACCCTGGATATGCTCACGGGTCGTGGTCAGTACATCGACCCTGTTTCCCAGTCTACCATAGGTGCCTATGCTTACTTTCAATGGGTATCAGATCTTGCCTTCAAGGCTCTTAAGGCATGTACCCCAAGGGACCAGTCTGCATACTTTCACAATCTCTTCCAACAATCTGGGGAATCTTTCACTGATTTTCTTACAAGAGTTACAGAGGCAGTTGAAAGTAAGGTCAATCCTGGCCCTACATGAGATATGTTTATCAGACAATTAACCTGGAATGGCCTCAATGCCCCCACTCGTAATGTGGTAGCAGCTGTCTGCAATGATGTTATCCACAGATGGGTTTTAGCTACCAGAGATCTCAATCCTGCCTCTGGCCCCATTGCAGCTCTGACCACCTCCATTGATGCCCTCTTGTGAGACAGACAGTGATCCAACAACAGCTCAAAGGGGGCAGACCCCCCCCCCTGATCGCACCTGCTGGGGCTGTGGCAAACTCAGCCACCTGTGCAGCAATTGTCCCAATGTGCATCCTAAGACCTGCTGCCCAAAATGCAACAAGGGCTTTCACTGGGCCCGCGACTGCTTCTCCCAGGCCTCAGGTCCTCAACAACCCAACAGAGTGAATTTAAACTCCCAGCAGGGCAACTCTCAGCCCTACCAGTAAGAAGGCCAAGTTCCAACCCCAAGGTATATTGGACTCTGCCTGATTTCCCCACTCGCCCATAATGATGTTTATCTTGATGGTTTTCCCGTTAAAGGGCTAGTTGACACAGGGGTAGACATCACCACCCTCATGGAAACCAAGGCACTCAGATTCCCTCATTGGAATTTTAAGCCAGGGCCCTCAGTCACCGGGGTGGGAGGCCAACAGGCTACCAGGGCTATGGCCTGACCAGTACATTGGAAGGATCTTGAAGGCAACCAGGGCTCATTTTCCCCAATAGTGGCCAATGTCACTCACAATCTTTGGGGAAGGAACATTTTGGAGGGCATGGGAACCGTCCTACCCACTGATGACTGTGCATTCTTTGATGATATCATTACCCATGATAAGATAGGCCTCTTGGGACATCCGGACCACTTCCAGAATCACCCCCAATTCTAGAGGCCACTGCTCACCATGAGCCATTGCCAAAGATGGCACCAGATCCCATTCCCTTGACTTGGCTCTCAGATACAGACATCTGAGTGGAGCAGTGGCCAATCATTGACCCAAAGTTGTCTGCCCTTAAGGAACTGGTCAAGAATTAACTCCAGTTTGAATATTTAGAGCCCTCAACAAGCAGAAGTAATACTCCTATATTTGTTACAAAGAAACAGTCAGGTAAATATAGACTCCTAGAGAATTTAAGAGCAATCAATGAACAAATGGAAAAAGGGGAACCACCCAAGCAGGCTTGCCACACCCTAGTGCTATACCCCCTCTTATCATGTTATGCTTTTAGATATTAAGGACTGCTTTTTCCAAATTCCCCTCATGCTCTAGGATAAATGTCACTTTGCATTTGCTGTCTGGGAACCCAATATGCAGAGGCTTGCCAAGAGATATCTGTGACTGTCCTCCCCCACAGAATGAAGAATAGTCCCACCATCTGCCAGATCTCTGTGAATGAGACTCTCCGCAATGCCCCTGAGGATGTCTTGCTTGTCCACTACATGGATGACATACTATTGGCCAACCCCATGTTGTCCCAACTCAAAGAAGTGCCATCTACATGCTTAAAAGACCTAACAGACCTCAACCTGAAGGTGGCCCCTGAAAAGATCCAATTGCTCCCCCCATATGCCTTTTTAGGATTCT
>NW_008331141.1:11453-19856 GCF_000622305.1 Nannospalax galili | reverse complement strand
CCCTACAGTTGGGGGAGCTCCTAGGACTTCTAAAAATCTTTATGGAATACCAATCAGAACCTGTCAACATCTTCTCAGATAGCCAGTATGTAGTACTTGCCATCAGGACACTGTCCTTTTCTTTCATTAAGGGCCTCACTAATCCCCTCCACATCACTATGCAGTCACTCCAGGACATTTTGGAACATAGGGCCCATCCTTGGTATATCTCCTGTTGCATGTGTCTTGGGCCCTTCAGGCAGGGATAAAGTTGGCGCAGAGTCACAACACAGACTTCGGGAGTCAGGTGAGAAGCAGGCAGTGCGAGCAGCTGCAGACTCGTTTATTGTGGATATGGGGCTCCCTTATATACCCCCTCCTGGTGTCCCATTGGTCCATTGATAGGTCATATCTGTTCCTCATTCACTCTCTGTATCAGGCCATTTTTGAGTCAGCCATCTCTATGTCTTTTGGCAGAACACAGATTTGCTTCACCAGGATGTTTTTGGCACATTTGCAGTGCTCATGCGCTGGTTGTTCAGGCTGCACTTCCTCCTACATATCCACCTTTTTTTGTGTGTGTGACGCTCTAGTGGGAGCCAAGATTCTTCGCCTTGGCATTGTTGGCCCCACTTCAGGGGGTGCCCAGTATTATGGACTGTGCCTCTCTTAGGTTGGCTTAGTTAGCAAGCTCTTACCAGTCATTGACTACCAGCCCTCAAAGGGCGACCTCCCTGGGTATGAGCCCACCAGGGTGATTGGGGAAGGCAATTATACAGAGGCCTCACAGATTTCCCCATGAGCCAGGCCTGTAAGATCTCATGCAGAGGATCACAGCCTGTATGTATAAGTGCCAAGAGGATGTGAAGTGTGGCTCTGTTGATGCGTTTTTGCCATCAGGCATGCTGAAAGAGACACTTGACAAGGATAAGTAGTACCAAAGGAACTAAACTAGCTATGATGGCCAGGAGAATGGGGACAAATGAGGCAGGTGGGTCAACACCTGAGGAGACCTGGCACTTCCTAGTAAGGAAAAGAATGGTTATCCAGAGGTCAGGGTCCCACATGTTCTTGGGGGTGACCCATAGTGCGAGGACGGTAGCCTCATTCCAAAAAGCATCTAGGTCATTGGTTTTAACTTTAAGACACTGGGTGACAAGGAGGGATTTTAATGTCCTGATTTGGGGTTCCCTACAGCTGGGGGACAGATTACCCATGTTAATTCTAAGACAAACAAAGAGAATGTGTCAGACCCAAATGTCTTGTGTTTAGTAGGGGACTTCCGTGGTTCCTTAGGCCACGGCTGTATGCCCACATGGTGTCTCTGGATGGGGAGCGGCAGTTGGGAGCCATTCCTGGGTTCCGCCTCCTAGGGGAGGTACCGCCTTTAAGTGGAGGTGCCAGGTGAACTGAAAGCAAAATATGTACCACCCTGATCAACAGACAGTACGAGGGAAAGGGAAGGAGGGTGTTCTCAGTTCACCCACGGGAGAACCGAAGGCACATGTAACACGTAGGGGCTGACTTACCAAAACTTTAGGCAGGGGGCATCTTGCAACACCGAAGAAAGTGCGGGAGAGGCGCCCTGGTGGGTCATGGGTGGAGAAAGTGAAACTAAGGCCAATCTCTGGAGTGGTCGATGCACAGCCGGCAGAAAAATGTGAAGAACATGGTCCAGAAGAGAAAAGCGGCTACCACAACGATGGCCAGAACTCAAGGAAAGTCAATGCCCATGCCAGCATGGGGAACCTGTTGCGGGTGTCCTGGGGCCCTCCGGGTGGGGGTAGAGTCAGTGCAGAATCACAACACAGACTCCAGGAGTCAGGTGAGAAGCAGGCAGTGCGAGCAGCTGCAGACTCATTTATTGCAGATATGGGGCTCCCTTATATCCCCCCTCCCGGTGTCCCATTGGTCCATTGATAGGTCGTGTCTGTTCCTCATTTGCTGTCTGTGTCAGGCCATTTTCACGTCAGCCATCTCTATGTCTTTTGGCAGAAGGATGTTTTTGGCGCGTTTGTAGCGCGCATGCGCTGATTGTTCAGGCCGCACTTCCTCCTACAATCTCCCATATAAGATCACACACAGGACTGCTGGGAATCTCTCCATCCCTCCAGCCCCCCCAAAAGACAAAATTTACAGATCACAAGCACAGAGGAAGAAGAATCCCAGGTCAATGGTACTGACCATATCTTCAACAGGATTATAGAAGAAAATAATCTAAATTAAGTAAGCATACATATATATTAAGTAAGCATACATATACATATGCCCACAGCATATCATAGTAGAAACACTATTGAAAGCTGTAAGAGAAAATATAGCAAGTTACATATAAAGGAAAACCCATCAGAATTACAGCTGACTTTTCAATGCAAACTATAAAAACCAAAAGAGCCTGGAACAAAGTTTTCCACGTTCTAAATGATCTTCAATGCCAGCTCAGAAGACTTTACCCAGCAAAACTGTCTATCGTAGTCAAAGGGGAAAAACATCTTCTATGACCTGAATAGACTAAAAGAATTCATGTCTACAAAACCAGTCTGAGAGACTACTTGAAGCAATACAAAGGACTGAAGAAAGGAATGACCATACCCAAGAGACTACAGAAAGAAAACAGTTGAAGGCATAATTATGGAAACATAAAATAGGATGAAAAAACAAACAGAAATTAAAATGACAGTAGCTAATACACATCTTTCAATAACTTTAAGCATCAATGGCCTCATACACCATCAAAAGTCACAGGCTAGTTGGGTGGAATAAGAAACAAAATACATCTTTTTTTTATGTGCAAGGAACTCATCTGATCTTCAAGAATAGGCACTACCTTCAGGTAAAAGGATGGAAAAATATTCCAAGAAACTAGCACTAAGGAATAAGTAAGTGTTTCAATTCTAATATCTGACAAAATAAAACTCAAATTAAAATTAACCCAAACAGATAAAGCAGGTCACTTCGTTCTGATCTAGGAAACAACTGATCAAGAAAAAATTACAATCGTGAACTCTGGTGAACCCAATTTCATAAAAAGAATACTACAGGACTTCAAAGACACAGATTAACCCCTACTCAGTAATAGTAGTGTCTTCAACACTGCACTATCTTCAATGGACAGGTTATGTGGACAAAAAATAAACAGAGAAACATCTGAATTAAATTTCATACATCAAATGAACCTAACAGACATCTACCAAATATTCCACACATGCACCAAAGAAGACACATCCTACTCAGTAGCCAATGGAAGTTTCTTTAAAATTGACCACATACTGGGGCACAAAATAAGCCTCAACAAATACAAAAAAATTCAAATAATTCCATGTATTCCATTGGATTAAAATGCAATAAAGTTTAAAATCAACAGCAAAAGAAGTTCTAGAAACTACACAAGCTCATGAATATTAAACAACACACTCCTAAAGCCCATTCATCAATGGGTCAAAGAAATCAAGGAAGAATAAATGTATCCCTGGAAGTAAATGAAAATGATAATACAACACAACAAAACTTGAACACTTAAAAGCAGTCCGAACAGAGAAATTCATATCTCTAAGTGCCTACATTAAAAATCAGAAAATACACAAATAAATGACTTAACATTACAACTCAAGACTGCAAATTACAGGTGGGTGGGTACATCTACATAGATGCTAAATCAAGCACAGCCCAACCCACCCCAGCCAAACAAAGCCATCTCCATGGAGTCCAGCCTAGCCCTGTATAACATCAATTACAGATGTGTGGGCACATCTACATGGATGCCCAGTGGGCCAGCCCAGCCCAGAACATTATCAATTACTGGTGTGTGGGCATATCTGCATGGATGCCTTGCCAAGCCCAGCCCAACCCATTAGCAATAAAAGGTACATGGGCACATCTACACGGATATCCAACCCAGCTCAGCCCAGCCAAGCCAGCCTCTTATCAATCACAGGTGATTGGTACCAGGAGTGGGATATTGCTGTGACAGACCTGACCTTGGTATTTTAAAATACAATAATTATTATCTCTGTCCTGGTTTGTTTCTTCATTGCTGTGACAAAATACTCTGACCACTACCAACTTGGGGAGAAAAGGGTTTATTCAGCTTACATCTCCCAGGTCGCAATTCATCAGGGAGTCTAAGGTAGGAACTCAGGGCCGGAACCTGGAAGCAGGAGCTGGAGCACAGGCCATGGAGGAATGCTGCTTACAGGCTTGCTCCCTTGGCTCCTGCTCAGCCTGCTTTCTTATGCAACACAGGCCCACCTGCCCAGGGGTGGCACCACCCACAGTGGGCTGGGCCATCCCACATCACTCATCAAGAAGATGTCCTGCAGACATGGCCACAGGCCAGTCCAATAGAGGAAATTCCCCAATTGAGGGTCCCTCAACCCAGGTGTGTCAAGTTGACACTAAAACAATCCAGCACAGCATCCAAGTAGATGTGCCCACATGCCTCTAATTGATAAGGAGCTGAACTAGGCTTAGCTGGGCTGAGGATCCATGTATACATACCCACACACATGTAACTGATAAGGAGATGTACTGGGGTGGGGTGGAATGGGCATCCATGTAGATGTGTCCATGCACCTTGTGCTGGATAGCTTTAGTGTCAACTTGACACATCTGGGTTGAGGGACCCTCAATCTGGGAATTGCCTCTATTGGACTGGCCTGTGGCCATGTCTGAAGGGCATCTTCTTGATGAGTGATGTGGGAGGGCCCAGCCCACTGTGGGTGGTGCCACCCCTGGGCAGGTGGGCCTGTGCTGCATAAGAAAGCAGGCTGAGCAGGAGCCAAGGGAGCAAGCCTGTAAGCAGCGTTCCTCCATGGCCTGTGCTCCAGCTCCTGCCTCCAGGTTCCTGCCCCGAGTTCCTACCTTGGACTCCCTGATGAACTGTGTGCAACCTGGGAGATGTAAGACAAATAAACCCTTTCCTCCCCCAAGTTGGTACTGGTCAGAGTGTTTTGTCACAGCAATGAAGAATCAAACCATGACACACCTGTAATTGATAAGGTGTTGGTCTGGGCTCAACTGGACATCTATTTAGTTTTTCCCACATCCCTGTAATTGATAAGTGGTGGGGATGGGCTGAGCTGGACTAAACTGGTCTGAGCATCCATGTATGAGTGCCCACATGTCTGTAATTGACAAGGGGATGTGCTGGATTGGTCATCCATGTAGGTGTTTCCATAAACCTGTTACCAAAAAAAGGCTGACCTGGCCTGTGGTGGATTGGGCATCCATGAAGATGGGCATACACACACACCTGTATTCATAATTGGTTGGTCTGGGCTGGGCATTTTTTGTAGGTGGGCCCACACACCTATAAATTGGTAAGGGGTTGAATGGGCTGAGCAGGCCTGTGCTGGATATCCATGTAGATAAAACCACACACCTGTACTTGATAAGGGGCTTGGTTGTGTGGTCTAGACTGATAACATATGTAGATGTGAGCACACACCTATAATTTTTAAGGGGCTGGGCTGGTTTGGTCCATACTGGTATAGGCTAAGCTGGGGATCTATGTAGCTCTGCCCACACACACCTGTAATTTTTATAAATCATGGGCATTCATGTAGATATTCCCATATACCTGTTATTGAAAAGGGACTTGGCTGGGCTGTACTGGGTTTGGCTCCCAGGCAAATGTTCCCACAAGCCTGTATTTGATAAAAGATTGGGCTGGGCTGGACATCCATGTAAATATGCCCACACACCAGTAATTGATAAGGGGCTGGGCATCCATGTATATGTCCCAACAACCTGTAATTTATAAGGGGATGCTCTGGGATGGGCTGAGTTGGTGATCCATATAGATATGTGCACACACCTATAATTGATAAGGGACAGGGCTGGGGCTGGGCTGGGTTTGACATACTGGTATATGTACCCATACACCTATATTTGATAAAAGGCTAGGCTGGGATGGGTGTGACATCCATGTAGATGTGCCCACACACCTATAATAGATAAGTGGTTGGGCTGGTCTTGTGTGGGTGTCCATGTGGATTTGACCACATTTCTGTAATTGTTAAAGGGCTTGGCTGGGCTGGCCTGGGCATTCATATAGACATACACTAACAGCAGGGTAGCACTGAGCTGGTAGGGACTGGAAAAAACTTGACAGTGCTGAGATGGGCATCCATGTAGATGGGCCCACACACATGTAATTGATAAAGACACTGGACCAGTGTTGAGATAAGTCAGGAGTGCCTGGAATGTAGAGCATGGCTGCCAGCCAGAGACCTCCTAGTAAGGACAGCAGGAAGATGGCATGATCCATTCTAAACACACTGTCTCTTACTCAACAACCCCCAAGCAAAGCTATTAGGCCTATAATCCTTTAATCCTGAGTCTCTTGTAGATCATGTGACCAGAGGACAGGAAAAAGGTCACATAGCCTTAGAAGCCCCCTCCCTCCCCCTACCTGCCAGCATGCCAGAAAACCAACCCCACCTCTCTGCCCAAGAAATTTTCCTATATAAACCTCTGCTTCTGCCATAATAAATGAGTCTCCCAGAGTGTTTTCTTCCCATCATACTCACCACCACCAGAGGCCCCTCTCCCCTCATTGGTCTCTCCCTTCACCCCAACCTTCAGTGATCAGGACCGGTGTGCACCAGTCTCCCAGTGGCAGTGGAGTTTGGGCCAAGGGGATGATGACAGCTGGAGCCCAATGTGGAGCTAGAGAAGGACTCTCCAGGATGTGTAGGAGGAGGGTGAGTACCCCCCAACAGAGGGACATCGGCTACTAAACCTTGGCCATCCCACTCAGAATCAGCATTCTCTCTCTTCCCCCTTATCTTTATGTTTGCGCCTTCATGAGGGATTCAAGGTGAAAGAGCAATTGAAGCTTTCTGATCAGGGCCACTCCCTGATGTTAGCCGAAGGCTCCTAGTCCTCTGAACAGACCCCCAAATTCCCACCTGGGTATCAACAAAGACCTCCATCTATACGTCTCTCTACTCCAAAACTCATAACACAACAAACAGTTAAAAGCCACTAGGGTGGTCGATGGTTTTTGGAAATTTGAGTCAGGCTTGCATGCTGGACTACTTAGGAATCCCCCACAACCCCAAGGTCTCAGGAACATTCCTCTAGGGCTCAGCGTTTCACCCCCCTTTCCTTTCCTATCACAGGCAACACCCCTGGGAACTTGAGGGATCCCCAAAATTCTAATAACTTACTTATTTGATGGTCATACAGGCATTTTTCAAGCAGACAGTAAATTTGGCTCTTAAGGGAGCAGGTAAACTTCCTTATCCATTTTGCTATCTTGCCTTGGGGCATTCGGGCTTAGGCTGAGGCAGCTGGGTGGCTTTGGTGGAGCATTTAAAGAATTTAAGGTGGCTTTCCCATAGACAAATGGAAAAAAGATTTTAAAAGCCATTTTTTCCTGTGAACTTTTTCTCAGGCAGAGGGGCTCAAAATTTTTATCTTAGGCCCTATTGGGCACCAAACAAGCTGTGCTCAGCCCATGTGGTCATTAGGTGGCTGCTTTTCTAACTAGATCTAAGCATTTTAAATATTAGTGTACATTTACAGTCACAGGCAGTGCCAAGGCAAGACATATGCTTTCAGAGCAAGAACCCAGTGATTTATGTGCTGGACATAGCACCCTGGCCCTTCTACTGCCGTCACAAGCTTCTTTTCCAGCATAGCTTGTATCTAGGAATAAAGAGATAAAGAGATCTGGAGAAACTTGCTTGGCATTACAGCTACTATGGTTGGTGAGAGACAAATTCCTTTGCTTTGCTTTTCTATTTGAGGCATATATATATATATATTTGTATCTGAAGGTATTTTCTCATGTTATATCAAGCCTAACTTAACTGTGGTGCTTTGTAAAAGTAAAAATGGTTGCTGTCTACATTTAATCTGTGAGACCTGTGAATCCCACAGGGCTTGTATCCTGCTGAGGGATGGACTTGTTTTATCATGGGACTATATTCACTAACATGGCCATGTGGCCTAGTCGCCATCATGGCTACTGACCTCACCAAGAGGAAGGCAAATATGTGACCTGGTCTCCATCTTGGTTGATGACATCATCAATATGGGGACAATCACATGGCTTGATTGCCATCTTGGACAATGACTTTTCAAAATGACAGTGACCTGTGAGACCATGCCACCGTCTTAATCCAGCCACATGGCATGATTCAAAATGATGATACCCAAAAACTTACTGGCCAATTTACTTTTATTTTGCTTTCTTGATAAAATCATATAAAAGCAGTACATTTTTATTTCAGACTAAGGAAATAATGCCATATCTCCACAATTGGAGTTTAAATTTTAACATTGTTTAGGCTTGTTTTTAAAGGAGATTACTTTGAGTTTTAACTTCTTATATGGTATATTTACTGGTTTTTAAAGATGACTTTTAAGTTTTCACATTATTTAAAATATTTACAGATTTTAAAAAATTATTTTTAG
>NW_008331141.1:0-11397 GCF_000622305.1 Nannospalax galili | reverse complement strand
AAATTATCTTTTATATAGTATATTTGCTGATTTCTAAAAGTGATTGTTTTAAATTCTTACTCTTTTGCATAGAATATGTCAGTTTCTAAAGAGACCTTAAGGTTTTTCTAGCCTTATACTTTCAAGACTATCCACATACAAAGGGAACTGACACTTTGTGATGGCTAGACTTGGGAAACTCATGGAAATTTACTGTATTCCAGGACCAAATCGTACAAGAGACAAGCTACTACCAACACATAGTTACAACAATGAGAGGTTAAAAGGGATAGCCTACATGGGTGGGAGGCTTAAGGTGTGGACTCCACTGGTCTTAATCCCTCCCTTTTCTGTGTTGTGATTCTAAGCCCGTTTTTCTCCAGAATAGAGTATTTCCCTCTCTGATGCTCAGTTGCTGTATGCTTGCTATTGTTCCTGCCCCATCATTCCCTGGGTACTTTCTAGTTACAATGTTATGGACAGACTAAAGAAAAAGAGTATTTTGATACTGTCTCTTTGCAAGTTCTTTTAGGTACCATTGTTTTCTGTGTTTCTTATTCTCTAGGCTATGGGTACTTAATCCAAGATTATATATGATAAATTATGATACTTTTTTTCAATCCAAACTGACATCCCTCTTCAAAGGAATTCACCATGTGAGTTAACAGTCTTGCCTTAGTTTAAAAGTAAAATATGGATAAACAATTTAAAACTTTCATGCTAAAGAGAAACAAATGCCTTTTTGTATTAATTATATTGGTAAATTATCATGTACTGTTTAAACTTACTGAGAAGCTGACTCTGGAGATGGGATTGGCCCTCCCACTTCAGAATCAAGCCTTTTATCTCAAGATAGGTTCTCCAAGACTCTTTTCCAGGTTCAGGCTGGCCCCTTGACCCTGTGACAGGACAAAGGAGAACAACCAAACAGCATAAGAGTAAAGACACTGTACCCTTAAAAACAGCTAAGGTGTAAACCAATTTCAACAAAGGGTATTACTGTCTACAGTAAAAGTAGTTAATGGGATTCTCTATTTTGTCACAATACTGAATAAAGACACTACCACAGACTAATGTAAATGTATAGAAAATACAAAGATAAATTTAACTAATAAAAAAACAACAAAAAAGGTTTTTTAAAAAGAGGACAAGCTGGGCGTAGTGGCACACGCCTTTAATCCCAGCACTCGGGAGGCAGAAGCAGTCAGATCTCTGTGGGTTCCAGGCCAGCCTGGTCTACATAGTGAGTTCCAGGACAGCTGAGGCTACAGGAGACCCTGTCTCAAAAAGAAAAAAATATGGACAATTCAGAGTTGGTGGACAGAGAGGATCTTCTGCCTAGAATTCCTCAGTCAGTAACTAAAGCATGGCAGTTTTCTTAAACTGATTATGCTGTAGGTTTTAAACATCAATTTGATAATTTTAACTTTATACCAATTGCTTCTTTCTACCTAAAGCAAGGTTTTGGTAAACCACTCTCTAAACTACATAAGGTAAAAAAGATTTTTAATTGTCTTGTGTTTTCTATAAGGTTTACCTGAAAACTTATAAAACACAATGTGTACATGGGTAATATTTACTTATTACATTATCTTATGTATATAATTTAGATTCCATGTTCTTTTAATAAGTTGATGCTACACACTACTTTCTTCTGAGTCAAACAACTAATATCTTCATGACTTCAGCTGTGTCCACTAACAAAAAATCATCACAATTGGACTTGCTGACTTGACTATCATATTCTTAAACTAAAGGAGGAAGGGTAAACAGGGTCATTGGATCCTCACCTGAGTATCTAGTTGCTCTTCCCAGCCAACTGTATGTAATCTGGCCCTAATCACATACGGTCTCCTGGGTTTGAGGAAGACTAAAGTATATAATCTGGGGAAGGCTAGGAAGAGAAGTCTTGATCCATGCTTCGTAAAGGTTTTCCAGTGTAAATACTCTCAGGTCACCCATGCACATCAGCAACCCCTCAATATTCTCTGTAAGTAAGTTTGGGAAATTTATTGGTTCCCCAGAAAAACTTTAATGTAATTAAACATTGTTTTGATATTACAACCTAAAAAGGGGATAAACATTGCTTAGTATCCCCAGAGGAAAAAAAATTTCTCACAACTGATAAAAAATTTATTTGTTAATGTTATTATGTCTCATGGTTATTTTTAAAAAAGATGTTAAAAAGACATAAAAACGGAGATATTTTACTTAAAAGGTTTTATGTGTGAAAGTTCAAAAATAAAAAAGCCTAACCAAAGGATGGAGGTCTAGGTAGGTTTGTTAATGATCTATCAAGGATGAGACAAAGATAATATACAAATAATCTTAAAATTTCTAAGGTTATAGTTTAGTCAACTAGTTTAATGATATCTCATTGAGATTTATTTAAGAATGTTTGGTTTTTGCCCAAGCTTTATCTACATGGCACATGGTAACTAAAAGTACTAGATTGGTGTAACCTTCTTGGGTGTTTAAGAGCCAGACTTTGAGGCCTATACTAATCTGGTCAGGGGAACTTAAAGGGACAATTTTGTGTTCCTTGCCCTCCAAGGTCAACTAAGTTCCAGGGGACCATGGAACATCTCTCGAAATGTCCTTTAACTGGTGAGTCATCTGTACTCTTGTTCAGGTAGGCCATGGAGACCCCAGAAGATGGACTTAAACCAGCCAGTGTCCAGTCTACAAAGAGGAGGGTCAACACAGAGGAAACATTTCCTCCATGCTTCCAAGTGAAGCTCTAGTTGAACAGGATCTCTTGACTTATCTTCACATAGATGGAACTGGTAAAAGAAAAGCCTGAGGAACCAGGGACTTCCCCCAAGCCCATGTAACCCCTGAGGAACAGATAGATCCTCAAACGACCTGAAGAGTAAAAATAAATTAGTTTATTTGGGCCAATAGTATGGTCTTAAACATCCAAAAGGAAAGTATAACCAGGGATTAAGGTCATCAATGTGTTTCTTTAAGAGGTCAAGGTATTACACATCCCAGACGTTAGACTTAAGTTCTTATCAGATGTTATTTAGACAATTATTTCTCATTGATTGTTTTGTTCCTAGTAAGACAAGGCTTCTCAACTATAAGACTTCAATTCTTGGTCTGCAATACTGTAGTGCCCACCTACAGCTGAGGGAGACAACCCACTATTCCTATCTAGAGGCCATGTAAAAGGAAACTGATTCTAGCCACTTCTATATTTATCAAAGTGCCTGAGAGCAAATCCTGAATTCATCAAGCATCAGTCCAGCCTTGACAGGTGAAAAAAAATGAGGAGGAACCCAGTAGATGGATGCTTTTGGAAGCCCTCATCAAGAAATTCCAATGGACTTTAATTTGGATATTTGAAATTTGCCCTATTCTGACTTTTTCTGGTTACCTGCCCAAAAATTATACTAACTACTCTTGCCTTTACTTTTCCTTCACATCTCCTAGGCACAAGTCAAGGACTGTCTTTTCTCCCTATAGTTAAGAGTTATGCACTTTGGGAGTCTTTTAGATAGACCCACTGAGGGTGGGTACCCGAATTGCCTCACCCTGTGTCCCTGTTCATCATGGAAGAAGCCAGAATGGTCTATGTCCCAATTCCCTACCGGCAATTTGGGTAAACCTCTTCAGAGGATGGTGTGATAAAAATTGGAGCTAAAAATTGACTAGACAGTTGGGGTGAAGAGACCCCAGGGAAAAGTAGCCAGTTTCTTTCTTGGCTAGAAGTCAAAATGTCCTTGGGCCTTTTGGCAGTGTACTCTGTCCCAAAAGCCCAAAATGTTGAACGTATTTGGGAGCTTTTATCCCTGGAAGATTTGGGGGTTACCTCTTCAGAGGAGGGAATGTTGGAGTTTCAATAAGCCCCATAAATTAAACTGGCCCCGACTATAAAAGATGTCTAGTCTATCTGTTGGAGGACCTACTTTTCCAGTCTCACTGGTCAATTCTCAGATCCCTATGAAACTTCCAGACCAGCCACAGCCATGTAGGTCTCTATAAGTCTGTCCACTTTTCTAAACTCTTCAGGAAAGCATAATTTCTCTTTTTCTTCTTCATGCCTTTCTTACTAAACATGCTTTCTTTAAGGCTTTGGACTGCCCCTTGCATCTTGTATTTCTTCACCTTTTCTCTAAAGCTTCCTTCTCCCAGCCATATGGCTCTGAGTCAGCCACACGTCTGACCTCCATGCAGGCTCTAAACTTGCATGGCTTCCATAATTTTCTTTCCTTCTCCCACTATTCACCTCCTTAAGGCAGCTGTCAAGATTACCAGCTCATCTACCCTGAGGATTTTTCTCTCCATGGTTTTCTAACCCCCTCCTTGCTTGATTTCTACCCTTGTGGGTCCCCTGCTAGCTTTATGTACCTTGCTTCTCGTGGCACCCTGTCTAATTCAATTTTTCAAAAGTCACATACAGGGCATCATTAAAATCACCACCAACCAAGTTGTGGTCCAATACCAAACTATCCCTAATACCTATCTAGCTTTATGTACCTTGCTTCTCGTGGCACCCTGTCTAATTCAATTTTTCAAAAGTCACATACAGGGCATCATTAAAATCACCACCAACCAAGTCGTGGTCCAATACCAAACTATCCCTAATACCTATTCCGAATTTGATGATACCCCTTATAAAAGACAAAGGGGGAGATGTTGGGATAAGTCAGGAGTGTCTGGAATGTAGAGCATGGCCGCCGGCTGGAGACCCCCAGTGAAGGCAGCAGGAAACTGGCCTGCTCCATCCTAGATACACTGTCTCTTACCCAACAACCCCCAAGCAAAACTATTAGGACTATAATCCTTTAATCCTAACCAAGTCTCTTGTAGATCATGTGACCAGAGGACAGGACAAAGGCCACATAGCCTTAAAAGCCCCCTCCCTCCCCCTACCTGCTGGCCTGCCAGAAAACCAACCCCACCTCTCTGCCTGAGAAACTTTCCTATGTAAACCTCTACTTCCACCATAATAAATGAGCTGTCCACTGACACAGTCTCCCAGGGTGTTTTCTTCCCATTGTACTCACCATCACCAGAGGCCCCTCTCCCCCCATCGGTCTCTCTCCTCACCCTGACCTTAAATGATAGGGACCAGTGCTCAATGGTCTCCCGGTGGCAATGGAGTTCGGACCAAGGGGAGGCTGACAGACCAGCCTGGGCACAGTGCCTTTAGATGTGCCTCCACACGTGTAATTGTAAGGAGTGGGGAGGAACTGGGCAAGGGAAAGCTTGGCATCAATGTAGTTGTACCCACACACCTGTAATTTAGATGGGGCTTCAGGGACCAGTGCTCAATGGTCTCCTGGTGGCAGTGGAGTTCGGACCAAGGGGAGGCTGACAGACCAGCCTGGGCACAGTGCCTTTAGATGTGCCTCCACACGTGTAATTGTAAGGAGTGGGGAGGAACTGGGCAAGGGAAATCTTGGTATCAATGTAGTTGTACCCACACACCTGTAATTTAGATGGGGCTTGCTGGGATCTACTGGGTATCCATATAGATGTGAACAGACACTTGTAATTGATATAGTGCTTCGGTAGACTGGGTTGGGCAAAGCATCCATGTAAGTGTACCCATACACATGTAATTGATCCTGGGCTGGGCTAAACTGGGCTGGGCTGGATTGGGAGACCATGAAGATGGCCCACACACCTCTAATTATAAGGGGCTAGCTGTGTTGGAATGTGCTGGACATCCATGTAGATGTGTGCACACACATGTAATTGATAATGGCCTGGGAAGGGCTGGGCTGCATTTGGCATCCATGTGGATGTGCCCACACACCTCTAATTGATAAGGGGCTCCACTGGGAGGGACATCCATGTAAATATGCCCACAAAACTCTAATTGATAAGGATCTGGTCTGGCCTAGGCTGAGCTTCCATGCAGATGTTGTTACCGACCCCGATTAGCTAAAAACCGCAAAAAGGAATGTTGACAAGGTGGTCCCCAAATAACAGGGTGGAGGGTAATCTCAGTCTACATGTCCAGGTGCCCTAAAATAGTAAAACAAGCAAGTTACAGAAGCCAGAATCAGCAGTTAGTCATATCATAATAATTTTGTTTTCTATATGTCTAGAGAGCAAGTGTCTAGGGCAGCATTCTCCTGGGAGGAAAAGGGAGAAAGGGGTCAGGGTTTCTGAAAACAATCCTTGAGCTATAAATACACTATGGCTAAGCTTCTAAGATGGCTATTTTATCCAAAATGGGGTCAGTTTGGTCAGTACAATGTGCCCACACAACTGTATTTCATAAGGGTCTGAGCCATGCTGGAGTGGGCCTGGGGTGGGTGTCCATTTAGATGTTCCCACAAACCTGCATTTTATAAGCAGCTGGGGTAGGCTAGGATGGGATGACCTGGGTATCCATGCAGATGGGTAACAAACATGTATTTTACAAGTTTCTATGCTGGGATGGGGTGGACTGGGCTGGGCATCCATGTTGATATGCCCACACACCTGTAATTGCTAATTTGCTGGACTGAGATGGGTTGGGCTAAACTTTCATGTAGATGTGTAGACACACCTACACTTGTAGATGTGTAGACACACATGTATAAGGATCTGGGTAGGGGTGGGCTTGCCTGGGCTGGACATCCATGTAGATGTGCCCACACATTATTAATTGGGGCTGGACTCAGTTCTGATGGGCAGAGCTGGGCTGGGCATCCATATAGATGTGACCACACATATAATTGATTCAGGGCTGTGCTGTGTTGGGTTGGCATCCATGTACTTATCCCCATACACATTTAATTGATGCTGTGGTGGGCTTTAAAAGGTTCGATGTAAATATCCAAATCCACTTCTAATTGATGCAGCTCTGGGCTGGGCTGGGCCAGGAATCCATGTAGATGTGCCCACACCTGTATTTGATAAATGGCTGGGCTGGAATGGGCATCCATGCAGATGTGCCTAAACATATGTATTTAATAAGGGGCTAGGCTGAGTCTGACATTCATGTAGATGTGCCCATGGGCATGTATTTGATAAAGAGCTGTGAAGTGCTGGGCTGGGTTTAGCATCCATGTAGATGTGCCCACAAACTTGTATTATATAGGTTGCTGTGATGCACTTTGGTGGGCTGGGCTAGGCATTCATGTAGATTTGCCCACACACATGTAATTTATAAGGGTCTGGCAGGGGTAGGCTGAGCTTGCATTCCATCTAGATTTATCCACAGACCTATATTTGATAAGGAACTGGACTGGGGTGGCATTTTCATACTGGTACATGTGCCCAGAAACCTGCAATTGATAAGCACTCTGCAGAGCTACCCTTGGAATCCATGTAGATGTGCTCAATGTCTTGTACTTGATAACAGGTTGGACTAAACTAGGAAGGGCCAGAAATCCATGTAGATGTGCCCACAGACCTATAATTGATAAGGAGCTTCCCTGGACTTGGCTGAACATCTACGTAAATGGGCCAACACATCTGTAATTGATAAGGGGCTGGGAGGTTTTGGAATGGGATCATCCATCATGTATATGTGATCAAAGACTTGTAATTGATAAGTGGCTGGGCTGGGCTAGTCATCCATGAAGATATGAAAACTCATCTGTAATTGATAGGGGGCTAGGCTGGCTTGGGCTGGGAATCCATGTAGATGTGCACACACCAGTTATTGATAAGGGGCTATACCAGGCTGTGGAGGACTGGGCATCCATGTAGATGTTCCCACATGCCTGAAATTGATGCTGGGTGGGCATGGCCTGGCAGAGCTGGGTTACCCTTCCATGCAGATGTGCCCACCACTGTTATTGATAATTATTTGACCAGGGATGGGCTGGGATATGCTTGACTGAGCATTCATGTAGACATGCCCCCACACAGGTCATCAATAATGTGTTGGGCTGGGTTTGGCTGGGCATTCATGTAGATGTGATCACACACATATATTTGATGCTGAACTGAACAAAAATGTAGATGTGCACACACCTCTGTAGTTGATAAGAAAATGGTAAGATCTGGGCTGGGATGAGCATGCCTGTAGATATGGCAACACACCATTAATTGATGAGTGGCTGGGATCTGCTGGGCTGGGCTGGGCATCCATAAAGATATGCCCACACATCTGTAATTCATGCTGGGCCAGGCTTGGCTGAGTTTGGCTCAGAATCCATGGAATAGTGATCACACGCTTCTATTTAATAATGGGTTGGGATGTGCTAGTTTTGCTAGATGTGCTCACACACATGTAATTGACAAGGTACTGGGCTGTGCTGGACACCCATGCAGATGTGCTATACACCCACTTCCCAGATGGCACACTCCCATAGCCTCCCTCCCTCCACTAGAGCCCTTATACTCTGACATCCCTGCTGCTGTCTGCTGTGTTGTTGGTCTGAGTCATCAGGATGCCTTCCCTTGTCTAGAAGGCTCAGAGTGCTTCCAAATTCATCCATTTTAGAAAGTGAATGATTTAATTCTTGCTAGCTGTGATGATTTATTGTGATACTTTAATTCCCCTAATTAAAGTAAAGCACCTTTAGCCTTATCTTTGTAATGACTAGAGCAACTCCATTTTGTACAGAGTAGCCACCTTAGACTTGAGAAATCAGAGAAGCAGACAGCTCAAGGTCTGAACTTAGTTCCAGTAAGTCATCCCCCCCACCCCGAGAAGTTTGTCTTCCTTTTGGAAATATCTGATCACAGAAAGGAATATTGCTACCCAGACATTGCAGCTATATTTCTTGTCCACCCAAAGGAAAATAGCCGACACAATAGCCTGTCTTTCTTGATCTGAAATACTAATAATCAGAAAGCACTTTACTGTCAATGTCTCTATACATCTGTTAAGAAAATGACTAACAACTGCTTGTTTTGACTTCTGCCAACTTGCTTATTGTTGCTTTTAAGGGTCATACTGTCCTTACACCTGCTTATGTTTTCTACCTTTAAATAAAGATCCCCTACCCATCCCAGATTCACTGCAGTCCTTTATCTGGTGGTCTCGGGCTCTGTAGCAGATGTACCCATAGGACCTGTATTAGATAAAAGGCTGAGATGTGCTGTGTGGGATGGCATCCATGTAGTTGTCCCCACACACCTTTAACTGATGCTGTGGTGGGATTTGAAAGGTTTCATGTAAATGTGCCCATGTGCTTTTAATTGATGCTGTTCTGGGCTGTTTGGGGCTGTGAAGCTATAGAGATGTGCCCACACACCTGTAATTTTTAAGGGCCTGGTTTTGGGCCACGCAGATGTGCCCACACAGATGTAGTTAATAAAAGTTTCAGATGCGTTGGGCTGGGTTGGGAATTCATATAGATGTGCCCAGACACCTGTATTTTATAAGGGGTTGAGATAGAATGGGGTGGGGTGGGCTGCCCTGGGCATCCATGGATATGTGCCCAAGTCCATGCAGATGTGCACACATGCCAGTTATTGATAAGGGGCTCTGCTGGAATTTGGTAGACTGGGTATCCATGTAGATGTACCTAAATACCTGTAATTAAGGAGGGATTAGGATGGGCTGGGCTGAACATTCATGTAGATGTGCCCACACACCTGTTACAGATATGGTCTGAGCTGGTTAAGGCTGGACTGGGCACCCATGTAGATGTGCGGTGCTTGATAACTTTAGTTGTTAACATGACACACCTCAGTAGAGGAAGCCTCAATTGGGGAATTGCCTCCAATGGCCTTGACCGTAACCATGTCAGTGGGGCATTTTCTTTATTTTTGAGTGATGGGGGAGCCCATCCCACTGTGGGTGGTGCCACACCTGGGCAGGTTGTTCTATTTAGTATAAGAAAGTAGGCTGGGCATGGCCAGGAGAGCAAGCCAGTAAGCAGTGTTCCCCCATGGCCTGGGCTTCACCTCCTGCCTCCAGGTTCCTGGCCTGAGTCCTACCTTGGGCTCCCTGATAAACTCTGAATCAGGAGATGTAAGCCGCATGAACCCTTCCTCCCCAAGTTGGTATGGGTCAGAGTGTTTTGTCACAACGTTGAAAGAAAAATAAAACATCTGCCCACATACCTGTAATTGATAAGGGTTATGGGCATGCATGTAAATGTGCCCACACACCTTTAATTAGTGAATAGATGAGATGAACTGGGCATCCCTATAGATGTGACCACAAAAATTGTAATTCTCACTGGGATGGGCATCAGTGTACATGTGCCCACGGACCTGTTGTTGATAAGAGGATGAGATGGACTGGGCTGAGCAGGACTGGGGATCCATGTAGATAAGCACTCAACACATGTAATTGATTAGAGGTGGGGCTGGGAAGGCAGGGCAGCTCAACTCTGTGGATGTGCCCACACACTTGTAATTGATAAAGGGCTGGCCAGGGCTGGGCTCAGCTCCAGGTTCATCCACATAAAATTGATGCTGGGGTGTGCTGTGTTGGGCTCAACATCCATGTGGTTGTTTCCAATGTCTTGTAATTGATAAGGAGTTGGGTAAAGCTGGAAAGGGCTGGGCATCCATGTAGATGTGCCCACATACCTGTATTTGATAAGGGGATGCCCAGGGCTTGTATTTGCCACAGGCCTGTATTTGATAAAGTGTTGTATGGGGGGTGGATAGGCTGGAATGGGCACCCTTGTAGGTGTGCCCACACAACTGTACTTGATGCAGGGCTGGACTCAGCTGGCTGGACTTGGGCATCCATATAGATGTGCCTAAACACCTGTATTAGATAAGGGGCTAGGCTGGGCTGGGCTGGGCATCCATGTAAATGTGACCATGGGTCTGTATTTGATAAAGGACTGGGATGTGCTGGGCTGGGTTCAGCATCCATTTAGATGTGTCCACACACATATAGTTTGCTGGATTGGGCTAGGCATCCATGCAGGTGTGCCCACACACGTAATT
This sequence comes from Nannospalax galili, assembly GCF_000622305.1. Lineage (NCBI taxonomy): Eukaryota > Metazoa > Chordata > Mammalia > Rodentia > Spalacidae > Nannospalax > Nannospalax galili. The sequence continues at coordinate 609 of NW_008331141.1, read as the reverse complement.
TATAAGGGGCAGGAAGGGGTAGGCTGAGCTGGGATTCCATCTGGATGTGCCCACAGACCTATATTTGATAAGGGACTGGGCTGGGGTGGATTCTAATACAGGTACATGTGCCCATAAACCTGTAATTGATAAGGGGCTCAGCAGTGCTACCCTGGGTATCCATGTAGATGTGCCCAATGTCTTGTAATTGATAACATGTTGGGCTGGTCTAGGAAAGGTTGAGCATCTATGTAGATGTGTCCACAGACCTATAATTGATAAGAGGCTGCCCTGAGTTTTGCTGGGCATCTATATAGATGGACCCACACATCTGAAAGAGATAAGTGGCTGGCTGGGATATCATGGAATGGGATAATCAGGTATGTATATGTGCCCGTAGACTTGTAACTGATAAATGGCTGGGCTGGGATGTTCATGCAAGAAGATGTGAACGCTCATCTGTAATTGATAAAGGGCTAGGCTGGGCTGGGATGGGAATCCATGCATATGTGTACACCTGTTATTGATAAGGGGCTGGAATGGACTGTAGGGGACTGGACATCCATGGAACTGTGCCCACACCTGTAATTTTTAAGGGAAAATTCAGTCCACAAACTTTAATTGACATGG
>NW_008331140.1:12617067-12625532 GCF_000622305.1 Nannospalax galili | reverse complement strand
ATAAACTTCCCTCTAAGAACCACTTTCAGCATGTCCCAGAGTTTTTGTTGTGTTGTTTTGTGTCCCAACCCGCAGGACAGTCAACCTGGGTACCTGGAGGGAGGAGAGGGGATGGAAAGGGACAGTGACGCAAAGAATGGAGACAAGAAAGGCTTTCTGATCAAGTCTCATTTATTGAACATCCACACAAAGTTTTTATAGTGAGGGAAAAGGGGGAAGTTGGCAGGGATAAATCCATTGAGGCAGAGCAATTCAATTAACAGAACAATTATCATAGTAACACCACACCAATTGATCACAGAGTAAATTCCATAGTAACACCACAATTCTATATAGCAAGTTGTAAATCAATTAAGAGGTTACACTTGTATGATTACTGAATAATACGTTGATTCTTTGTATTGTTTTCTTTGTTTCAGTTTCATTGATTTCTGCCCTGATTTTTGTTATTTCTTCTTGTCTGCAGGGTTTGGGTTTTGTTTGGTGTTGCTTTTCAAGTGTGTTGAGTTGCAATGTTAAGTCACTTAGAGCTATAAACTTCCCTCTAAGAACGGCTTTCAGCGTGTCCCAGAGGTTTTGTTGTGTTGTATTGTCCTTTTCATTTAATTCCAGGAATACTTTTATTTCTTTCTTAATTTCTCTTTTGACCCATTCATCATTCAGGAGTGTGTTGTTTAATCTCCATGTGTTCGTGTGGTGATTTTGGCTTCTTCGGGTGTTGATTGTAAGTTTTATTACATTGTGGTCTGATAGAACACATGGAATTATTTCAATCTTATTGTATTTGCTGAGCTTTGTTTTGTGCCCCAGTATATGGTCAATTTTGGAGAAAGTTCCATGGGGTGCTGAGTAGAAAGTATGTCCTTTGGTGATGGGGTGGAATACTCGGTAGATATCTGTTAAGTCCATTTGATATACGGTTTTGTTTAATTCAGATGTCTCTCTGTTAAGTCTCTGGCCTGTTGACCTATCTAATGGAGATAGTGGGGTATTGAAGTCCCCTACTATTAATGAGTTGGGGTTAATCTGGGTTTTAAAGTCCTGTAGTATTGTCCTTTGGTGTTTGGGTGGAATACTCGGTAAATATCATTTGATATATGGTTTTGTTTAATTCAGATGTCTCTCTGTTAAGTCTCTGGCCTGTTGACCTATCTAATGGAGATAGTGGGGTATTGAAGTCCCCTACTATTAATGAGTTGGGGTTAATCTGGGTTTTAAAGTCCTGTAGTATTGTCCTTTGGTGTTTGGGTGGAATACTCGGTAAATATCTGTTAAGTCCATTTGATATATGGTTTTGTTTAATTCAGATGTCTCTCTGTTAAGTCTCTGGCCTGTTGACCTATCTAATGGAGATAGTGGGGTATTGAAGTCCCCTACTATTAATGAGTTGGGGTTAATCTGGGTTTTAAAGTCCTGTAGTATTGTCCTTTGGTGTTTGGGTGGAATACTCGGTAAATATCTGTTAAGTCCATTTGATATATGGTTTTGTTTAATTCAGATGTCTCTCTGTTAAGTCTCTGGCCTGTTGACCTATCTAATGGAGATAGTGGGGTATTGAAGTCCCCTACTATTAATGAGTTGGGGTTAATCTGGGTTTTAAAGTCCTGTAGTATTGTCCTTTGGTGTTTGGGTGGAATACTCGGTAAATATCTGTTAAGTCCATTTGATATATGGTTGTTTTCTTTTATATGTGACTTGTTGTTTCTCTTTTGCGGCTTTCAGAATTTTCTCTTTGTTTTGTGCGTGTAGTGTTTTTACTACGATGTGCCGTGGAGAGTTTCTGTTCTGGTCCTGTCTGTTTGGTGTTCTGTATGCTTCTTGTATTTGTATGGGCATGTCTTTCTTTAAGTTTGGGAAATTTTCTTCCACAATTCTGTTGAAGATCTGGTCCATGCCATTGTCTTGGGGTTCTTCTCCTTCTTGTATGCCTATGATTCACAAGTTTGGTCTTTTTATGGTATCGCTCAATTCCTGCATATTCCATTCTTGTGATTTCTTAAATTTTTCATTATCTTTGCTTGAGTGGTCCAGTTCGTCCACTTCATCTTTTAATCTTGATACTCTGTTTTCCATTTCGTTCATCCTATTGGTGATGCTTTCTCCTGTCATTTCTAATTGGCTTATGGAGTGTTTCACTTCGTTCTTTATTTCAGCCTGAGTGTTCTTCAATATTTCTAGCTTTTTTCTGAATTCATTTAGAAGTATATCCTTATCTTCTTTCAGCTCTATGATTACCTTGTTTTTGTGTTCTTTAAATTCACTGAATTCTTTTATCATATTCATCATTGTTCTTTTGAGGTCCATGTCCTGCATTGTCTCTAGGGGATTCTCGTTGAGCTCCTCTAGAGGATTACTGGTATTTGGTGGGGATATTTTGTTTTGGTTTTTCATGTTATTATTTTTTCTCTGTGATTTTGACATGTGAATTTCTTTTGTAGTTTCTGACTCTTGTGTGATACGTGGGCCTTCATGTTTAGTTCTGCTTCTTTTTTGTTGAACTTTATGTGTATTTGTGGTTTACTTTTTGGGTATGAAGAGCTGGTTCGTCTAAGCTTCTGGTTCTCTCTTTTGATTTTATATTGTCGTCGCCTGATTGATTTTGTTTTCAGGAGTTCCGTGGTGGCCCAATTCCAATGTGGATCAGAAGTTTTCAGACTTTCTCCTTAGGTCTGGAATCTTCTAAGAATGCTTTTGGCCTCAGGAACTTGTGTGTTGGACTGACCTGAGATCCTGGCCCTGGCCGTGGCCATGCCACGCAGGGATGCAAAGGCAGATGGGGAGGGAAGTAGCCCCAAGATTTCCCAGGGAGTGGATTGAGTAGCTGGGTTGTACTGGATGCAAAGGATCAGGGAGAGGAAAGGTAAACCTCAGAGCCCCAGAAAGAGGCTGTCAGTCGCAGAAAGAGGCTGGCGGGTGTTACAGGACCAGGGAAGCAGAGAGAGGTGAGGGCGGGGCCAGGACCAGAAGCGGTGCTCCTGGGGCCCAAGAAAGGAACTGAGTTGCTCTGGGTGAGAAGGATCAGGAAGCAGTATTGGTTCCCCAGGTGAATGGGGCCCCAAGACTAGGAATGGTGCAGGGCCCAAACTAGGAGTATAGAACGGCTGGGGGGATGGAAGGGTGAATGTGGCTTAGGGAGTGCTGGCGCGGAGGGCTGTGCTATAGACTTACCCCAAGAGGCCCTGAAGAAGTTCATTTTTACAATATTAATTCTACCAGACCATGAGCATTGGAAGTCTTTCCATCTGCTCGTGTCTTCCTCAATTTCTTTCTTCAGAAACGTGGACTTTTCATTATAGATGTCATCCACATCCTTAGTTAGGTTTATTACTATTTTTTTGAGAATATCATACATGATTACTGTGTTTTCATTATTTCCACACATCCCAATCCCCCTTCCACTCCTTCTACTCCCTCTCAATTTTTTTCTCTTCTTTATTATTTACACACACACACACACACACACACACACACACACACACACACAAAGAATCCATTTATTGTTGCTCCTATGTACCGGTGTTTAAGGCTGTCTATTTGGGAACAGGTGTCCTCTCAGGGAACTAGTCTCTGGAGGAAATTGATTTTTCCCTTCCTCAGCATTCTTTGAACTGCTGAAACTCTTCACCTTGAGGTGAGACCCCATGAAATTTTGTATGTACACTGGTTTTGTCAGTATGCACATCTAATTAGACAACCCTATTTAGAAATTTCACTGGTGTAGCTTCTCGATCATGTCTAGAATGCATTAACTAGCAACAAATGTCTTGTTGCTGTGACTCTTACTGTCTTTCTGCCCCCTATTCCACAGTTTTCTCCAAGTGTCAGCTGTAGAGAGGTTTCATTGTAGATATATAACATGGGGCTGGGCAACTCACGGTCTCTTAGTCTGGCATTCAAGTTGTGAGAGATTGTAATAGTCTCAATTTGTTGAAAAAAAGAAGCCTCTGATGAGTGGTGAGAGGTACACCTGTCTGTAAATATGAAGATACGTATTTAGATTATAGTTAGAAATTAAGTTTGTCCAGGAAAGTGACAGCAGTATGTTCTTCTCCAGGGTCTCTGACCCTTCCAGCCATGTGTACTCAGCTGTTTTCAGTATCCTGCATGAATTCCCATCCACTGAGAGGGGTTCAAATCCAATTAGAAACCTGTTGATGACACCCCAAGATAAAAATGCCATTACTGTACAAATAGAGATAATTTTTGGGGCCAGTCATTGTTGTGGTCCACATGTTTTACAGCTGGGTAGGAACCCTGATTGTTTTTCTCTCTTGGAAGCTTTCATAATTTTTTCTGATAGTATAAGGGCTATTCTTCAGGGAGGAGGCTTCCAGGTCATTTACAGGTCAGTTGCTCTAAGTCCTATGTCCAAAGCATGTCCTGTATTCAACAATAAGTTCTTAACTTCAAAATTTGGGAAGAAAAAAAGGTTGTGACAATAGCCTGTATTATATGGGGAGTCTCTTGAACCACCCTGACCAACAACTCAAAGGGAGTTTTCCTTCTTGGCAGTAGAATTTTTTATTATACAGCCTTCAGGTATACACATGCACTGTCATTTATAATTGTATTTTTCAATAGCCTTATTAAATACTATATTTCTCTTTGACTTTTCACATCACCTAAGTATTATTAATCTCTCTTTCATCTCTCTCCCTCTGTATGGTCTTCTTTCTCCCTCCTCAATTAAAGTACCCTCCATTTTCCCCAATTTCCTCTTGATAATATGTATCTCCTCCTACCACCATCTCCTTCATCCTCTCTTCCTCCATGGTCATTTCCATTTACTGGATCCTGTCATTACATCAGGATACATACTCACATTTGAAGACTATGAATTAGGATGCACATATAAGAGAGAACACACATCACTTGTTTTTCTGAGACTGTTAACTTTCTTAGTATAACAGTTTCTAGTTCTTTCCATTAACCCAAAATTTCATGAATTCATTTCTCTTTACCACTGAATAGAAGTGTGTAATGTAAATGTACCACATTTTCATTAAACATTCATCAGTTGAGGGACATTTAGTTTGTTTCCATTTCATAACTGTTGTTAAAATGGTAGCAGCAAACATGGCAGTGCAAGTATCTCTGTATGAGGATGAGTCCATTGGGTGTATGCCAAGGAGCAGTATGACTGGATCATATGTTAAATTTATTTTTAGTTGTTTAATAGTTCTCCACACTGATTTCCACAGTAGTCGCACCAGTTTTCAGTTCCACCAGCCGTGAATGACCATTCTCCTTTCCCCACATCTAGAGTTATTTTGTCATTTGTTTTCTTGACTCTAACTGTTCTAATTAGGGCAAAATGAAGTCCTAACGTACTTTTAATTTCCATTTCTCTAATTGCTAAGGCTGTTGAGCACGTTTTAGGTATTCCTTGGCCATTTTTGTTTCTTTTCTCCGAACTTTTAGTTAAGATCTGCAGCCTATTTTTAAATAGGTCATACATTTTCTTGGCTCTTTGCTTTTCGAGTTCTTTGTGTATTCTGGTTATTAATCCCTTATCGATGTAAAGCTGGCAAAGATTCTCTACCAGTCTGTGGGCTTCCTCTTCACTCAATTGGTTGTTTCCTTTACTGTACCCTTTAGTTTAATAAGGTACCATTTGTCAATTCGTGACTGTAATTCCTGAACGAACAAAGTCAGATTTATAAATTCCTTTCCTGCACCTATATCTTGTAGGGTATTGCCAATGTTTTTTTTTTTTTTTTTTTTTTTTTTTTTTTTTTTTTTTTTTTTTCTATCAGTTTCGGCATTTCGGGTTTCACATTGAGGTTCTTGATCAATTTGGAGTTGATTTTTTGACAGGGTCTAATTTCATTCTTCTACATGTGGAGGTCCAGTTTTCTCAGAATCATTTATTGAAGATATTGTCTTCAGAATGTATTCTTAGCATCTTTTTCAAATGGCAGATTGCTATAATTGTGTACACTGATGTTCAAGTCTTTTGTTTATTTTTAAATACCTATTTATTACTTTTTATTTCACATATATGAGTGTATTGTCTGCACGGTTATAAGTGCACCTGTGTTGTGCAATGTCTGCGGAGTTCAGAAGAGGGCATTGGATTCCACTGGAACTAGAGTTATTGCAGTTATTAGCTGCTGTTAGGTGTGGGGAATTGAATCTCAGTCCTCTGCAAAGAAAGCCAGTGTTCTTAGCCACTGAGCTATATCTCCAGCCTCAGTTTTCCGTTGTTCCATTTGTCTACATATCTGTTTTGTGCAAATACCATGCTGTTTTTCCTAATTATAGCTCTTTAATAGTTTGAAATCTTATATAATAATCCCTCCAGCATTGCTCTTTTAGCTCATGATTGCTTTGGCTATCTGGAGTATTTGTGATTCCGTATGAATTCTAGAATTTTTTTCTATTTCTGTGAAAAATGTCTTGGATATTTTGATTGGGATTGTGTTGAATCTGTGGATTTCTTTTGGTAGGATTTTAATTATTACTGTATTATTTATACTGATACATGAGCATGGGAGGTCTTTCCATCTTCTAGTGTTTTCTTCAATCACTCTCTTCAAAGATTTAAACTTTTAATTGTACAGATATTTACACTTTCCATTTCTAGATATTTTTGAGGCTAGTTTGAACGGCAATTGGTCTATGATCTCTTTCTCTGACTGCTTCTAATTTAAATAATACAGAAGGCCAGTGATTTCTAAAAACTGATATTCCATACTGTCACTTTGCCCAAAATGTTTATCTTTTTTAGATGTTTTCTTGAGGATTTTGGAGATCTCTTATGTACAATATCATATCATCTGCAACTAGAGATAATTGGATATCTTCTTTCCAAATAGCAACCCTTTAGCTGCTTTATGTTATATTATTTCTCTAGCCAGGGTTTCAACCCTATATTAAGGTGTTGGGATAATAGACAGCCTTGTCTCATTCCTGATTTTAATTGGAATGCTTTGAGTTTTTCTTCATTTTAGAAAGATGGTGGTAGTTTGTTGTATATAGCCTTACTTGTGTTGACTTCTGTTACCTCCAGTTCAGTTCCTCTAAGATTTTTATCATGAAATCATACTGGATTTTGTCACAGGCTTTTTGTGCATGTATTTAACTATCATGTTATTTTTGTCTTTGAGTTCATTTATATGAGTTATTATATTTATTGACTTATGTATATTTAATCATCCTTGCATCATTGGAATAAAGCCAACTTCATCATGGTGGATGACATTTTTGGATATGTGTCTGTATGCAATTTGTGAGTATTTTGTTGAGATTTTTTTTTTTTTTTTTTGCATCTGTGTTCATTAAGGATATAGTCCTATACCTTTCTTTTTTGTTGTGTCTTTACCTGATTTGGGTATTAGAGTAATACTGGCTTGGTAAAATGAGGTTGGAAGTTCTCCGTCTGTTTCTAAATTTTTAAATGATTGAAATAGTATCAAGTGCAGTTCTTTGAAGGTCAGGTAACATTCTCCTGTGAAATCGTCTGGACTTGGGCTTTTTATAGTCAGAAGGCTTTGCAATACAATTTCAATCTCCTTATTTGTTATGGGTACAAGTCTTGATCTCTTCTTGGTTTAACTTTGGTGGTTTGACTGACTCTAGAAATTTCATCAATTTGTTTTAGTTTTTGTAATTTGGCAGAGTGTAGTTTTAATGTAATACTTTATAATGTTCTGGGTTATTTTGGTGTTCATCGAAATGGTTCCCTTTCCATCTCAGATTTTGTTGATTTGGGTCTTCTCTTTTTAAATTTTGTTTAGACTGGCTGAGTATCTGTCGTTCTTTATCTTTTGAAAGAACCTGCCCTTAGATTCATTAATTTTTTGGGTTCTTTTCTTTGTTTATGTGTCATTGAACTCTGCTGTGATCGTCATTTCTTCTCATCTACTAAGTTTGGGTTCAGTTTGTTTTTGCCTTTCCAAAGTCTTGAACCTTACTGTTAAGCCATTTATATGTGCTCTTGCCGATTTTTTAATGTGGCCATGTAAAACTATAAACTTCCCTCTTAGGACTGCTTTTAAAGTGTCCCAGAGGTTTTTAGTTGTATCTTTAAGATTTTTGTTTATGCCTTTTCTGACTTTTTAACGTAGATGCTTAAAGCTATAAATTTCTCTCATAAGATGGCTTTTAATGTGTCCCAGTAGTTTTGTTAGACTGTATCTTCAATTTCATTTAGTTTCAGGAATATTTTTATTTATTTCTTTTTTTCTTTTGACCCACTCATCATTCAGTAGTGATTTTTTAAAATTTCCATGAGTTGTTGTAGTTACTAGAGCTTCTTTATTTTTGCTTTTCAGCTTTTTTTCATTGTAGTCTGATAGAATACATTTGATTATTTCAGTAACTTTGTATTTGTTGAGGGTTTTTTTTTTTTGTCCCAGCATGTGATCTATTCTAGAGAGACTTGTGGGTTGCTGAGAAGAATGTATAATATTTGGTACTTTGGTGGGATATTCTGTAGATGTCTGGTATTTCTCTGTTTATTC
>NW_008331140.1:12610731-12617029 GCF_000622305.1 Nannospalax galili | reverse complement strand
CACACACACACACACACACACACACACACACACACACACACACAGATAGTTGAGTTTTGTATATTTCATATAATGGAAATTAATCTGATTTTTTGATTTAGGCACTTGGAGCTATAAACCTCTCTAATGACTTTAAAGTGTGCCAGAGGTTTTGTTGAGTTATATTGTCCTTTTTGTTTAGTTGTAGGAATACTTTTTTTTTCTTACTTGATTTCTTCTTTAACCCATTCAGTATTCAGGAGTGTGTTTTTAATGTCCATGAGTTCATGTAGTTACTAACGTCTCTTTTGCTGTTTATTAAGTTTTGTTGCACTGGGGTCTGATAGAATGCATGGAATTATTTCAATTTTTTTATTTGTTGAGGTTTGTTTTATGCGCCTGTATGTGGTCAATTTTAGAGAAATTTGCATGAGCTGCTGAGTATAAACTGTATTGTTTGGTGCTTGGGTGGAATTTTCTGTAGATATACTCTTAGGTCCATTTGATGTAAGATGTCATCTAATTCAAATATCTTTCTGTTTATTGTTTGTTTAAGGAGCCCAGTTCTTCAATTTTGTCATTCAGTCTTGATATTCTGTTCTTTGGTTCATTCATCCTGCTTCTGAGGCTTTCTTCTGTTGTTTCAAATTAACTTAATGAAATGTTCAATTCCATCTTCATTTTGGCTTGGGTTTTCTTTAATATTTCTATCTCTTTTCTTAATTCACTTTTCCCTCTTTTTTTTATAAAAATATCAAATTTATTTCAATATTTAGTTTCTTTTTTTTCATTAAACCATTGAACAAGTACTCTAATTAAAATTCATTACCAGAGGTGCAGAAGACATTAATAAGCAATTAAATACTGCAATAGATAGTTACTGGACCATACCTTTAGAAAAGCCATGTTTATTTAATAGGCAATAAGGTCATTTTACCACTGAAAAGTCTTTCAGCTTTGAACTTCTAATTGCCATTTTATCCAGTTATTGAAATCACTATTATTATGCCCAGCAAAATTTTTCAAAATTTTGAAGCTTTCTTTTTAAGTAATGAAGTATGATTTCACAAGTGTAAAATTTTAATTTTTGCTTTGAATCCGTGTGACTAAAAATTAACCAGACACCACTACCATATTAGTTAAAAACAAAAGTATATTTACATAATCAGCAAATTATCTCATAAGACTTTTAACTCCTCCACAGTTGTAGTCAGCATAAGAAACTGATCCCATGGTACCAACTGCATTTGGTATTTTCATGGCAAGCTTTGGATCCTGTTACTCATCCTACCTCCACTAAGGAAATGGGAGTTTTCAGAAGTATAAAATTTAGCCTACCCAGTAGGTGGTGATCTACATGGTCAAGATGAGAATTTGTTATAAAATTAGGTTTAAAAATGCAGAATGTCTTCATAATTACCAGTTGTCTCAAAGGCTAAAGAAAAGACAGATTAATATTTCTTTTGAGAAAGAAATGCTTTATCTCAAGAAATAAGCAATGAGTTTAAAATTGTGATTAATGTATCTATTTTAAACTAAGTTAAACTTTTTACCTCAGAGAATAATTCTTTTTACATTCCTAATACCCTTTGATCAGATTTGAACCCCATTTTAAACCACCATTTGAATAGGATTCATAATTGAAAGCCATTTTTTCTGAGCAGGATGTTTTCCACTTGAGTACATAAGCTCCAAGATGGCGAACTCTCAGCTTTTTTCACTACAGGTTGAACATACAAAAATATTTACTTTTCAAGTTGTAGAGCTTCTGCATAATACCTAGAGGAAGGGATCCACAGCTAAACACAAAAATTCATTTATATTTCATATAGTTTGAAAGTCATTTCATGTATTTTTACTGCACCTGTGTTTTGACTACAACCCATCACAAGCTCCGTGTGGAATTTCCCACTCTTGGCATTGTGTCTGAACACAGGGGTCAAAATTTGCAGCTCTAAGGGTTTTGAATTTTGGATGCTCCACCTGTATAATAAATGCTAATTTAGAATTTATAATCTGAGAGTAGATTCCAAGCCTAAAATTACTACAGTACTAAGGTCTACCTTCCTGCTTCTGGCTGGTGAATTTAAACCTCTCAGAAGTATATTGTAGAACTAAAGAAGAAGACAACCAAGGGTCATCTGAAATTATGATTGGCTCACTGATAATCCCAAGAAAAAAAAATTAGAGAACACACCTTGAGCACAAGAGATGCTTGACATAAAGGCTTGGGCTAAGTATGCTGTGGAATGGGCTGCAAATGACCCGTATGGTTTCCTTACAACAGTTATTTTGGTCCTCACTCCACTGTTCCTAGCTAGTGCTGTTCTGTCCTGGAAGTCGGCCAAGATGATTGAAGCCAGTGAGAAAGAGCAAAAGAAGAAACAAAAACATCAAGAAAATATTGCGAAAGCTAAACAACTAAAAAAGGATTGAAGGAATAAACTGGCTCTGCAACTAGAGAGAAATCATTTGGAAAATTATGCAGCTTTAGAAGGACTCAAATAAGGTTTCATTTGTTCATGATAGTATGATTAGTAATTCAAATATGACCCTGAATTCACTTTTTAAGTCCTGCATTGTTTTCGTTATTTCATTCAACCACATATTTGTATTTTCATGAGCCTCTGCAAGTTTATGCCTATGCTCTTCGAGTTCTTTGAAGATTTTTTTTTTTGGTCTCTGTGTACTTTGAATTATTTGATCTTTTAAATTCTGCATAGTGGGATTCTTCAGTGTGATTATTATTGCAATACTTTTCTGTACGAATGATGGGTGTTATTGGTGACATATTTTTGTTATTTGTGTTTTTTGCTTTGCTATTTGTGCATATGGATGCCTTTTGTTGGTTGTTTATTTGATAGAAAATTCTATTCTGCCTTTGTTTAGTTGAAATTTGGTTCCCTTTATATTGTTGATGAAGCTTGGTCACTTTATTTTCAGGTATGAAAAAAATCAGGTTCTCACAGGGCAGTAGGCTTGTTTGTGATAGGCAGATCGGTAGGGGATCCAGAAGCAAGATAGAGAAGAGGCCAGTGTGTGGAGGGATCTAACAAATGAAGCTAGAGAATTGTCCTAGTCTGGGTGCAAGGGATCATGATGCAATGGGCAAGTCTGGACTAAGAAGGTAGTCCAAAGATTTGAGGCAGAAGAGTAGGATCAGGCTTAGGTCCAAGACTAGAAGGGCTCAGGGTTGGGGACGGAGTGCAGCTTCTCAGACTGCAATGGAATCAAGATGCAGTGGAGGGGGAAATCTGACTTACCAAGGTAGTAGATGGGTCTGTGTCAGGCTGATCAGGAGGCCAGGGGCAAGGTGGGGATGGGGAAAGTCTATGGAGGGTCTAACAGACTACACTAGAAGATTGAACTAGTCTGGGTTGAGAAACAAGTCCAGAAATCTGAGCCCAAAGAGCAGGAGCATGCATGGACCTAAGGCTAGAAAGGGGACAGGGTGTCAGGGGCAGAGTGGAGGATCTCTGGCTTCAGGAAAAATCAATAAACAGTGGGTAGGATCTGACTTACCAGGGTAATAGGCAGGCAAGTCTATGTCAGGCAAATCAGGAGGCCCCAGGGCAAAGCAGAGATTGGGACAGCCTGCAGAGAGAGGCTCTAACAAACTATGCTAGATTATTAAACTAGTCTGGGTTGGTATGCTACTCAAGAGATCTGTGGCAGAAAAGCAGGGTCAGATGACCTATCTTTTGGAAAAAGTGAGTTGTGGAAGTCACGTATAACTACTGATTTGAAATTAATCTATGTCTTAAAGTCTCCAGTAGTATTCTTTTTATGAAATTGGGTGCACGAGAGTTTAATCCATCTATATTTATGACTATAATGTCTTCTTGGTCAATTTTTCCCTAGATCAGAATCCTGTGACCTTCTTTATTTCTTCTGATTAATACTAGTTTGAAGTCTATTTTGTCCAATATTAGAATAGCAAAGCCTGCTTGTTTCTTCATGCCATTTGCTTGTTTTTTTTACTGTGTCCTTTCTCCCAAAGGTGGTGTCTGTCCTTGAAGGTAAGATGAGTTTCTTTTTTCATTTTTAATATTTTTATTGAGGTGTGCATGTCATATAATACATCTTAATCAAATTTAGAGCTCCTCCCCCTCTTCACCTCCAATAGCCACCACCACCACTAGACTTCAGGTATTCTGTCATATGTTTTAAGTCCTATCCAGTCAAGCACATCTATCCAAGTGTCTGTCAGTGCAAGTTCATCCACTGGAGTCTAGTCAACTGGTCTAGAGTGACTCCCCTAAAGAAGATCTACTCTCCCTCACTCCACAGTAATCATTTGCCAATAGTTCCTTGGGTAAGGCTTCGAGTTGTTGCCCATTTCCCCCATTCTATATTGGTTTTTGTTTAATTGAGTCGGCATGAGTTTTGTGCATGCTGTCAGCATTGCTGCAAGTTCATTTGAACAAGTTTCCAGTGGCCTGAAATTCTGTTTCTTTATGTTCATGAACCAACCCTGGCTCTTACAATCTTTCCTTCCCCCCTTTCATAATGGCCCCTTAGCTGTGGGTGGATGAGGTTTAATATAGGACTCCTATCCAGGGACACACACTATGAAGTTTCTTATTCTCTGAAACTTAGCCAGTTGTGGCCTTCTGTATGCATCACACTCTGTTGTATGAGGAAGCCTAACTGGTGACAGTTGAAGAATGTGTTAGTATTCTCTATACCCACTGGTCTGCTGTGTTCCAAGAGTTTAGATGTAGAGGCTATTACAGAGTTCCACAACTGGTCACACACAGAGAATGTATGTCTGAGGAATGCCCAGTCCTATGTGACAAGTCTACTGTAAGATCAGTTTCTTGTAGACAACAAAAAGATGAATTTTTTCCAAAGTCTGTTAAACTAGCCCATATCTTTTAATTGTAGAATTGAGGCCATTGAAATTTAAAATTATTATTAAAAGATGAATATTGCTTATGGTAATTTTATTTTCTGTTTGTGTTCTTAGTCCTATTTTGCTTAGTCTATAGTTATATCTTCACTTGTTTTTCCATATCCTCTTGGGTATGGCTATTCCTTTCTCCAGTCCTTCATATTACTTCAGGTATTTTCTGTAAGAAAAGCATTTGGTAGACACGTGTTCTTTCTTTTTTAATTTTATTCATTTTTTTCCATTTTTTATGTGTATGAGTGTATTGCCTGCATGTATGTGAGTGTACCCATGTCGTGCAATGCGCGGAGGTCAGAAGAGGGCTTCGGATTCCCCTGGACCTGGAGTTAAGACAGTTCGTACCCACCATGTGGGTGCTGAGAATTGAACCTGGGTCCTCTGCAAGAGCAGTCAGTGCTCTTAACCGCTGAGCCATCGCTCCAGCCCCGACATGTATTCTTTCAAACTATTTCGTAGAATAATTTTCTTTCTCTTTCAACTAAGATAGACTGTTTCTCTGTGTAAAGAATTCTGAATTGGTATCTGTGGTCATTTAAAACTTGAAATGCACTAGCCTGCACTCCTATCCTCAGCCCTCTTGGGGTAAGTCTATAGCGCAGGCCTCCACGCCTTAACTCCCCAAGCCACATTCACCCTTCCATCTTCCCCGCTGTTCGCTACTCCCAGTTTGGGACCTGCGCCATTCCTAGTCTTGGGGCCCCAGACACCTGGGGAACCAATACTGCTTCCTGATCCTTCTCACCCAGACCAACTTAGTGCCTTTCTTGGGCCCCAGGAGCACCGCTTCTGGTCCTGGCCCCACCCACACATCTCTCTGCAACCCGGGACCTGCACCACCGGCTAACTCTCCTAGCCTGCACTCCTATCCTCAGGTCTCTTGGGGTAAGTCTATAGCACAGCCCTCCATGCCTTACCCCCCCAAGCCACATTCACCCTTCCATCTCCCCCACTGTTCGCTACTCCTAGTTTGGGACCTGCGCCATCCCTAGACTTGGAGCCCCAGACACCGGGGGAACCAATACTGCTTCCTAACCCTTCTCACCCAGACCAACTTAGTGCCTTTCTTGGGTCCCAGGGGCACCGCTTCTAGACCTGGCCCCGCCCTCATCTCCCTCTACTTCCCTGGTCCTGCAACACCTGCCAGGCTCTTGCTAGGGCTGACAGCCTCTTACTGGGGCTCCGAAGCTTACGTTTCCTCTCCCTGATCCTTTGCATCCAGTACAACCCAGCTACTCAATCCACTCCCTGGGAAATCTTGGGGCTTCTTCCCACCCCATCTGCCTTTGCATCACTGTGTGGTGCGGCAACTGCCAGGGTCTCAGGTCAGTCCAACACCCAAGTTCCTGAGGCCAAAAATCATCCTTAGAAGATTCCAGACTTAAGGAGAAAGTCTGAAAACTTCTGACC
>NW_008331140.1:12610035-12610350 GCF_000622305.1 Nannospalax galili | reverse complement strand
GTTACTATATCCAGCCAAAATGTCTATTATAGTTGAAGGGGAAAGAAAAATCTTCCATGACATAAATAGGCTGAAGGAATTATTGTCCACAAAACCAGACCTACAGAGAGTTCTGGGGGCAATACAAAGAGCCGAAGAAAGGAATGACTATACCCAAAGGGTTGCAGGAAGAATTCCAACGAGGATATAACAGTGTAAAAGTACTGCTATAGCAAGAATGTAAACAAACAACAAAAAAAAAATGACAGGACTCAATACTCATCTTTCATTAATAACTTTAAACATTAACGGACTGAACTCCCCAGTCAAAAGACA
>NW_008331140.1:12607222-12607530 GCF_000622305.1 Nannospalax galili | reverse complement strand
AATTGCAATTTTAGCCACCTGATATTTGACAAAGGGGCCAAGAACATTAACTGGAGGAAAGACAGCATGTTTAGCAAATGGTGCTGGCAAAACTGGATCTCCACTTGTAGAAGAATGAAACTAAACCCCTATCTTTCACCCTGCACAAAAATCAATTCCAAATGTCTCAAAAAGACCTCAATGGAGTCTGAAACTCTGAAACTCTTAGAAGAAAACATTGGGTAAAACCTTCAAGATATAGGTGTACGAAGGGACTTTCTAAACCAGACACCAATAGCCCAGGAAACAAGGGCAAGAATTAACAAGTG
>NW_008331140.1:12546857-12604686 GCF_000622305.1 Nannospalax galili | reverse complement strand
AAAAAAAATAAAATATACATAAATAAATAAACTTGAAATGCATTGGTCCTACCTCTGGATAGTTCTAACTTTAGAACACTTTTGTAAGGCTGATGGGATATGGTGGAAACATATTATAATAGTTTTTCATTTTACTTGTGTTTTTGCATTGTGACCTGGGAATATTGGATTATTTTTTGTCATTTGTCTAATATGAAAGTTTAGCCTGCCATTGTTGAGTAGAAGCCTGATTCTTTTTTTATTGCTATTATAGCTTGGTTGATTTCAAATCGGCCAAGTATGAATAGATAGTTGGTATTTGCTTCAGGTTCCCTCTTTTCATTTTTTGATTTTAAGGACAGGGTGTTTACAGTCTGGTCTGCTGTGCTGTGTGGGCATTCATAACTAGAACTGTGAGTGTGGAAATGGTGATAGAATGGGTGGGTTCTTTGTAGCTCACTAGAGTGTTCCATGACATAGGAACAGCTGGTCCCTGTCTTAATCCCAGAGAGAAAAGATGACAAAAGAATTGGCAGGTTCTAACTAACTCCCCAGGGATGTCAGGAGAAAGTTATCAGGGTGTTCCCTTCCTTTTCCCAGAGAGGAGAGATCTTGAAGCAGTGGACATGTACTAATTAGTTCACCAGGGTGATATAGCAACAGGCTCCTGTTCTAGTCTCAGAGGGGAAATACGGCAAAGAAATAGATGAGTTCCAATTTGCTTCTTGGTGTAGTCCATAGAGTTAGAGCAGTGGGTTCCTATCCTAGTCCCAAAAATCAAGGATCAAGTTTTATTTCATTTTTTACTGTTAAAACATTCTTTATTATTTGAGAGTAGAAATTAGGCAGATGATTCTTAATGTTCATACTTGAAAAAATGAGATAGTGATAACTATAGTTGAATACCCATGTATATTAAAAAGATTTTTGTGCCTTGGTAAAACATAAGGAACGGCTACATTAGATATGTTAATATGAAGGCTTGTCATCGTATTCATATCAATGGTTTCTCAACAATATTCAAGGATATGATAATTGTTTATGTGATAGTCTTCAGTAATTTTCAATCTAGCTGCTACTTATAATTGTTGCTAGTCTTTCTTGTTATAACAGTTTGGTTAGGTTGGGGCTGGAGAGATAGCTCAGTGCATAAGAGCACTGGTGACACTTGCAGAGGACCCAGGTTCAATTCCTAGCACCCACATGGTGGCTAACAACTGACTGTAACTCGAGTTCTGGGATATACGACGCCCTCTTCTGATTTCTGTGGGAATTCCATGTCATGGGTGCACATACACACATGCAGGTAATACACTCATATACATATAATAAAAATAATAATTAAAAAGAGTTTGGTTAGGTAAGCATTTGCTTTTACTATCTCACCAATGAAACTCTCAACTGAACCATTTATCTATCTGGAAAGTAGGTCACTTTATAAAGGTATGAACTTTATAAGCTCAGTAAAGGCCTAGGTCTTTTGCCTCAGCAACTTCTAGGTAGTGCAGATCATAGTGTGTGTCTTGAAGAGTTATTAATCACAATCTATGCTAATAGGATGTAGCACTCAACGGTTGGCTATTCTGGCCTAAGCAAAGGCATAACTAGTAAGTGTTTGTGTTTCTAAAATGTAGGCTATTAGAGCTTTCCTTTCAGCTTCAAATATTCAGCTTAGGTTAATACTGGAGACAATTAGGGAATCATTATTCAGCTAGCCAAAGAACCAGATGCAATTTCCCAAAACTGGGGCTATTAGGGTAGTAACCACAATCCTTTTCTGCCTTAAAGAAGAGTCAGGTACAGCAATAATCAAATTTGAAATCCAGATGAATTTCAGTCTGGTGCAGTATCTTCTGGCTTTGACTATACAATTTAGGAAACTAAAGAATATTTGCTTTAACAAGAATGTTTTTAAAAGATTCAGAACTCTTTGATTTAAGAATATGATAATAAAAATAATTACTGGGTCAGAAAGTAAAGGTAAAGTAAAAGAAAAATACAGTCAGATCCAGAAAATTCCTAACGCTATGAATGTTGGAGGGGAAAAGAAATGATTTTCTTTTTATTTTATTTATTATTTTTATTTTATGTGTATGTGTGTATTGCCTGCCTGTGTTGTACAATGCCCGCGGAGGTCAGAAGAGGCTGTCGGATCCCTTGGGACTGGAGCTTCAGACAGTTGTTAGTGCCATGTGGGTGCTGGGATTCGAACCCAGGTGTTCTGAAAGAACACCCAGTGTTCTTAACCACTGAGCCATCTCTCCAGCCCCAAGAAATGATTTTTTAAAGTAGCTAAAATGACTAAACCTCAACTAAACCTTCCTAAAAGAAGTAGAGAAACAATACAGAGAAATTAAAATATTATGAATGCATCCCTCTTTTGCAGAAATAAATGATACAGAAATTCCTTGCATATATAACTTGGAAAACTCAAAAAATGTATTATCAAGTAAGATTTGTATTGATACTCACTACATACCTAGGCTCACAAACCTCAGAAGTGGGAGAGGAAGAAAACCTAAAGAATCTACCAAGAACTATTAAAACACATTTAGTGAGAGAGGGAGAGAGAGAGAGAGAGAGAGAGAGAGAGAGAGAGAGAGAGAACATGTGGAAGCCATACGACACATTTTGGGAGTCACTTTCTCCTTTCACTATGTAGGCTTTAAAGATTAAACTCAAGTCTTAGGCTTGGCAGCAATTGCTCTTACCAAATGAGCTATATCATAAACCCAAAGAGAAATGTTTTAATATGAAACAAATGGAGAGATATTTCCTTGAAAAAAACTTATGAAAGCTATAATGTGAAACCAAGTCAATGATGATTTCAGTCAAGATACACTTCCTTATGGTAGGGAAGCCAAGGCAGCAGGAGCTGGAAGCAACTAGTCACACTGCATCCACAATCAGGAAACAAAGAGGGATGAATACATCCTGCTGCTCAGTTCCCTTTCTCAGTTTGTACAGTTCAGGATTACAGTGAGGTAATAGTTCTTCCCCCATTTAAGATGGAATTTCCTATATCAATTAACATAATCAAGATAATCCTCCAGGCATGCCCAGAAGTCCACTTCCCAGGTGATTTTAGATTCTGTGGAGTTGACTATTAATACTCGCTACGGCATTGTGAATGAATGAGTTCTTCAGTGGTGAAAGTAGCCTAGATTATGGTTACTTTTGATCAAAGGAGTTCAGCGTAATTTTACTGGTAGTGATTACACTGCCTGATTGGTAAAATTACTCGCAGGTATTATGATTAGTAACTATATGGTGAATCATCCACTGGACAGAAGCAACATCTGGCGGGCCAATAACTTAGACTTGGACATGCCTGTGTGCTGCAGGGCATTTGCTGTAATAGTGGGTTGATTGATGGATCAGGATTCTACCTACTAGTCTGTGAGACCAGATTCAGTTGTGTGAATATATGGACAGTCCACCAATTCTTTGATGAGCTCACTTGAGGAATGGGGTCATCACCTGAATAGTAGTTGGACAAGATTTTTGTACATGCAGACATGAACTGGTCTGGTCACTGGTAACTGTTTTAGTAAACTAGAAAGGCTTTTTGGCTTCCTTGTATACTGGATGCAGGCACACACAAGTATCCAGCTGTTTGCTGAATTATCTTCTGTACAAGTCCAACTGTTCCCTCTGGGATATAATGTACCATTTTGGCAGGACCTAGGGTATTGACCTTTCAAATTACACAAAATCATACATACACTGTTATTTATTGTCATCATTTTATATATGATATCTATAAATTCAGTTATTGTATTTGCTACTTTACATCATGTGGCCTAAGTGGTTTCAATTCCCTCTTTTTCCTGGTGACAATTGTTTCATCATCTATATCCATATATTTGACAATTTTTAGATTTGCAAATGCATGAGACCATGTAATACTTTACTTTTGTAACTACATTATTTTCTCAGGGTTTATTTGTGTTGTATCTAATGGCAAAATTTCCTCCTTTTTAAGGCTAAACGATACTTTGTAATAGCCACTTTGTCTTCTTACCCATTTATTTGTCTATTCATCCTATATTTTTTTTCATTTTTAAATTATGTGTATATGTGTGCATGAATGTGGGTTTGTGCATGTGAGTGCCCTGTCATGGAGGCCAGTAGAGGGTATTGGAACTAGAATAACAAGCAGTTGTGAACTGCCTGATATGAATACTCGGGAATCAAATAAGGTCCTCTATAACAGCATATGCCATCTCTCCAGCCCCTCATTGGTTGATCCTTAAGTGCAGTTTGTGTTTTGTCTATGGCTCTGTAATATGGCTTATAGCCAGATATTGTGATACCTCTAGTATTACTCTTTTCTAAAATATTTTATTTATTATTTTTATTTTATGTATATGAGTGTGTCACTTGCATGTATGTAGGTGCACCTGCATCATATAATGACCGTGGATGTCAGAAGAAGGCAATGGATTCCCCTGGAACTGGAGTTACAAACAGTTCTTAGCCACTGTGTGGGTGCCAGGAATCAAACCTGGGTCCTTTGCAACAGCAGCCAGTGCTCTAACTGTGGAGTTATCTTTTCAGCCTTTGTATTACAGGTTTTTTTTGGTAAATTTTTATTGAATTTTTGTGTATTTCACACAGAACTTCTTAATCATCTTTATACCCCTTTCCCCATTGGTCCCATCCCTTAACCCCCTCCACACACACACACACACACACACACACACACACTGAAATTCATGCATTCTGTCTTTTGTGTTAAGGCCTATTGCGTCATCTTAGTATCGCCAGACATCCCTCAGTGCAAGTTCATCCACTGAGGTCCAGGCAACATCTCTAGAGTTCCTCCCTTTAAGAAGATCAGCTTTTCCTCACCTAGCATAATCAGCTGCCAGTGGTTCTTGGGGTAAGATTGGGGTCTGCTGCCCATTACCATAGTTCTGTACTGGGTATTTGTAGGCTTCATTTTGCATGTGTCTTGTGTATGCTGACACCATGGCTACAGGTTCATATGAGCGAGTTCCTAGGAGCCTGTAGGACTTTATTTCCATATGGTCATGCACCTCCTCCCTGACTCTTACAATCTTTCTGACCCCTCTTTTCTGCAATGGTCCCTGAGCCCTGGGTTAGTTGTGTTTTGTATCTTTTCATTGAGAATTATTTCATTTATTTGTGGTTTTTTTATTTGATACAAATTTATGTTAGTTTTAATGGTGATTACATTGACTCTGCAGATCACTTTCAATAATATGGCCATTTAAAAAATACCCATTATATCATTTCATAAACATGAGTGGTCTAACAATTTTCTTGTATGTTTCACAATTTATATATGCTCCTTTTAATGAAAAGGGTCTCACTATATAGCCTCTGTTGGCCTGGACCTCACTATGTTGACCAGCCTGGCTTCTAACTTACAGAGATATGCTTGTCTTCACCTTCCAAGTGCTGAGAAAAACAGGATTAAACTCCTGCATCACCACATCCAGCATGAAACACCGCTACTTCGGTGTTTAAAAAAAATATTTTCTGTGTTAATTTTCTTGCATTTAGTCCACATCAGTATATTTGGAGTCAATTACTAGAGAGTTGAGGGTTATGAATATTTTTAGGAGACATGTTGCCTTCCTTCTTTATATTTCTTCTTTTTCTTTGTTGAGACGTTCACATGTGATGAAATGGACAACTCTTCTGATTTTAATTCGGAATTTTCTATGGACTAGATTGTTCAGAATGATTTACCAGAAGATATTGGTCTGTGGAACACTGTTAAACATCATTCTAATGAGAATCTATATTTTAATTCTCCCATGGTTTATAGAAAGGGTCTCACTATGCAGACTGTACTTGGTGGATTCTAATGTGTCAGAATCTAAGGGACCTTCTTTCTCTGCATAACTTGTATCAGGATGATCTTTTGTTCCATTTTGAAGGTCAAAATGTGAGCCGTGCTTTGTCTGCAAATTAAAACTACATTGAGATTAAATATGAGCCCAGTCAGAATGACTATCATCAATAAATGAAATCACAACATAACCTGGAGGGAATGTAGAGAATAAAAGATCTCTTATTCATGATTGGCAGGGCTGTAAATTGGTAAAGCCACTATGGAAACCATACTATGTGACTTCCAAACTTCAAGCTATATCACAAAAATTCAAGTGAAATATCAGTTTCACACTTAAATATCTGCACAAAGATGTATGCAATACCTAGTCTTAATCATCCTAAACTGGAAACAGCCAACATGATGTTTTTATAGATGAGTGACAGAACCAAAAATGAGCTACTATTCAGCGTCAAAAATAAATGAGATATATGTCAAGAAAATTTGAATGATTCTGAAACATATATTACTAGTGAAATGAAACTAGCAGAATTTTACATGTTAAATTCTTACACTTATTTTACGTCTTATAAAGAATTCATCCTGTTCCAGAGACACTTATACATCCATGTTTGTTGCTGCTCTTTTCACAATAGCTAAGAGATGGAAGCAACCTAAGTGTCCCTCAACTGATGAGTGGATAATGAAAATGTGGTTCATTTATACGATGGAGTTTTACTCATCAGTAAAGAAAGATGAAATCATGAAATATGCAGGTATAAATGGATGGAACTAGAAATTGTTATACTAAGTGAAGTAACACAGACTCAGAGAAACACACAAAGAAACAAACAAAAAAAATGATGTATGTTCTCCTTCGTATGTGGATCCTAGCACCAAATCCTGATAAGCGATTATGTATCCACACATAACTACAGAAACCAGGATAATGGAAAGGAACCAGGGAGGTAAAGGAAACAATCTGAGGGAGAAGAACAGTAGGAAATGGGTGTTAATAAGGGAGATATTGATAAAAATGGGATCATTTTAAGTGGAGGGGGGAGGGAAGGTCATATAAGGAACCTAGAGGATAAATGGAAAGAAGGAGCTCAAGAGACATGGGACCATAGGAGAAGGGTATTACTGAAGGAGAGATGGGAAAACTGGGGGCACCTTAAATGGGGAAACCATGGTGGGAGGGTTAGACAATGTGAGATATAAATAATGCCTAACTAGTTTTAAAAAACCAGAGGAAACCATATTAGTCCAAAAACCTACTGACAAATTATACATACAACTAGATCAAAGAATGTAATATATGTCTAGGCAAGGTTTATCTGAGAGCATTTGGTCTTTGCCAAAGCTTTATCTACATGGCACATGGTAATTAAATGTACCAGACTGCTGGAAATAATCTTCTTGGATGTTTAACAGTCATACTATGAGGCCTATACTAATTTGGTCAGAGGGACATAAAGGACACTTTTTACTCCTTTCCCTCCTTGCTCTACTAAGTTCCAGGGAACTATGAGCAGCTCTCAAAATGTCCTGTAACTGTGGTGAGTCATTTGTCCTCTTGATCAAGGAGGCGGTGGAGACCCCACCAGATGCATTTGAACCAGTGTCCAGTGTACAAAGAGGAGGGTCAACACAGAGGAAACATTTCCTCCATGCTTCCAAGCAAAGCCAGCCATGGTTGAGTAAGACTTCTGACTCATGTTCATATCGAACCGGCAAAAAATGGAGCCAGGGGCTCCTCCCAAGACCGTGTTACCCCTGAGGAACAGATCCTCAAACGATCTTAAGCATAAAAATAAATTGGTTTATCTGGGCCAATTGTAGGGTCTTAAAATGCCCAAAAGGAAAGTCTAACCAAAGATTAATGGGGTCAAGGTAATTTTTCAGAGTCCATATATATAGCTAAAGGCTACATAAGAAGAAACAATGCCAGACAGGAGATGCCTTCCTTTGAGTTATTGACCAGGGTGGCCCAAAAGACTCCCAGACAGTAACCCAGCATAGAATTGGGAAAGTAAACAGCACACCCCAATCTTATCTAAAGGAATGTTGACAACTGATTGCTGCTAGATGAAGAACAGCTGATCTTCCTAAAACAAGGCAAACAAAGACCTCTAGATAGATTCACCAGATGGACAAGTACTGGGGAATGGCAGGGGGTGCCGACACCACCATAGACAGTAGCAGGGAAGACAGAATATAAGAGCTCTAGTGGGGGGGGGCTATGGGAGGGTGCCATTTGGGAAGTGGGTATATAGATGAATAAGATTGTGTGGAATGTTCTGTATGATATACACAAAAAGCAACAAATTAAAAAGGACATATTTGAGGAAGAAGCATAAAAATTTACTTCATGTTATTAGTAGAGGTGATAAACATTGTCACTGAAATCTACCTGATGACTTTATAGCCATACTCAGGTTCCAAGGATTCGAGTGTAACTGACTGTGGCTAGTAATAATGAGATACATAGAGATCAAAGACACATGTGCAAACATCTAAGTGTTAGTAGCATTAAAAATGTAGGAAACAGCATATTTTAAAATGAAATGGAGATCTTCTTTAAAGATTAAAATTTCATTCAATTTTATTTTTTACAGGGTTTATACTGAGTTCAATGTTGTATAACTGTATTAATTCAACTGTGAACCTAAAAATTTACAGCCACTTTTGAAAGAGATATAGCCTTGCTCTGGAAATTGTTACTGAGTATGTTAAAACTGTAATGAAATTCTTCTTCTAATCATGTGATTATCAAATTTAAAAATACTGATTTTTAAAAAAGCTAAAAAAAATCAAATTATAACAAAGAAAATAGGGGAGTTAGTGGTTCCAAGACATTTGGGGAAGTGTGGGAATTTAATTAGATAAAATCATGAATGGTTTAAAATTGCTAAATTAATTTGTGTTGCAATATAACAGTGGACATATGACTATATATTCTTTCAAATTGTGGGACTTTAGGACTTTATCAAAATAAGGTAACTTTAATGTCAGAAAAAAATCAAATACATTCAGATGACAAAAAAAGGAAGTGTGGAGGTGTCGTGGTTAGCTTAAATTGTCAACCTAGAATCACCTGAGAAGAAAGTTTCACTGAAGGAATGTATCCATTAAGATGGTCTGTGAGCATGTCTTTGGAGGATTGTCTTTAGTTAATTAATGTGGGAAGACCCAGCACACTGTGAGCAGCATTATTCCCTAGGCAGGGAGTCGTGAGCTGTGTCCGACTGGAGAATTCTGGCTGAGCACAAACAAGCAAGTGAGCATGGATGCATTCATCTCTGCCCTGCGGGTATGATGTGACTAGCTGTTTGAACTTTCCTCCAAAGTGAGGAACTGTATGTAACCTGGAATTGTAAGCTGAAATAAACTGTTTTCTCCATAAGTTAATTTTTGTTAAATATTTTATCACTGCAGCAGAAATTAATTAGTAGAGAAGGCAATATTGCAAGTATATCTTCTCAAAGGAAGTAGAAGAAAATTTTGGATATAACTGGAAAATTTGAGAATAAAAGCAAAAAAACTTGCCATAAGCAACTGTTACAGTTGTCTCTCATGAATACATGCACTAAGATTTCTAAAGATGTGTTAAATGTCTATTGAAATTTAAAAATTATACAAATTTGTAACAGTAAGGTAAAACTTCAGTATTAATGGACTAGGAAGTTACAGTCAAGGGAGAAGGAAAAGCAAGAATGAACGATGTGTTAATGGGTTAAAGTTATCATAAGACAAATATAAATATGAACTCATATTTTACATAGTATAAAGATACATAGATTTTAATGGTTTATACATTACTTATTATGTATTTTATTTTAGCTGTATTATTTCATGGTGATAACTATTAGGATAATAAATATTTATGAACTGATAAAGCAGTGATGAAAACCTATACTTTCCAAATGTGTTCCTTAGTAAAAAGTGAAATGAGATCAGACTGTGCAGTAAGCATACCTTACCACCTTGTGCTACAAATGTGTTGCACACACGCGCGCGTGCGCACACACACACACACACACACACACACACACATACACATACACAAAGCCCAATTAAATAGTGAAATAAATATTTGAGGTTTCAAGTAGCCTGGTTTATAGAGGAGCCAAAGCCATGCTGCAATAAAAGAATCATATATTAAATTAACATACTTCTTGGCTTATGAATTAATGATTGTTTTATTTAGTCACTGCAGTAAAGATCAAAATAGTGACCTAAGATATTACAATAATTTATACTCTCATGTTTTCCTATATGTGTGGATTTTTCCAAAAAAACAATACTTTAAAAATTAAACTAAAGGAGAAACTTCCATTTTAGAGGGCTAGTAATCATGTTCATGTATTTTAATTCTATGTGTTAATATATTTGCTCTCCAAGAATACTGCAATGCAGGAGGAACAGAAATTTAAGATCACTGTCCTCTATGATATGGAGTACAAAGCAAGTTTGAGACCAGCTTGGGCTACACAAGGTTCTGTTTCCTAAATCCCCTAAAACCAAAAAGAAATATTGCAGTGTACAGAATGAAACAAGTGTGATTTTCTTATTCTGTGAATCTGCTAATTTCACTTCATTGTGTGAATGATGGAGGAATCAAAAATCACATGTGAATTTTTCTTAGGATAAAAGGCAATGCTAGTTTAAAAAAAACATTTTTGTTCGACTTAGTGAGTTATAAACATTAAAAAAACGACAGGAAATTGGTGGTTGATGTAGAGGGAAAGATCTGGGAGGAGTTGGAAGGGGAAGTGGGGCATAAATGTGATAGAAACACACTGTATGCATGTATGAAATTCTCAAAGAATAAATAAAAATATTAGATTTAAACAATAAAATGAAAGATACACATATATTTAAATATGCATGTAGTTGCATGCACAGATCCATAATTATGTATTCTGTATATACATATATGAATATATAAAATGCATATATGTATGTATACTGAGGCAGAGCATTTCGTACATTAAGAAAGTAAGGAAGAAAACAAATAAAAAATAAAAAATTAAGGAAGAGCTAAACAATGTGCAGTGATGGAAGAATTCAAAGGAATAACAGAGCTTATTGAAAGAGTTCATAGCAGTCAAAGTTGGAATAATTTGAGCCCACAAATAAATAATTCCATGATACAGAATTACAAATAATTTTTGTATTTGCTTTTCCCATTCTTGGTGCAGCATATCTCTGAACTCCTTAAATAGGAGCTAATAATATTAAGATAATGACAATCAGTATAAGAAGATATAATGAAGGAACGAAGGAGCTAACAAGCATGAGTGGCTTAATCCTTCCTGGTCTAATGTTCTCCTTTCCCCCTTCACGTCCCTGCATTCTACAACACCTCACAGGAATCCTCCCCAAACACATACCCATGGCCATTTATTAGTTTCTTGACTTGCCTGAGCTTTCAAATTGAAACATGCATGTCTAATATTTCATAGCAAGCATCCAGCTATGAGAGATAACATGTGATGCTGTTTTTTATGAGTCTAGATAGAACTGGAAATAATCCAGTTCTATCCATTTACCTGCAAAGTTTATAATTTCATTTTTAAGAGCTAATTAATTTCCCATTGTGTATATTGCTGTAGAATATGTGTTTTTCCATTGTGGAATCTATTGTTTTTGAACAAACAAGAAGAAATCAACCTGGTGCTGACTTCAGAGCCTCATCTCTAATTGGCATTCATAATTACTGGAAGGCCACATAAGCTACTGCAAGGAAAACATAATCATCATCTTTATCCAGGTGTGAATCCTGTCAAATACAATAATAAATGACCTTGTAAGATATGCCCATTGGTGCAATAGTGGTACAAAGATTATGGGAGTAACTAACCAGTCTTTAATTGGATTTAAGATCTGCTTCATAGGATGAGCCCATACCTGACATTGATATCAGGCTTACGAACCTGAGGCCAGACAAGTCTCAGGACACAGGGGACAACCTAGTAATAGTTTTCCACTAAGTAGTTAACATAGTAAACTGACTCCTTATGACTTATAGCTATACTCAGAGATAAATGCATCTCTCAATTCTCACCAGAGAAGTTTCCTTATGAAACAGATGGTGAATAACACAGAAACTCATAACAAGAAAAGAGGGTGCAGTGTGCTTATCCCTGAATAGGACATCAATATCAAAGATCTAGCCCCTCAAGGCTCAGGGATCGTTACAAAAGAGAGGACAGAAAGAATGCAAGATCCAAAGGTGGTGGATGATCATAAGGAACCACAGTTTTCCAGACAACTTGTCAGTTACTCATATGAACTGATAGCAATGGTGACAAAATACACAAGGTCCATGCAAGCGAAACCAGAAAAGTTGCATAGACATAAGGAAGTGGGTAAGAAGCTCCGACCCCACTTAAGGAAATTGTGTCAACAGATGGCTGCTGGGAGAGGCAGAGACTGTCTCTTTCAAGCATGGGACTCTTGGTCGATTAAAGAAAATTGTAGCTGAAACACTAGGAATGGAGGTAGAATGGCATGAGAAGTGTTGAATACAAGGGGAAAATTAAAGGAGTTTTGGTAATATATGGTGTGAAAAGATAGATTGGGGAAAACAGAAAAATTAGACAACAGTAAGGGTCATCCATAAATAACTTATATGAGATACACCTAATGTATTAAAAGAACCAAAATACCTGGTGCACAGTCTTAAATATAGTGTAAATGATGTAGTATATACTGACACACCGAGAACTGAGAACTTCAGTGTCTTCTCCCATTTTCAATTTCTCCCCTCTATTTTCCTGCTTCCTTAAAATTGTTACTACCAGATGCCACATAGCTGTAGGAAAATCTGTTGAGGGACAAGGTCATTCATTTGCATTAGGAGTTTTAAGTTTTTCAAGTACAGGAAATATCACAGCAATAATTTGCACTTGGGGACTGAAGGGTTTTTTTCCCCCAGTATTATGAAACAGCTCACTAGAGACAAACACCTAGTTATATAATGGTCTTCTTCTGTGAAGTCACTTCACATGTTTTTCAAACAACAGCTGTGATACATCAAGGCAATGATGCTTACAAAATTATTTCTGCTTAAAAAAGAATTACTTCTAATTATCTATTGATTCAGTATGGCCTAAATTTGATTTTGAACAATAGAAAAATGAATTTTTGTGTTGTTATTGTTTCTTAACTATATAACTTTTGATAGAATAAAGTTTGGTTGGAGACACAGATAAAACAGGAAACACATCTGGTAAGGATGCAAAACTCTTTAATATAGCAAGAGCTCTGCCACAGGTTTGTGTTTTGTGAGCTTATGGCCTTCATGCTAAATCCTGCGCTTTCTTTTCCTTAGTTAATTTCACTTGTACCTTGGCAACTATTGTACAGAATGATCCATAAACTCGTACTTTTTCATTTAATTGCCATGGAAATTTGATAATTTCATCCTAAAGGAGAGTTAAGGAAAACTCAGGAAGAGCTCCGATTACTGAAAACTGGAAAAAATTAATCTTGATTAAAGCACTTCCCCCATGAAAATAGGACCTCCTGAACTTTGTAAGGGCTGATTACTGGAGGCCATTCTTTGGGGGAATGCATAACTGTACTTATTCTAGAATTTTCCAGGAATATTGGAGTTGAATAGTGGAGACATCAAAAAAGACTTATAAAGGTGTAATTTAGTAGAATGTTGGCAGTGACTTATTTCAGTTCCTCTGGAAAATGAAGTGCCAAAACATGCAAACCGCTTTCCAAACCCATGATGCTTGTAAAGAATGTCTATCAGCTGTCATCACCAATAGAGCTTTCCAGGTGAGAAAAAAAATGAACGTGGAAGCTCACAGGAGATTCACTGCTCAGTTTTAAACAGGCATAGTATATATTAATCATTAAGGATCAGATTGGTTTCTTTGCTTCACTTAATGAGTTCAAACATAAGTGCTGGAAGGCACTGGCAAAGATTAGATTACTACAAGTATTTAAAATTCCCCTGACTCTTCATCTTTACTACATAAATCAGTAAATGTATCTTGTCTCATCACATTAACTCAGAATTACAAACTTGTTGCTTTCCATATGACACAAAAACTTGAATTTATTTCAGTTCTCTGTTTAGGTTTTAAGGCTGAGATGACCTGAATTAATTCTATTTTATGAGGAAAGTCTCTTCTTTGATTTATGAGGTAATGCAAAAATACAGGAAATAAATATTTGTAAGATGTGGACTCATTTTTCATGATGTTTCCACAGATCAAACCTGTACTTGTATTGCATTCTTTAATTTCAACATCTGCCATGAGTGACAGGAAAATTTTCTATTTCAGTGCCAATTATATCATTTTCCACAATGTTCTTTCCAGAAAATTGGAAGCTCTACATGACTCTCATCTAGTTCAATTAATACATGTAAATATTAACTTATAACTTTGCAAATATTTGGTGTGTATATTTTAGACATAATAACACTTTCTGAACATATTATGATTGTTATTGACACCAGATACTCAGTAAGTTGACTGCACTTATGGATAGATAGATGCACTCATAGTGGATAACAAAGAGGCAGAAATGGTAGTACTAAAGTTTCTTTTATATCTCCAGATGTCATGGGGGATTTCTAGATGAAGCTGAAAGTTGATTTGGAAGAAGCAATTAGTTGCTTGCACAATACAACTAGTCAATTGACAACGTGTGTCTGAAAGAAGATCTTATTAGAAATGAGAGAGTTATAAAGATTTATTTTCTTTGTTTAATCATGTATATAAGTTTGTGTCTGCATGTGTGCATATGCTACATGCGTGAGGGTGCCTGCAGAGTACAAATAAGGATGTTAGATCCCTAGAGCTGGAGTTGCAGGAGGTCGTGAGCTGCCTGAAAATGAGTGCTGGGAACTAAATTTGGGTCCTCTAGAGGAACAATGTGCATTCTTGACCATCTTGCCATCTTTTTGAAATGAAAATTTAAGGGAAGTCAAAGGAAGGTTTTCTTTTACTCCATAATATTAGAAAACATGTGACATTCCAGGACCACAAAAATAAAACTTCACAGCCTTTAGTCATGGAAGGGACTCCAAAAGTAGAAACCATATTTCTATTATTTTTATGACAGCTAGAAAAGATGGTAATACGTCATCCCTTTACAGATGGTCATAGCTTTAGTTGAACATTTCCTCAACAGTAGCTCATTAACTAAGTCAGCCCATTTCAATGGATACCATTTCTATTCAGACATTTCCCTCCAGTAGAATTAATTTTCCTATAACTTCTACCCAATTTATTTTACTGCTTACATCCAGGACTTTCATGCTATCATTGCATTCTAATTCCATATGACCATCTAGACTTCATATTCAGCATTGTTTCTGCCACTTTCATATGTAATACTGATCTATTAAATAAGAAATATAAACCAATTCCTGTGTTTTTACAGGAAAGAACAGCTGATATAAAAGAGAATACCTGCAAAGCAGATAACTTTGATGTTCTTCTCTTCCTACTATATTTGCAGTATATGAAAAAAGTGATAACTCAGAATTTTATGCAGCTTCTGAAAAATCACCAATTCATATTTCAGGTTATGCAAAAATATAAAGTGTTATCTTTTCCATATTCCTTCACCATATGGAGTTGGAAATAATAAATAAATTCAAGGAAAGTGCTTTAAAGTGAGAAAATGCCAAAAACAGAGGTGACGTGTACCTTGAAAACCTAACTTGTTATAGGATGTGGCCCCTGTTAGGTCTACAACAACCCAGGACAGGTTCCGTATCCAGCAGTGTTTGGGCAACATATATTGGAATTGTTGAGGAAAACCAAAAGAGAGACCATGAAACTGGGTGGGTAGGTAGATGAGATAGGATGAGAAAGGACCTTGGGGAGGGGGAAATATAATCAAAATATAATTATGTGATGTTCTCAAAGAACTCAAAGAGAAAGGAGCATAGAAATGGAACAGATGTATTAAAATCCCAGCTTGGAAAGGGGAGAGGGGCATGATATCCCATCCACAGCTGAGGAGCTATTGACTATTGACAGCTGTTGGCAGAAGGAGCTTTAGTTGTCTATAAAAATGTAACCCCTACTGATTTTCAACCCTGCTCCAGTAGATGACCACACACCCAAGAGTATATGGGCAGTACACATTGGACTTGATAAGTTTGAAAATATGAGGACACAAAGTAGTGTGGGTAGAAAAAGGGGTGTGTGGAACTTGGAGTATTTGGGAGGAGAGGGTGACTATCACCAAAATATATTGCATGGAATTCTCAAAGAACCAAAATAATTTAAAAAACAAATGTCACAAACAAAGTCCAAAATGTTAATGAGTTACAAAAATTACATATTTACTAATAAAGAATGGCTAAAAATGCAGGTGTCTGGGCTCAGCACCCTTTGAACTATAAGGCTCACTCCTTTTAATGCAGATATTCAGAAATTACCAAAACAAGACCAAATAAAATAAAAAATATCACTACAAGAAGTCAATGCTCTCTGTTCCTTTCTCTCTTCTTTATATATATTAACCCAAAATATGTGATTGTGTGGGAATATGGATAGTAACTAATGGACAAACAGTATAGAAACTGATGTAATAACATTACATCAATGTGTAATGGAATCATACAACATGGAAGGCTGCCACACTGAATCACTATGGAGAGCTGGTGGAGAATGGTTATTATATTAAAACTCATGTTAGTTAACTCTATATCTCAAGACAGAAACAATTCAGGGGTTATTTATACCTATTTTTCCTAATTTTTTGTTAATAATTAAACTAATATTAAGATTGTGCAAACCAAACATTTTTAGGTACCACAGTAACCATTTGGGTCTTTCATTATAGTTTATCATAAAATAAGTATGTTTCTGTCATGGGATCAATTTATCATTTATCTCACTTGTTGGAGAGATGTAACCCAAAAAAGAGACGTTGATCTCATTAGCTTACAGTACATTTGGAATTGGTAATTTAAAGATATAATTTGTTCAACTTCTTAATTAGACTGTACTCCGTGTATAATTCCACAAATACCAGAAGTTCCTTATAAGAGATTTCATTAACTGTAGGGGCATATTGTTATTTTACCAGAATTGTGCTTTTTGTAGTACATGAACATTTTCAAAACAAAATGCATGTTCTTTTTGGACTTGAGATTTTATTAAAGATAAACATTAATCATAAAAATATAATTGGTCACTCAAGATTTCATATAACCATACAAAACACAAAATTTTCCATCAATCTATGAACTCTCGTAGATAATACCTGTATGCTGCAACATCTTCAAGAGTGTGTGAAACCTATTTGTGATAAAATTAAGTTATAATATAAAAATAAGCTACAAATTAAAGTTATGAAATGAAATTGTAAATCACTGAAAAATAAGACATATCATCTGGTAGCTATTCAAAAACTATCCTCTTCCTCTTGGCCAAATTTCAGTCATCTATAAAATTAAAGAAATTGGACTAAGTTGATAATATCTAATGTAATTTCAACTTGTGGTATGATATAGTAGTGAATAATAAGTAAGAAATGAAATCTTTTGCAAAATTATATTTCTGAACCTCACGTTGTGGCTCATAGTTATGACCCAGTATTCAGGAGGCTGAGGTTTGAGGACTGACATGAGTTCTAGACCAGGTCAGGCTACAGACTGGGACCCTGTTTCAGCCCACACTCCTTCCTTTATGAATTTGTAAGTCAGTAACACAAACAGAGGAGTGTCCTCCCCAGGAACCAAATTTAATATATATTCTTGATACTGAGAAATACTAACCTTTGGCTCTTTCTAGATTCTCATAAAATATATCCTCAAGGAAGACAGAAATAATAATTGTATATGGTTCTACATGTTCTCAACTTGTGAAAGCATTTTATCTATATTTTATATTCACAGCAACGTATTGGGAAGGTAATAATGTCATCTATATTTGCGAAATATATGAATTGAAGACTACAACAGTTATAGGAATTATCTACAGTCTTGTAGTTTAACGAATATGGAGCCCAAATCTGTTTATTTCTACCCTTCTATACTACTCACCCTATCATTATTCAGCCCCAAATTCTGATAATATTACTGGCAACTAAATCATTTGGAATAGGCTACACTACACTACCTAACAACCACCACCAAATTTTCAGTAACAGGAGAAACCATGTTTGTTATTAATGGTACACACCAAGCATAGGTCAACACAGCCCTCTACTCCTTATTCAGTCACTTAGTAACCACTGTGACAGATGATACAGCATCTTTCAGTTGTGCTATATAGAACACAAGGCCTTCGTTATGAGTATAAGAGAAAATTAGAAAATCATAAAAATAATTCCGTTCATCTTTTTATGACTTGGTCCAGAAGCAACACACACAATTTTTACTTACAGATTATAATCCCTACTATAGTCTGGGAAATATTGGAGACCACATGATATTCTCTGGAAAATGTGGAAAATATTGGCTTAATAAACACATCTTTTAGATTCAAGTAGATCTCATTTTACTAAGGAAAATTTTGCTGAATTGTTCAAGCTATGCTTCATGAATACTTTATTAAGACAGGGTTTAATGTAGCCCAGATAGTCCTCAAATTTTCATAGGTTGTACTTGAACTCTCTTTATGCAGTGAAGGATGACCTTGGAATACTGGTCATCCTGCTTTCACGACCTAAATGCTGGTATCACAGGCATGCACAACAACAACAGGTTTAAAGCCAGTGCTGGCGATTGAACACAGGACTTGATGCATGGTAGTCAAGTATTATTCAGACTAAGCTACATCTCTAGCCCACAAATCATTTTTAATACATAATTATTTGTTCTACCCCTTCCAGAAACAATAGCAAGTAAATACTCATGATGGAACAAATGCTCACATTAGATATTTAAATGATTACTGATTACATTAACTTCTCCACAATGCTGATAACTTCACTGTTCTAGCTTTCATAGTGCTGCAAGGTACTATGCATGGTACTGGAGGAGAAAGGTAATCATCATGTTTACCCAGCTATGAACCCTGTGAGCTACAATAACCATCAGCCTCGAAAGACATCCACACTATGGAAGAGTGGCATGAATTCTGTAGAAGTAACCATTAGCTTTTAAAAAATTATTTATTTATTTTTGTCTTTTTGAGCTGGGGGTCTCCCTGTAGCCCCAGCTGGCCTGGAACCAGGGTGGCCTTGAACTCAGAGATCTGCCTCCATCTGCCTCTTGAGTGCTAGGATTAAGCAGGCCCAACCATGCTTAGCTTCCAAAATCAGACAAGTTTGGGAGTCTTTAGGGAGGACTGGTAGTGACTCCATTCATTTTCTAATTGGATTTAAGGCCTAGTTTGCAAGAAGAAATCCTTACCCAGCACCATTATGGGGGCCAAGAATTTTTGGCTAGACAGGTCCTATGTCCTAGGGAAGTACCTACTGCTATTATTCTGCTAAATGGACATAGTATTAAACTGACTCCCAATGAGTTAATATTATACCAATACATTAATTCATCTCTCAACTCTCATTAAAAAAGCTTCTTTTGACAGTATATGGTGATTAACATAGGGACACACATTGATCAAAGTGCAGAGAATAAAAGACTTCAGAGTGTGCACCCTTAAATAGGACACCTATATCAAACCTTCTTTCTCCAAGGTACAGGGATCACTGTAGAGGAGGGGTGGAAAGATTATAGAAGCCCGAGGCAGTAGATGACTACAAGGAAACAGTGCTTTATGGATACAACAGGGAAGGTGCACATGTGACCTCATAGTGGTAGTGACAATGTGCCCAAGACACATATGAGCTCAAGTCAGACAAAACCTTACCAGGGACAGGGGACCTGGGCATTATGTCTCACACCTAGGTAAGGTGCTATTGACAACTGAAAGCAACAAGGAGAGAGAGAGTCACTCCTGGTAGGTTGATTGCATTCCAAGGGGTGGCTCCACACTCAAGTGTATAGGAGCAAAGCAAATTTACTCAGTTGTGAAAAGAACAGCAAGAAATGGCTGTGCAAGTATCTCTGTAGTAGAATGTGTCCTTTGTGTATATGCAAAGGAGTGTTATAACTAGATCATATTTTATATTTAATTTTAGTTTAGTATTTGTTTTTAATTTTTTTGATTTATTTATTTATTTTTATTTTATGTGTATGAGTATTATGCCTGCATGTGTGTTAAGTGCACCCATGTTGTGCAGTACCTGAGGAGGACAGAAGAGGGCATCGGATCCCCTGGAACTGGAGTTACAGATGGTCATTAGTCACCATGTTGGTGCTAAGATTCGAATCCAGGTCTTCTGAAAGAATAGCCAGTGCTCTTAACTGCTGAGCCATCTCTCCAGCCTCATCAGTTTTAGTTTCTTAAAAAATCTCCATACTGATTTTCACAGTAGTTAGACCAGTTTGCAATTCCACCAACAGTAGATAAGGGTTCCCCTTTCTCTGCATCCATGCCAGCATCCAGCATTTGGTGTCATTTGTTCTCTTCATCTTAGTTATTCTGACTGGGGTTAGAGTACTTTTCAACACTCATCAAAGTAGCTTCTTATTTGCAACAGATAAAAACTATTATGGAGTTATACTACTAGTCAAAGGCAGAGAATAAATGGTTGTGAGATGGTGAAGTGGCATGTCTTCAATGCAACCTCTACACATAAGATGAATACATCTCTCAAATCTCATCAGAGAATTTTTCTTATGTAATATATGGTGATTTAGACAGAAACCCACAACTGGCCAATGTGCAGACAAGAAGCTGCAGAGTGCTTATCCATGAATAGGATATCTTTTTCCAACATCTGTCTCCCATGTCTCAGGGATCATTATGGAAGAGGCAGGTGAAAGGATTATTAGAGTCAGAGGTGATGGATGACCACAAGGAAACAGAGTCTTCCAGACAGCTGCTCAGTTATACATATGAAGCCACCACAATGGTGACAGCATGCACAAGTCCCAAGCAAGCTCAAACCAGACAAAATCTCAGCATAGATGTAAGTAAGTGGATAAAAAAAATCACAACTCACCTGAGGAAATTTTGGCAACTGATGGCTGTGGGAGGGGGAGAGGTGGTCTCTTTACAGGTATGAGACTCTTGATAAATTAGCCAGGCTCCAGTAAATGGACCCACACTGAAGAACATTTGGGAACACAAATCAGACTCAAGAGACCATATTCTATATACAACAGAGTACATTAAATTAGGCAGGGGTAGTTAGGAGCAGTGAGGATTGGGGAGGGGCTCTAAATACCATCAAATTATATTGAATGAAATCTGCAAAAATTAAACATCTGTTTTCCAAAAGGAAAGATTCCTTTAGGTTTTGAAATATAGAACTTTAATTTGTCTATATCTTTTACCAGGTTTCCGCAATGGCTATTTCTTACTTGGAAAGAAAAAAATGAAATAATCATTTCATGAAAAGCCCAATAGTACAAAAGTAATACATTTTGAATGTTTAATGCTTTTTTAGACTGCACAGAATTTCTCTGGTGAGAATGGAGAGATGCATTAATCTTATGTGTAGAGGTTGCATTGAAGTTCTGTGCAGTCTATAAAAAGCATTAAACATTTAAAATGTATTACTTCTACTCTCACACAGAACATTAGGGTTGTTTTCTCCTTTGTGTGGGTCAAGGCAAGTAGGGGTAAATATCTGCCCTTTCAAAATTCCAATTCTCAATTTTTAGATTACATAATTTAATCTATGGAAATGATCTTTAAGAAATTAAAATTTCTATGGAAATACAAGGTTCTCTGTACATGCAGAAGTGTGAATTCGCTGGCACTTTCTCTACTCCTTATCTTGCCATTTTGTTCATTCATAGAAGACAGAAAGAGCCAAGGGTCTAGGTTACTTCAATATTCTAGATAAACAAAAGAAACTTTGATGAGTTATTGTTACTCTTTCAGTGTCTATACTATGTACTTTAGAGACATATTATTCCTGTATATATGATCTAACACTGAGAGATGTATGTATTCAATAAATTGAAGATGGGCATGGAGAGTCAGTAAGTTTTCCAAGGTCACACAGATACTAAGAACAGAGGCAGGATTCCTTCATGAATTTCTAAGATTCTACAGTTTTTCCTTTCCTTTTCATTCAGATATCACAGTCACCTGCTGGGCAATGTTTAATTTATTTTGGCATGAATACATGTTTTCCAGACACAGAGAACTATAGAATAGAATTTTTTCATTTCTTTTTGTTGTAACTCACTGGCTTTCTCTAACAAAATAAACCACACTCTTTTAATGTCTATTCTGTTGACCTTGTGTCTCAGTGCTAAAAACATCTACTTTTAAAATTTTACCCTTTCTGTAAAGTTGAAATGTTTTTGATTGGATTTATCATACTCCAGAAATTTGGGGCCTTTCTGAGTTTAAAGTGTTTACAAGGATAGCCTTTTCCCCTGGATTTGATTATCTCATTGACAGCAGCCGATATCCTCATGCATAGGAATGTATTTACTTATAGGCACATAAGTAATTCATTTATAAAATTGAATTATCTGACTAGGGAGATTGTGTGTTTTGATTGTGTAGCAGTCCTTCTGAAACTGACTTAGAATTGATAAAAGCCAGATGGAAAGCGGAAACAGTCCATTTCATGACTCTTTAAATGTTTAAGTTTGTTAACCCTTGCACTTCACATTTTTTGAAGTTCAGTGGTAGGGTGGAAACAATTTGTTGGTGAGTTTCAATATGCAAAATACAGAACAAGCACTTATAACATTCTGCTCCAGGAGAAAGCGTTTGGGCTTTAGAAGAGTTTGAGGGATAACAAAGGAAGATCTCATCTTTAAATTCATGTTCTTTTATTCCTTATTTCATTTTTATATTGTCTTTTTTTTTCATCAAAATAGTTTTTAACGTATATGTCAAGTATGTTAGTTCCCTTTTGTTAAGATCTGGTTTTTAGTATCTTATTATATTATCACACATTTTGTGTGCTATTGGAATTAAGTACAACAAATAAATGTATTTCTTAATATGACATTTGTAATTTTTGTGTGTATGATACATGTATATGGTGTGTGTGCATATATCTGTGTATGCTCATCAGTGTAAGTGTTGGCAAGTGCACATAATGTTGCCTTTGGGTAGGTCAGAGGGCAACCTAAGGTGTCAGTCCTCACTTTCACCTTGTTTGAGACAAGGTTTCTATGTTGTTTGCTTCTGTGTTTACCAGCCTAACTGGTGAGCTTCTAAAGGTTCCCAGTCTCTGTCTACCATATCTCTATGGAGCACTAGGATTGTAAACATATGTGACCACACCTGGCTTTGTGTTTTTTTCTGGGGATTTTAGCTTAGTTTCTTATGCTGGCACTACAAGTATTTTACCCACTGAGTCATCACCCTAACTGAAATTTGTAATTTTAAAAATGCTGGAGAGATGGTTCAGCGGTTAAGAGCACTGACTGCTCTTGCAGAGGACCCGGGTTCGATTCCCAGCACTCACATGGCGGCTATGAAACGTCCTTAACTCCAGTTCCAGGGGAATCTGAAGCCCTCTTCTGACCTCCGCAGCATTGCACAACACGGGTCCACTCACATACATGCAGGCAATACACTCATACACATAAAGTTAAAAAAATAAATAAAATATTTTTAAAAATAAAAAGCTTAGATGCTAGGTAATATTGTTAGCAATATTATGGATTATAACAATATTCAGAGTAACTTCTTGTAGTATATATATGCTATTTTTATTTTTATTTATTTTTTGGGGGGGTGGGGTTCTTTTTGAGACAGTCTCTCCCTGTAGCCCCAGCTGTCCTGGAACTCACTATGTAGACCAGGCTGGCCTTGAACTCCCGAGTTCTGGTACTAAAGGCGTGTGCACCACACCCCGCATATGCTATTTTTAGAAGCATTCTTTGAACTCAGGAAAGTTAAGATTATACTGTTTACATAACTTTCTCACAGTAAGAATTTGAACACAGAACATACATGGTTTCAGGTTTTTTAATTTACCACTATCATGCAATGCTTCTTTATTTAAAAAGTTACTCAAGTTATTCATCATTTTAAATTTTAATCATGACACTACCATTCCCAACTCTTTCCAATAAAAACATCATATAGTAAAGACTTTTCCCTGATTCACCACTTGAAATCACTTGCCAAGACCCAGAATAACTTAAATATTTGCATTCTTATGGACTTTCATTCCTAAAATAGTATTGCTTCTCTGTGTATCCATTTGCCTACTGGCCCACACTGTACTATGTGCCACAGCAAAATACATCCTCAGGTATGACTAAAATACTATTCATGACAAAAAGGAACTACTCAAAAATTCCAAGAATTATGAGTTTTATTTTTGTTTTAACCTTCATGATTTTTTCAGTAATATTCCTGAATGACATAACAGCGCCCAACTTCTTCTACAAGGTTGTAGCTTCTTTATCAAATGAGCCATAATGTTGTTATATTAATAGAAAAGTATGCAAACTTAAACTTTATGTATTTTATTTTATTTATTATTTTTATTTTATGTGTATGCGTGTATTGCCTACATGTAAGTAAGTGCACCCATGTCGTGCAATGTCCTCAGAGGTCAGAAGAGGCTGTCAGAGTCCCTGGGACTAGAGTTAGGGACAATTGTTAGCTGCCATATGGGTGCTGGGATACGAACCTGGGTCTTCTGAAAGAACAACCAGTGTTCTTAACTGCTGAGCCATCTCTCCAGCCCCAAACTATAAGTATTTGTAATCACAGATCCTCATGAATTGGCAAAGCAAATTGTGCTCTATTACAGTATAAATCACATGAAAATACTTTTGTGTTTATGGGATTTATAGGTGATGAATGGTTTATCTACCTTATTCTTAAAATTGGGATGAGTCCAATTATAAAACCTTGAGTAACTATAGGATCCCACCAACAATTTTTGCCCTATGTGTTATCATGCATGTGAAATTAAAGTTACAGTAGATTTGAACTCAATAAAACTAATGAGATTGGAAGGAAGGATAGTCTCCTATACCTCCAGTACAGCACATATACTTTGTCTAAAATTCAACCAGACTTGATAAGAAAAATGCTAACAGCAGCTAAAGAACTGGAAAGGAACTGGTATGACAACCTGTAAGTCTGTAATCTAAGAGTTATGTTTTAGATAGACCTGTAAAAAGTTGGTTGTGTCCAAGCTGGACTTAAAAGTAGATTTTTTTTTCTACGTTGGTTTTAAGGAGTCCATTTTTATATATGGCTGTCAAAAGATTAAATGCACATGCAAATTATTTAATAGGTTATTCAAAAATAACAATTTTTCTTACTATGTGCCTAATATTATAGTTTTACCTATACATTATCTAACTTGATCACTACTAAACTCTAAGAGATCATTATTGATGTATTTTTCTCCAACTATAGGAAAGAAAATTAAGGTACAGAAACATATGTAGCTGTCAGAAGCATCACAGATAGTAATTTTGACAGAATTAAAATTTTAACTGGTCAATTTTATTTGTCTGTGTTCCCAACAACACCCCATACCGGTTGTCATGCTACTCTTCAACTCTCTCTGAATCCTCTAAAAGCTTACACTTTCTCCCTCTTCTCAAACCAAGTCCCCTCGCAGGAACTTTGCAAATAATATCTGGACTTTCTGAAACTCTCTCCTCGTTTTCTGACCATCTAACTCTAATTACTGTTGATATCCTAAGGCATATGCAACTTTTATAGGGAGTCCTTCCTTAACCATTGAATATGATTAGGTTTCCCTTTTAGAAGATGTCAAAGAAACTTGTGTTTGATTTGATCCTAGCACATCTCACAATTATATAAAATATTATAATCATGTTATAGAACATATAATACTTAGAATTTATTGTCATATTTTATTTTATTTATTTTATTCTGCTAAAAATACAAAGTTCACAAACCATGAATGTTTATTTATTCATAATGTACCCACAGTGCATAGAATGTTTTGTGGCATGAAGTATGGTGACAGTATTTATTATATAAATTCATTAACATATAAATGCTTGAGGATAGTTCATATGTGTTTAGAGAAAAATTATACTTAGTTGAAGAAAATATTTCTGGTCATAAAAACTATGTGATGCACAGTCAAACGCAATATATGTAAAAAGAAAATGGATCATTGGATGGATACGATTATTCAAAATAGTCCCTCCACCACTTCAATGAAACAGGACCTAAGATAAAAGTAATCATGCCAAAGACAAATGAGCTATCCTGTGAAACATTGTATTATTGTTTCTACCCTTGTGAGGGCAACCCTTACTAAATTCCAGTGAATGATTGCTGAAGAAAGACTACTAGTCAGTGATATTTTTCCCACTGTGTTTTGGTAACTGAAAATTAATTTGAAGGTCACATCATTATGAACTTGGATTTCACAGGAAAATTGACCAGGATTAATGTTTATAATATTTCAGAAAATATTTGCGTTTGACATTTTACCATGTATTGTCAGATAATAACTATTAATATGTATACTGAATATCTTGGTGAATTTTCAGTAATTTAATTGTTCTAAATGCAAAAATATATTTATAAGTAGAAGAGGACTACAGATATTTTCTTCAGAAATTCTTCTGAGGGTTAGTTACTTAAAACAATGACTAAACAAGATAATTAAGTTATTGAAATGTGTTCAAATATTTAATAATGTTGGAGAGAGCAGATGTTGAATTCTGGCACATTTTTGCAAATGACCTAAGACAGAATTTCCTAAAATAAATTCTTTGATTCATTTCCACTTGAAACCTAATGCCAGATGTCAAAAATTTAATTAAATAGCAAGATATCCCTTATACAGTGCTTTACAATTCACAAAATGCTTTCATGTATAATGACTAATTTAATTTAAACTAAAATGCCATATAATGCTGAAACAGCAAGAATGTTCAATCTGTATTTTCACTCACTGATCTCCTTAATGCCAACCATTTAGACAAGGCTATACTTGCTAACTATGTCATTCAAAACAAAAGCAAGGATATGATATTTTAAAATTATAAATGTATCTTATAAATTTGCCAATATAATAAGTATTCAAGAGAAGAGATATTGCCTTTCTCGCTGTGTGATTGTTAAAGTGAGTGTTAATTCAAGCATAATGAGCCAAGCCAAAGCAACACTGAAATGGGAATCAAATCATCTGGCCTTACTATAGCTTTCAAGAAAACAGATCAGGCTCCTCAAGCAATAGAATCTTAAAGGTCATTTTGCAAACACTGTTTCTTTCAGTCTTAAGCATAAGATACAACATAATTTATTAAACCAAGTATGTATGTGTATTATAAAATATTTGAATGCATATATTTATTCTAATTTCT
This sequence comes from Nannospalax galili, assembly GCF_000622305.1. Lineage (NCBI taxonomy): Eukaryota > Metazoa > Chordata > Mammalia > Rodentia > Spalacidae > Nannospalax > Nannospalax galili. The sequence continues at coordinate 12,577,600 of NW_008331140.1, read as the reverse complement.
TGTCAGACTACCTAAACTACCATAACGGATGAAAATCTGAAAGTCTATTAAAGTCACCACTAAAAGCAGAAAGAATAGACCTAAAGTTCATATTTTATTTGTAACAAAAATATTAAATTATACTGAAGCAAATAAATAACAAATATTAATATATAAAAGAAAGTAACTTAACAAGCTATCTGTTCTAATTTTCACTACCAAAATTCATATGTGCTGACTGATATCAAGTAGTAGTTTAGAAAGAAGATGATCTGTCTATAGTGAGAACTGAAAAATGTCAGAAAAAAGAAAGTGCAAGAATATTTCTTGATAATTTAAAAATTCCTGGTTTAATTAGCTTTGCAAATAAACTTGGGTCCTTTCATGTACACATGCATGCTTACACATACATACATGCTTATGTATGCACACATATATACCAGACTGCCTTTCTGAAAAGTGTATGCTGTCAGAGTTTATAAAGTTGGGTTTTCTCTCGTTTGGGGAGAGTACCAGCTACATCAGAGTGTAGATAAATCAAGCAATATCCTAAAGTGGTTAGGTACAAAAAAAAGCTGACGTTAATCTAAGGAGAGATGAATGGCCCCATGTTAATAATCCATGAACAAACAGGAAGATAAGGGAAATGATATTCTATGTATACAATGTGATGAATATTGGAAAAATATCTCTAATCATTGCTCTGGTTTCTGATTTGATTTCACTGTGTATTCAGAGTGAAAGGCAGTGAAGATGTCATGGTAAAATGGTAGCACATATGACTCCAAAGTAAAAGGCAATGGAAATAAAAATATATGTCATTTAGATATTTATGACCAAGTAGGATCAAGCCAACAGAAGTATGTCTTCATCGCTGTCTAATTTGAGATTCTCTTAACCATACAGAGATTAGCGATATCAGAGGGTGACTTCAAAATCCAGTACTCCATCTCTGATAATACTCTAAAGAAGAAAAAAGTTTTCTGTCTCTTGTCAATCCCTGTTGCCAATGCATGACTCAACAGATGACAAAATGCATCTGGACAAATACAGACAGCTTATAAGAAGGATAGGTGTTTTGTATCCAGCGTGTCATCACTGAACTCAACAACAAGTACAGCATGAATCACTGTGTTCTTCTGCTTCTTTTCTCTGATCCTTTAGAAAAAGTAACTATTATCTTCCTCAGTTTTACAGAGGAATAAATGGCTTTTATGTATGTATAAAATTGGTAAATTGTCAGGTATTATTTGAGATCAAAGAGGTCATGGAGGTGGGATTTGGCACTCCCACTTTAGACTCAATCATGTTTGTCTCAAACTGTCTTCCAAAACCCCTGTTGTGAGTCATACTGGTCCCCTTGACTCTGATGGGGCGAAAGGACAATGACAAAACAGTTCAAGAGCAAAGGCACAGTGTCCTTGAGAACAGCTAATGGATAAACTGTTCGCAACAGAGTTTAGTATTGTTTATTCCAGGACCTAAAGATACCTGTTGTAAAAGAAGTTACTGAGATGGTGAGAACAGTGAAGACTCTCTGTCTAAACACTTCTCAAATCGTGGCTTCAACATCACATGTTTAGCAAGGTTTACTTAGTTGATTTATGCTGAATGGTGTAAGTATCAATTGCTGTTTTGAAATTTATCAGCTGCTTCTCATTGTTACTTGCACTCATTCAAAACCAAATGCAGAGCAGTATATCATGCTCGAGTCTGCAAAACACAAAAAGTTTGACTGTCTTGTGCTTTCTATGGAGTTTGCCTGGGGACTTAAAAAGCCTCATAGTTTAAGGATATGTATAGGTAATATTGACTTATTACATTATGCTATGTAAGTCATTTGGATTCAACTTTCTTTCAATAAGGTGGTAAAATTATTTGTTGGCATTTCTATGTCTTGGGTATTAAGAATTAAAATAAAATGAAAGTGAATCACTAAATAAGATAAAAATGCTAGAAGAATGCAAGAATAAAGATATTTTTAGTAAAGAAAATCTGTGTGGTAAAACTGTTTTTTTTTAATTCCTTTATTTTCTGTATATAAATGGTGTGCATGCCTACATGTAAGTGCACCCATGTCATGCAGTGACCGAAAGGCCAGAAGAAGGGTTGGATCCCCTGAAACTGGAATTACAGACAGTTTTTAATCACCATATGAATTCTGGGATTCAAACCCGGGACTTCTGCCAGAGCATTCAGTGCTCTTAACTGGTGAGCCATCTCTCCAGACCCAAGACTTTGTCTTAAGTTGGATGTAAAGGGGCTGGAGAGGTGGCTCAGCAGTTAAAAGCACTGTCTTCTCTTGAAGAGGACCTGGCTGTGATTGCCAGAACCCATACAGTAGCCAACAACCATCTATAAATATAGTTCCAGGGGATATGATGCCCTTTTCTGGCTTCCTCGAGCAGAGTATGCACAGACACACTTACACACCTGCACGTAAAACACTCATACACATGAAATATAAATAAATAATAAATAAAATGACTGAACATTCCCAAGGTAGAAGAAAGTTAAAAAGCCTAAGCAAGCTACAAAAATCTGAGTAATCTACATAAGGTATATAAAAGAAGAGATTTAAAGACTATATACATGGTCAAATTTTCAATACATTGATATTAATCCTTATTTCAATCAATGGAGTTATCTTAAGATATTGATTTGCTACTGGTCACACAAATACTGACTTAAAAAGAACAAAATATATATCTAATCAAAGTTTATTTCCTGAACTTTATCTAAATGTTACACAGAAGTTAAAAGTGCCAGATTGGGGTAACTAACCTAAGTGTTCAATGAAAGGCCTAAATATATTAGTGTGTGCATATGAATTGAAAAGGATGATAATTTTGCCTCTTGATCTCCAAGATCAAATAGGTCCAAAGGGACTTTGGGCTATCTTTCAAAGTGTCCTGTAGTTCTGGAAAATCATGGATCCTCTTGTTAAGGGAGGCCGTGGAGACGATGCCATGTGAACTGTAATCTGTGTACATCTGCAAAGAGGAGGGTTAACCCAGAGGGAAGTGTTCTCAATGGATCTGAACGAAGCCAAGGTTATGAGAGACCTTTGCTCATTCTTTTTATTTTTATCTTTAAAAAATTGAGAACTTCATACATGCATATAAGGTGTTTGATCAAATCTACACCTACTTCCTCCCCTCCAACTCCTCTCGTATCAAACCATAAACTTTTTCTGAAAAATTCATATACTATTTCTTTCTTTTTCATGGGGTTTTTAGCTATTCTAACATTCCCCCCTCTGAAGAGGTAACCTCAACGTCTTTTAGGGATTAGATAAAAGCTCCCAAATACTTTAGACATTTTTGGCCTTTGGAACAGAGTATGTTGCTAAGAGCCCCAAAGATATTTTGTCTTTTGGCCAAGAAACTGGCTACTTTTCTTTGGGGTCTTTTTACCCTAGTGGCCTAGCCAGTTCTTACCCCTATTCTTATCACACCATCCTCTGAAGAGGTTACCCAAATCGCCAATAGGGAATCAGGACACAGAACGCTCTGGCTTTTTCCATGCTGAGCAGGGACGCAGGGTGAGGCAATTGGAGTACCCCTTCAGTGGGTCTATCTAAAAGACTCCCAAATTGCATAACTCTTATCTGTAGGGAGAAAAGAAAGTCCTTGACTGGTGAATAGGAGATGTGAAGGAGAAGTAAAGGCAAGAGTAATTAGCATTACAAGTTCTAGACAAGGAACCAGAAAAAAAGTCAGAACAGGGAAATTTTCAAATGTTCATATCAGAGTCCATTGGAATTTCTTGGCAAGAGTTTCCAAAAGCATCCCTCTGTTGGGTTACTCCTCATTTTTCTTTTGTCTGCCAAGGCTGGACTTGAGAGTCATGAACTCAGGATTTCTTTTCAGGCATTTTGATAGCTGTTGGAGTGGCTAGAATAAGTGTCAGTTTCCTCTCAAAGGCTTTACCACGTGGAGATAAGATCCAGGCACTCTCAGGCGGTCCTGAGTTCTTAGCCCCTATGCCAGGAGTCTGGAAAAGGCACTCTCTGGCAGTCTGCCTTTTCCCGTTCTTATTAGATGGAATAACAGGTAAAAGTAAGACTAAAGGAGCCAGCTCATCCAGAGCCACGTGACCCCTGAGGCCCAGGACTCCAACTGGTCTTGACAACAAATAATCATTAATTTTTGCCACCTACATGGTGTTACACAGCTGTCCCACTAAATTTTCTCCTTCCCACACTCGGTTTGACCCAACCTCAGTCTCTTCAGGGTCACTTGCTGTGAACAATATTAGACAAACCATATAACATATTTTTATCTGAATTTTTCATTTTACATCTTGGGTAGGGGAGAAATGGAGTAACTTACAAAGGCAAACACCCAGCACTTCACCAAAGGCAGACACCCAGCGTCCCCCAGCCCAGATCGCTTCTGCACCCCACCCATGGTCACCATTAGCTTTTGGTCATGCCTCGTGGGTGAGCATTCTCACCCCAAGTCATTAAATGCCCCCTCTCATGTCCACACATGTGCGACACCAGGGCCATCCTTTACCTCGCGTGCCTGGTGGTGCCACTTCTGTCCAATATGGCATCCAAAACCCCTCCCTCCATGGCTAACTCTCCGCAGTCAATTCTCCGCAGCAGACCCCACCCTCAGAGGAACCAGGTCCTTTGAGAACACAACAACCAACAGGAAAGTAAGAGAAAGATTAAAATAGCATGATTTTAATGGTCCAAGGGATCAAAATCATCAGACATTAGGCTAAAATTCATATAAAAAGTTAATTAGAAAACTGTTTGTCGTGAATGATTTACTTCTTAATATGGAAAATGCTGCCTAGATATGGGGAAATCACAATCCTGCCTCTCAATTTCAATACTGCAATTCCTACAAAGTACCTTCAACTAAAAGAGACAGACCCACTATTGATCTTAACTAAATTCATTTGAAAATTATATTTCTTCTCTCTCCCTCTCTAGAAACAACTTGAAGGAGACCTCACATTGAGATTCTAGTCACTTCAACAGCAAAGTGCCAGAAAAAAAAAGATCCTGGTTCCATTGGAGTCAAGCCTTTGAGCTTGGAGGGGAAAAAAGGGTATAGATGGATACTCTTGGGAGTCTATAGAGGGATTCTAATGGACTTTCATTTGGGCATTTTAAATGTCCTTTCTTCTGGTTTCTCCTAGTTTGCTGTGCAAATAACTCTTGCCTTTAGTCTTCAAGCAGATGCCAGTCAAGGAAATCCTTTCTTCTGTATTCTTGGCTGTTATACAAATTGAACTGCAAATACACTTTTGGGGTCTACTAGATGGGCCTACTGAGGAGTTTCACCTTCTACCCAGCAGAAAGAAGGTAGATTCAATTGTCTCCATAATTTCATAAACATCAGGGAGGATTATCTCTTCTCAGATGGGAATCATTGGAAACAGAAGCTAGAAACTGAACAAGCAACCCAGTGGCAGAGACTCCAAGAATAACAGTTTCAGAAACGCCCCTGGTTCTCTAGCCAGAAATGCCAGAAGGAAGCTTTGGTTTCTTATTACCTCCTAAATGAATCCTTGTCAAAAGGATGTATGTATGCAAAGGTGGAAACTGAGACTCCAGTCCACCCAATAATCTCTTCAGGTATACAGCTTTAGAACTAAATCTTTACATTTTCATGGTAGGAATGAGCTGCATCTATTTCCCAATTTTAACCCACCTCCAAAATTATTTTAGGTTTACCTGCTCAGAGTGGGGAATGTTACAGTAAAAAATGGAATCTATCTCTAGGTGGAGATATGCCCTTGTTTCCTCCCTTAAGAGTTAGTCCACCGGAAGTTGGAAAGACCTCCTATGTTCGTAGATCAATAAATATTGTGAAAATTGCCACCCTACCAAAAGAAATATATAAATTCAAAGTAATATCCATTAAAATTCTAACAGAATTTCTTCACAAAAATTTTTAAATGATCTCAAATTATAAATGTAAACACACAAAAATGCAGATTAGTCAAAATAATACTAAAAAACAGAACTGCTGGAGGAGTTACCATCTTTTATCTCAAATTGTATTACACAACTATAGTTAAAAACAGCATGGTACTGATATTAAAACAGACAAATTGATCATTAGAATAGAATTGAGGACCCAGATTTAAATTCATGCATTACAGACACCTGAGTTTGGAAAAAATGAACCACAAATACACACTGGAGAAAAAACAGCACGCTCAGCAAATGGTGAAACTGAATAGTACCTTGAGGAAAAATGTAACTGGAATGCTGTATCTTGCCATAGAAAAATTCACCTCAAAAGGGATTAAGGACCCCCACATTAGACCCAATACTCTGAATCAGTTGGAAGAGAAAGTAGGGAATACATTGGAGCTTATAGGCACAGGAAAGAACTTTATGAACAGGACTCCTACAGTACAAGCCTTAAGTCCAAAAATTGACAAACGGAACTTCATGAAACCAAAAAGCTTTGGTCCAGCAAAGAACATCATGATTTGCGTGAAGAGGCAACCTATAGAGTGGGGAAAAGTCTTTATCATCTATACCTCTGAAATAGGGTTGATAGCTAGAATATACAGAAAGTTCAAAAAACTAGACATAAAAAAGCCAATCAAAAATTGGGGAAAAGAGATGAACAGGAAGTTCTCTAAAGATGAAATACAAAAGGACAAGAAATGCTTTATTTATTTTTCTATAGGAAATAAACCTTATTTATCTAATCCTGAGATGACATGGCCAACAGTCACAGAGCTGCATACAATAGGATTATGTATTGACTATTTGTATTTACAGTACTATTTTTTTCCTCTGAAAAATATAAGTACAAAAGCTAGGTAAACAATGAGGTGCTGTCATTTGGGACTTATAGCTTAAAGAATTAGGCTTTAGCAAATACTCAAAAAAAATCAATCTGAGTAATAGTCACTTAAATTCTCTAATTTATCAGAAAAAAAAGCACTGTTTCACCTCAAAATGTATTGCACAAGTCTTTAAAAAAGGACAAAATAAATCAATCTAAAAATAAATAAAATAAGCAGTTCTATAAAAATAGGGACAGAAAGAATTAGAAGAAAGAACATCAAATGAACTCACAAATCAGGCCAGGTTATCCAAAGTATCTTTTAAACAATGTAAGACTTCCCCAGAGAAAACTGAAAAAGAAAAAAAGAAAGAAAATAGAAAAACCTATCACCATTTCTGCACTGATAAAATCTAGAGAAATGCTTTATTAAATGTTCAACATCTTTACTCATGAGGGAAATGAAGATTAAAACCACTTTGAGATTACATTTAACTCCAGTCAGAATGACTAAGATCCAGAAATACACAACAACAATGTTGGCAAGGATGTGTAGAAAGGGCAAATCTTGGAGAGGGCCTGCTCCGAACTCCATCAGTGTACAGGCTGAGATCTCAGCAGACTGGCAGAAAGTGCCTGTTCTGGCCTCCCTCTGGCATAGGGGTTGAGAACTCAGGGGACCGCCTGAGAGGGTGTGGATCCTGCCTCCACATGGAGAAGCTTTTGTGAGGGAACTGACACTGATACTAGCCACTCCAACAGCTATCAAAGTGCCTGAAAGCAAATCCTGAGTTGCTGACTCTCAAGTCCAGCCTAGGCAGACAAAAGAAAAAGGAGGAGTAACCCAACAGAGGGATGCTTTTTGAAGCGCTCGTCAAAAAATCCCAATGGACTCTGATATGAACATTTGAAATTTGTCCTATTTTGATTTTTTTCTGGTTCCCTGTCTAGAATTTGTAATGCTAACTACTCTTGCCTTTACTTCTCCTTCACATCTCCTATTCACTTGTCAAGGACATTTTCCCCCTACAGATAAGAGTTATGTAATTTGGGACTCTTTTAGACAGACCTACTGAAGGGGTACTTTAATTGCCTCACCCTACATCCCTGTTCAGGACGGAAGAAGCCAGAATGGTCTTTGTCATGATTCCCTATTGGAAATTTGGGTATCCTCTTCAGAGGACAGTGTGATAAGAATAGGAAGTAGGAATTGGCTAGGCCATTGTGGTAAAAAGAACCCAAAGAAACATAGCCTGTTACTTGGTTAAAAATCAAAATATCTTTGGGCCTCTTAGCAACACATTCTGTTCCAAAGGCCAAAAATGTCAAAAGTATTTTGAAGCTCTTATCTAATTACTAAAAGATTTTTAGGGTTAGCTCTTCAGAGGGGAGAACATTAGATTAGCAAAAAAAAAAAAAAACATAAGAAAAGGAAAGAGTGCATGAAGTTGTTCAGGAAAAAATGACAGAGGCATATGGAAGGAGTTAGAGAGGAGGGAATGGGTGTGTATTTGATCAAAACATTTTATATGCATGCATGAAATTCTCAATAAATTTTTTAAAAGATAAAAAAATGTGGAAAACAGAACAAAACAAAAGAACTCAAATAATAATAAATTGAGATTTCTGGAAAGAGATTGATGGGAGCATAAATAATGTTTCAAAAACATTTCTATTGACTATTATACCATTGGGTAGATTGATAGAAAAACATTTGGTGACATCTAGGGAGAAATTATTAGAAAACAAGTTCTGTGCCATATCTTTTCATTTGAATTTTTATAGTGTCAGAGCATTGACATTTATGAGTTAATATTTAATGATCAATACCAAGAGCTAATAGTGAGTAAAATGAACAAGAAGAGTAGAGCTGCTAAACTTCCATGACATCTCACCAGCACTTTAAATCAGAGTCTATTCTCGTTGAGGAAGAGTGGACCCATGATGAAATCATGAAATAGTTCTGAACTAGAGCAAAATAACAGAATGCAGAAACAGTACTTGGTATGAGGAAAAAAAGGTCAAGAATTTAGAATAGAATATACAGCCCATCGAGGAACAAAACAAAATTCCTTGAATATACTTTGATTTATAAAATTATTTGTTTAATTTAAAAATAAAAGGCAGTGAAAAAGACTCAAAGTTAATGATACAAAGGACAGAGGTGAATGCAGTCATTGACAAGTTTAGGAAATACTTTGACAGAATAACTTGGAAACTTTTAATTTTTTTAAAAATTTATTGAGTATTTCATGCATGCATATAAGGTATTTTCATCAAATCAACACCCACTCCCTCCCCTCCAACACCTCCCATATCTCTCCATCACTTTTTTCTGACAACTTCGTGTACTCTTTCCTTCCTTCCTTACCTCCTTCCTTCCTTCCTTCCTTCTTTCTTTTTCTTTCTCTCTTTCTTTCTCTCTTTTAATAGGGCTTTTTGCTACTCTAACATTTCCCCCTTTGAAGAGGTAACCCTAAAATATCTTAGGGATTAGATAAGAGCTCTGCTCCCAAATACTTTTGATATATTTGGCCTTTGGAATGGAGAATGTTGCTAAGACGCCCAAGGACAAATTGAATTTTAGCAAAGAAACTGGCTACTTTTATTCTTTTTTTTATTTAATAACCACATGATTAGAAGAAGTATTTCATTACAGCTTTAACATATTCAATAACAACTTCCAGAGCAAAGATACATCTCTTTCAAAAGTGGCTGTAAATATTTAGGTTCACAGTTGAATTATTACAGTTATACAATATTGGATTCATTATAAACCCTGTAAGACATAAAATTGAGTGAGATTTTATCCTTTAAAAAGACCTCCATTTCATTTTTACATATACTGATTCCTAAAGGAAGTCTCATTTTTAATGCTAGTAACACCTAGATGTTTGCACATGCATCTCTAATCTCTAAGTATCTGATTATTACTAGTCACAGTCAGTTACACTCGGATCCATGGCACCTGAGTATGGATATAAAGTCATCAGATAGATTTCAGTGGTAATGTTTATCACCTCTACTAATTAACATGAAGTAAATTTTTATGATTCCTCCTCAAATATAACTCATTTTTTGTATTTGTTGATTTTTTTGTGTATATCATACAGAACATCCCAAACAATCTTATTCATCTACATACCCATTTTGAAAATGGCACCCTCCCATAGCCTCCTCCCCCCACTGAAGCCCATATACTCTGTCATCCCTGTTACTGTCCACTGTGTTATCGGTGTGCCCAGCCATTTCCCAGTGCTTGTCCATCCGCTGAATCTAGTCAGCCTATCTAGAGAGCCTTGTTTTAGGAAGATCAGCTGTTCCTCATCTAACAGCAATCAGTTGTCAATATTCCTTTAGATAAAATTTGAATCTGCTGTTCATTTTCCCAGTTGTATGCTGGGGTACTGTATGGGAGTCCCTTGTGCCACCCTGGTCAACAACTCAAAGGAAGGTATCTCCTGTCTGGCATTATTTCTTGTTATGTAGCCTTTAGAGATACATATGGACTCTTAAAAAGTTATATTGACTACTTTAATCTTTGGTTATTTAAGACCCTAGAGCTGGCCCAGATAAACCAATTTATTTTTACTCTTAAGGCTGTTTGAGGATATGTTCCTCAGGGGTCACATGGGCTTGGGAGGAGCCCCTGATTCCTTTCTTTTACCACTTTGGCCTGTGTGAAGATAAATCAAAGTTCCTGCTCAACCGTGCCTGGCTTCACTTGGAAGCATGGAGATGTATCCTCTGTGGTGTTCCTCCTCTTTGTAGACTGGACACTTGTTCATGTCCATCTGCTGTAGTCTCCACAGCCTCCTTGATTAAGAGGACAGGTGACTCACCACAGTTAAGGGACATTTTGAGAGATATAGTCCCTTGGAAGTTAGTCGACATAGGAGGGCAAGGAGCAAAATCTGTCCTTTATGTCCCTCTGACCAAATTAGTATAGGCCTCAAAGTCTGACTGTTAAATATCCAAGAAGGTTAGTTCCACAAGTCTGGTACTTTTACTTACCATGTGCCATGTAGATAAAGCTTGGGCAAAGACAAAACGTTCTCAGATAAACCTTGCCTAGATATATATTATATTCCTTGATCTAGTACGTATAATTTCTCAGTAGGTTGTTGGACTAATATGGTTCCCTCTGGTTTTTTTTTTTTGCTGTTAGAATAAAACAAATTGTTTATTCATTGTACAAATAATGGAAAGCTTTTGTATATGGTCTTTTTAGAGACTGAGACTGAGCCCTTTTCTTAATTTAAATGATTTGTGTGTCGATTTTAACAATGTGGTATAAAAATATTCACTTTATCATTATCATTAATCAATGCTGTTACGTTTATTTTAGTGACTGGTTCACTAAGTTGGGTTCATTGTAATGAGTCTCTCATCTACCCCCCCTCCAAATAAATCTGTACTTTGCAGTAAGAAAATCAACCCTCCCTGCAGTTTTGCCAAAACATATTTGGGTATGCTTCTGTATTATATCCACATGTCTGAAAAATGAAAGTCATTGAAATGTTTTTTTTTTGAACTTCTAAAAGGAAGAGTTTATTTAGTTTACGGTTCAAAAGGAGCACGAGTCGTCCATCATGGTGGGGAGGCATGGCAGCTGAGGTGGCAGAAGCTAAGTGCTCACATCTTCAAGCAGGCACAGGAAGCAGAGCTCACAAGCTTAAAAAGTCCCTGAGCCTGCCCCCAGTGAAGTGCTTCCTCCAGCATGGCCATGCCCTCTAAAACCTCCCAAAACAGCACTGCCAACTGGGGACAAAATGTTTAAATATTTGTAGCCTATGGAGGACATTCTTATTCAAACTACCACGTACTTTTTTTTCATTCTTAAAGTGCATTTAATTGTTGATTTACCAGTTTGTCTCCAATAAGACATTATTTACCTCTTAAGAATAAGAATTTGTCAGCTAATAACCTTGCAAGCTGGGTTTTACAATGCCAATAGAGAAGACAGGATTTACAACATAAGTGTACTGATTAATAACTGGAGTGAGACTGAACATCAGTCTTGAATCTGATGCTTCTGACTTTAGACCTTTTACCCTCCCCTCCTTCATATTTTTTTGAAACTAGCTAGGCATTATTTATCTCTTGAATTGTCTAACCCTTCCACCATGGTTTCCCCATTTAAGGTGCCCCAATTTTTCCCATTTCTCCCATAATAATACCCTTCTACTATGGTCCTACCTTTGTTGATATCCTCCTTACCCTTTATCCATAGGTTCCTTGTATAACCTTCCCTTCCTGCTCCCCTTGAAATAACCCCATTTTTATCCATATCTTCCTTACTAACACCTGCTTCCTACTGTTCTTCTCTTTCAGATTCTTTCTTTTCCTTTACCTCCCTGGTTCCTCTTCATTATCCTCCTGTAGTTATGTCTGGATAGATACTCACTTATCAGGATTTGGAGCTAGGATCCACATAGGAGGGAGAACATGCACCTTTTTTTTTTCTGAGTCTGTGTTACTTCTTTTACTATAAGTTTCTAGTTCCATCCATTTATCTGCAGATTTCATGATTTAATCTTTCTTTACTGCTGAGTTAAACTCCATTGTATAAATGAACCGCATTTTCATTATCCACTCGTCAGTTGAGGACCACTTAGGCTGCTTCCATCTCTTAGCTATTGTAAAAAGGGCAGCAACAAACATGTATGAACAAGTGTCTCTGCAATAGGATGAGTTCTTCAGGTATATGACAAGGAGTGGTACAAGTGGGCCAAATGAAAGCTTCTTTTTTTAGTTTTTTTAAGAGTTCTCCACATTTCATTCCATAGGGGTTGAACAAGTTTGCAGTACAACCAGCAGTGGATGAGTGTTCCCCTTTCTCCACATCCTCTCCAAATTTTGGTGTCATTTGTTCTCTTGATCTTAACCAGTCTGACTGGGGTAAGATGAAATCTTAAAGAGGTTTTAATTTGCATTTCCCTAATTACTAATGATAATGAACACCTTTTAAGATGCTTCTTAGCCATCTTTATTTATTCTTTTGAGAACTCTCTGTTCAGCTCTTTAGCCCATCTTTTAATGGGGTTACTTCCTTTCTTGATTCTTTGTTTTTTGAGTTTGTTATATGTACTGGATGTTAAACCTCTGTCAGATGTGTCGCTGGTGAAGATTTTCACCCATTCTGTGGGTTTTCTCTTCACTTCCTTGGTTTCTTCTTTTGATGTATGGAAGCTTTTTAGTTAAATGAGGTTCCCTTTGTTCATCTTGACCTTGTTTCCTGAGCAATTGATGTCCAGTTTAGAAAATCCTTTCTACACCTATATCTTCTACGTTATTGCCAATGTTTTCTTCTAACAGTTTCAGAGTTTCAGGCTTCACATTGAGGTCTTTGATCCATTTGGAGTTGACTTTTGTGCAAGGTAAAAGATAGGGGTTTAGTTTCATTCTTCTACAGGTGGAGATTCAGATTTCCCATCACCATTTGCTGAACATGCTGTCTTTCCTCCAGTGAATGTTCTTGGCCCTTTTGTCAAATATCAGATGGCTGAAATTGCATGTACTCACATTTTGGTCTTCAATTTTGTTCCATTGATCTACAGGTCTATTGTTGTGCCAGTACCACATTGTTTTTATTACTGTAGCCCTGCAATACAGTTTAAGATCTGGTATAGTAATCCTCCCCAGCATTGTTCTTAGTGCTCAGGGTTACTTTGGCTATCTGAGGTCGTTTTTGCTTCCATATGAATCTTAGGATTTTTTTTTCCAATTCTGTGAAAAATGTCATGGGGATTTTGATTGGCATTGCTTTGAATCTATAAATGGCTTTTGGTAGGATGGTCATTTTCACAATATTAATTCTTCTAATCAATGATCATGGGCGGTCCTTCCATCTTCTGATGTCTTCCTCAATTTCTTTCTGTAAAGATTTAAATTTTTCATTGTAGAGGTCTTTAATGTCTTTGGTTAAGCTTATTCTGAGATTTTTTTTGCCACTACTGTGAATGGGAGTATTTTCATGTACTCTTCCTCTGAATCCTTGTTATTCGTATATAGAAAGGCTACAGGCTTTCGTAGATTAATTTTGTAACCTGCCAATTTGTAACCTGCCAATTTGACCCATTAATCTTTCAGGAGTGTGTTGTTTAATATCCATGTGTTCATGTTTTTACTAGGGTTTCTTCCAGTGCTGATTTTAAGCTTTATTGCATTGCAGTATGATAGAATGCTTGGAATTATTTCAATCTTTTTGTATTTGTTGAGGTTTGTTTTGTGCCCCAGTATATGGTCGATTTTGGAGAAGGTTCCATGGGGCAGTGAATAGAAAGTATATTCTTTGATGCTCGTGGGGAATATTCTGTAGATGTCTGTTAGGTCCATTTGATATATGGTACTGTTTAATTAGTATGTATCTCTATTAATTCTCTGTCCTGTTGACCTATCTAATGGAGACAATAGGGTATTGAAGTCCCCTACTATTATTGACTTTGGATTATTCTGGGTCTTAAAAGTCCTGTAGTACTGTATTTATGAAGTTGGGTGCACCAGAGTTTGGTGAATATGTGTTCATGATTATAATATATTCTTGGTTTATTGCTCCTTTGATCAGAATGAAGTGGCCCTCATTATGTCTTCTGATTGATTTTAGTTTAAATTCTATTTTATCAGATATTAGAATTTCAATGTCTGCTTTATTCTTAGTACCATTTGCTTGGTATATTCTTTCCATCCTTTCACCTTAAGGTAGTGCCTGTCCTTGAATGTGAGATGAATTTCTTGTAGACAACAAAAAGTTGGGTTTTTTTTCTTAGTCCATTCAACTGGTCTGTGTCTTTTGACTGGGGAGTTCAGTCCATTGACATTTATAGTTATTATGAAAGAAGTGTATTGAATCCTGTCATTTTTGTGTTCACATTCTTGATATAGCTATGCATTTCCACAGTTATATCTTCATTGAATTTCTTTCCATAATCCCTTGGGTATAGTTGTTCCTTTCTTCAGTTCTTTGTGTTGCTTCAAAACTCTTTGAAGGGCTAGTTTGTGGACATGAATTCTTCCAGCTTATTTATGTCATGGAAGATTTTTCTTTCCCCTTTGACTATAATAGATATTTTGGCTGGGTAAAGTAATCTGAGTTGGCATCTGTGGTTAGCTAGAACTGGGAATACTTTGGTCCAGGCTCTTCTGGCTTTCATAGTTTGCACTTAAAAGTCAGCTGTAATCCTGATGGGTTTTCCTTTATATGCGACTTGTTGTTTTTCTTTTGCAGATTTCAGTATAATCTCTTTGCTCTGTATGTTTAGTGTTTTTACTATGATGTACCATGGAGAGTTTGTTTTCAGGCCCTGTCTATTTGTTGTTCTATATGCTTCTTGTATTTGTATGGGCATGCCTTTCTTTAATTTTGGGAAATTTTCTTCTACAATCCTGTTGAAGATCTGGTCAATACCATTATCTTAAGATTCTCCCCCTTCCTGTATGCCTATGATTCATAAGTTTGGTCTTTTCTGGTGTCACACAATTCTTGTATATTCCATTCGTGTGTTTTCTTTGACTTTTCATAATCTTTGCTTGAGTGGTTTAATTTGTCCACTTTATCTTCCAGTTTTGATAGTCTGTTTTCCATTTCATTCTTCCTATTAGTGAGGCTTTCTCCTGTCATTTCTAATTGGCTTACTGAGTGTTTCACTTCCTTCTTCATTTCAGCCTGAATGTTCTTCAATATTTCTCACTCTTTTCTGAATTCATTCAGAAGTTTATCCTATCTTCCTCCTGTTCTTTGATATCTTTGTTTGTGTGTTCTTTAAATCCACTGAATTCTTTTATTATGTTTATAATCATTCTTTTGAGCTACATGTCCTGTATTATCTCTAGGGGGTTCTCATTGTACTCTTCTACAGGACTATTGGTACTTGGTGGGGGTATGTTATTTTGGTTTTTTACGTTATAATTTTTTCTTTGTGACTTTGGCATGTGAATTTCTTTTGTAGTTTCTGATTCTTGTTTGAAATTCAAGCCTTCCTTCATTGAATTTAGGTCTGCTTCTTTTTGTAAACTTATGTGCGTTTGTGATATACTTGTTGGGCATGAAAAGCTGGTTCTCTCCTTTGATTTTATATTGGAGTGGCCAAATTGCTTTCTTCTTCAGGAGTTCCCACAGAGGTCCAAGTCAGATGAGGATCAGATGCTCTCAGGCTTTCTCCTAAGGTCTGGATCCCTCCAGGAAAGATGCTGCCATCAGGAATTTGGGGGCTAGGCTGTCTTGAGAGCAGGGCCCAGGAAAGATGTTGTGCCACACAGGGATGCAAAGGGAGATGTGATTTGGAAGAGGCCCTGAGCTCTCCTGGGAACTATTGGGAGGAGCTGGGTTGGTCTGGATGCAAAGGATCAGGAAGCAGTGGGAATTCTGGGCCAAGCAGTCCAGGAATCTGGGATGTCAAGACAAGAAATGGGCCAGTACCCAGGCTAGAAGGGGAGCTTAGAGGGTGAATGAGGCTGGGGGAGTCAAGGCATGGCAGGCTGTGGGACCCACTCAGGAAGTATGCTACCACCAGGACGCTGGTGGCTGAGCTGCTCAAGGAAGCAAAGGTAGGTCAGAGTGGGGACAGGGACCAGAGGGCTCCTGGGGACTGCAGGAAGGAATTGGGTGGGTCTGGATTCAAAGGATCAGGAAGAAATGGTGGCTCTGGGCCGGGAGTTCAGCCCCGGTTTCTGGGGTGCCAAGACATGAGATTGGCCAGTGCCCAGGCTAGGAGGAGGGGCAGGGGCGAGTAGGGTGAATGAGCCTGGGGGAGTCAAGGCCGGGTTGGTGTGGCTGGACTTACCCTGTAAAGTTGCTGCCACCAGGATGCTAGAGATATGCAGTCCAGGGAATCAAAGGGCTTTGGGGTCTTTTTACCCTAACTGCCTAGCCAATTCCTACCTCCTATTCTTATCACACCATCCTCTGAAGAGGTTACCCAAATTGCGGATAGGGAATCAGAACACAGACTGCTCTGGATTCTTCCATGCTGAACAGGGACCCAGGGTGAGGCAATTGGGGTACCCCTTCAGTGAATCTATCTAAAAGACTCCCAAATTGGATAAATCTTATCTGTTGCTAGAAAAGAAGGTCCTTGACTGGCGAATAAATGATGTGAAGGAGAAGTAAAGTCAAAAGTAGTTAGCATTATAAGTTCTAGACAGGGAACCAGAAAAAAAGTCAGAACAGGGCAAATTTCAAATGTTCCTGTCAGAGTCTATTGGGATTTCTTGAAGAGAGCTTCCAAAAGCATCCCTCTATTGGGTTCCTCCTCATTTTTCTTTTGTCTGCCAAGGCTGGACTCAAGAGTGATGGACTCAGGGTTTGTTTTCAGGCACTTTGATAGCTGTTGGAGTGGCTAGAATCAGTGTCATTTGCCTCTCCAAGGCTTCTAGATAAGGGGAGAAAACAAATTTAGCCATCGTTTTACAACGATAGTGGCTTATCTCCTTTAGCTACAGGTGGGCACAGCAGTATTGCAGACCAGGATTTGAAGTCTTACATCTTAGCAGCGCTTTCTGCTTACAAGCAAAATCATCAATGAGAAATATTTGTCTAAATAACATTGTATATGGACTTAAGCCTAATATGTGGGAAGTGTAATCCCTTGAACTCTTAAAGAAATATATTGATTACTTTAATCTTTGGTTATACTTTCCTTTGGGGTGTTTAAGAGCATACAGTTGGCCCAAATAAACCAATTTATTTTTACTCTTCAGGTCGTTGGAGGACCTGTTCCTCAAGTGTCACATGGGCTTGGGAGGAGCCCCTGGAGCCTTTCTTTTACCAGTTCCATCTATGTGAAGATAAGTCGGAAGTCCTGCTCAACCATGACTGGCTTCACTTGGAAGCATAGAGGAAATGTTTTGTTTTGTTTTGTTTTGTTTTGTTTTGTTTTGTTTTCTGAGGTAACCCTCCTCTTTGTAAGCTGGACACTGGTTCAAGCCCATCTGGTGGGGTCTCCATGGACTCCCTGAACAGGAGTATAGGTGACTCACCACAGTTACAGGACATTTTGTGAGATTCTCCACAGTTCTGAAATAGAGCAAAATAACAGACTGCAGAAAGAGTAACTAGTGTGAGAAAAAGCTGAAAATTTTAGAATACAATATATAGCCCATCAAGGAACAGGACAAAGTTCCTTTAATATTCTTTGATTTATAAAATAATGTTTAATTTAAAAATAAAGGGCAGTGAATAAACTCAAAATTAATGATACAAAAGACAGGTGAATGCAGTTATTAACAAGGCTGTGAAATACTTTAATTGATAGAATAACTTGGAAACTTTTATATTTTAAAAACATCTACTTTGCAATTTGTTTGAAAATAATCCTGACCTATTTATCTCATTTGAAAATTATTTCTTCATAGGATTTTCATTTTATTTTATTTGTTATTGTATTATTTTTAATAAAGATTTGTGACTTTTATTAATACCGCAACAATAGTTGTAAAGCTTTTTATAACTTTACTTGAATTCTTTGAACAAGATTAAATCAATTTTTTAGTTAATAACAAAAGAAAGGGCAACACTTATCCATTGCTTGTGGGAGTCAAACTGGTGTAGCCATTAGAAAACAAGTGGAATGATTCCTCAAATCTAGGTCGAAATTGAACTACCACTTGATTAAGGAATACCACTCTTGGTGGACACACACAAAAGACTACACCTTGCTACAGACATAACTGTTCAGCCATGCTTATAGCTGTCCTTTTTCATAATATCCAGGAATTTGAAACAGCCTAAATGCTCCCAAACAGATAAGTGAATAATGAAGGCGTGGTATATATACACAATGGATTATTGTTCAGTTCTTAAAAATAAAATCATGAAATCTGAAGGAAAATGGATGGAACTGTGTGGGTCTCTCCCTCCCCTCGTGGGCTGTTGGCCACCAACCCATGAGAACAAAGGGAGCAGAAGCAACTAACGGGGTCAGGACAGCCATGAGTATGGCCAGAAAAAGCTTTCTGGGAGCCAGCTTCAGTGAGACAGCTCCTTTATTCAGTGGTGTTCAGGGAAAATTATAGGGTGGAGGCAGCAGCCAAGTTTTACATGATAGGTCCTCATAATATGCTTTATTTACGTGTGGTAGGAGGATCCTATCATCTGGCTATAGGGCAATGCCTAATTATCATGTAGAAAAAAACCTGGGGGCAATTTATTGCAGGTAACTATATCAAAGGTCATGTTCCAAATAAGGCCAGTCATCTGTGCTTAGAGACACTTTCCAAACAAGGTCAGACAGAGAGCAGGAAGTCCCTGCTGAGAAAGGAGTCGACCTTAACAACAGCGTTCCCCAACAGAACTGGAAACAATCATCCTGAATGGGGAAACCTAGACCCCGAAAGACATGCTTCATATGTTATCTCTTGTAGCAAGATGCTAGCTTTAAAATCTTAATATGCCTGCTTCAATTTGAAAATCCAGAGCAGTCAAGAAATTCATACATGGTCATGGGAGGAAGAGGCTTCCTGAGAGGGGAAGTGGAATGCAGTGATATAAAGGGGAAAAGAGGAATAAGGAGTTGGAAGGGTTAAATGGAGTAGGGAATGGGAGGCACAGAGGAAGGAGAATAGGGAAGGATCAGTAACACTAAGGGCCTTTACAAGAAGCCATAGTGGATAAAAACCTACCGCGACAGAAGCTACTCAATGTATATATACATTATAAAAAGAAATTCAAATTACTTATCTTATAATGCAGACATTGTGTAGTCCCATTTATAAATTGTTGGACCTAATGCTTGCACTATGGGAGTTCTTTTCAGAAAGTCCTTTCCTGTGCCTATAAATTCCAGTGTATTCCCTACTTTCTCCTCCATATTATTAAGGATGCTGGGTCTTATGTTGAAGTCCTTGATGCATTTGCAGTTGAGTTTTGTGCATAGTGAGAGATAGGAGATAAGGATCTCATTTCAATCTTCTCCTTGCCCTTATCCAATTTGACCAGCACCATTTGTTGAACAAGCTGTCTTTTCTCTAGTATGTAGCTTTGCCTCCTTTATCAATAATCAGCTGTTTCAAATGAGTGGATTTAAATCTGGGTCCTCAGTTCTATTCCATTGATCAATGTGTCTATTTTTATGCTGGTACCATGCTAACTTTATTATTAGAGTTCTGCAGTATGATTTGAGATCAAGGATGGTAATTTTTCTATTATTTGGGATTACATTGTCTATCCTGTGTGTGTGTGTGTGTGTGTGTATGTGTGTTTGTGTTTCCATATAAAATTTGAGATTGCGTTTTCAACTTCTGTGAATAATTGTCCTGGCACTTTTGGGTATTGCATTGAATTTGTAGATTGCTGTTGCTAAAATCTGAGACATAAATACCGTCCAACCATTCCTCCCTGGGTCTTTACAACAAACCACAGTATGATTTCACCAAGCTACAGTCTGGGAAACCAGTGAGTTTATTGGGCTTACTTACAGAGCAGTGGATGAGGATTTACTCAAATGAGTATGGACACTCCCCTCTTAAGGCCACACTGAAAAGTCTTTGTCCAAGAGTGGATGATGACTTTCCTATGGCTGCACAAAATGGCACAGTGAGCTTCCCTCAGCTTCCTCAGTTTATGTACCCTCAGCCCGTTCCCCTTGTGCAGTTATGTTATTTAAAGGTTTTTTATTTAACTGATAAAATTCCATTTTATTTTTAAAGGTTAATTCATCTAATTACAGAATTTTATTTAACAGTTATTTTATTTCAGTTCTTGCATGATTTCATGTGGGAAATTTGCTGGTGCACTTTTCCTTGTGGGTCATTTTCAAAAAGCTTTCTTTCATTTTTCACAAGTTTAGTTCTGGTATGCTGATATAAGTGTCTTTGGTTTTCATCTTACTGTGATTATTTTCAAGTTACTTAACTCTGAATGTTTGTAACTTTAGTCAAATTATGTAAAATTTCAGCTCTTATTTCTTTCTTGTTTCACTCCCATATTCTGTTTTGTCTGATGCCATAAACATTCAAATGTTATCTCTTTAAGTTTATCCACAAAAATCATGTAGTAGACACTGCTCTACATTTTGTGTGTCATTTTCTTTGATATTCAGTGTGTGATTTCATTTGACTTCTAACCATATATACTTAATTTTCAAATTTAAGTTCTTGGTTTTCCATTTTAATGTTTCTCTTTGGATTGCAAAACTTTCTCTTTGCTAAAATATTCCATGTTTCTTTTATTTCAAATGTGTTTATAATTATTCATTCAAAAATTGTTATAACAGACTCAATCTTTTAATCTCAGTGCTTGGGAGGTAGAGACAGGCAGATCTCTGTGAGATCAAGGCCAGCCTGGTCTACATAGTCAGTTCCAAGACAGCTGGGGATACAGGGAAACCCTGTCTCAAAAAAGCCAAAACAAAACAAAGCAAAAAAAAAAAAGCAAAAAACATAAAACAAAGAAATTCTTACAGCATATGAATTAAAATCATCCTCAGTTAATTCTATTATCTATCTTGTAACTCTTCTTCAAATTGTGGCTGTTCCAGTTCTTAACATGATGAATGTTTTATTATACCTTGGATATTTTATATACATTGTTTTGACATTGTGTCTTATTCAATATAGCAGAGATTCACTGTTTAGGTATAGCACAAAATTCTAGAGAGTGAGAGAGGAGCAGGAAGAAGAAGAGAAAGAAGGAGGAGGAGGAGGAGGAGGAAGACAAAATTATTACCCATTAGACTCACTGGCATCATTCTATGAAATGTATTGAGTTCCAGGTTAGCATCATTTCATTGAAGACGTGTAAATTGCAAGTTCACTCTCCCTGCCTACACCAAGAGCTAAAATAGTAAAACAATATGTCAACTACCTGTTCATCTTAATGATATTGCATAAGGGTTGAGGCTCAGTTACCAAGTGAGTACTTCTGACTCCAAGGAAGGAGGATAGTGGGAAGAAATGGAGCAGAGGGTCAACTTGTCAAGCCTTATTTCTCTTTGTTTCATCTCATTGTTGCATGAAGCTTTATCTCCCTTGGCAAAACTGCTCAGACTGGGAAGAGGGAGGAAGCAAAGTGCTAACTAGCCAGCTTCACAGTACCTTATTAAGTGTTGTTGCTGGTTTGTTATAGAGACCTACTTCATTTGTCTCCCGAAGACTGCAATGGTAAGGGAATATGAGCGCTAACTGCTGCCATCATGTGGTGGATGGAAGATAAATCTCCTTTTCAGTTCTGCCGGTGTTAATCCAGTGAAAAATTGTGAGGGAAGCCTGTTAGGAGCAGGCAGCCTATGAAAATCAGATCCTTGTTTTGCCCTATCAACAACACCAGACAATATAAACAAAAAAGGAGCCGAAATCTATGCACATCGATGAATATAAAGACACAAATGGAAAAGATGCATATGTAATGTTAAATTAAATGATTTCCATGTAACTTCCTTTCACTGTATTAAGGAAGCATTCTGCAAAATAGAATTTTAAGAAAAAAATCAAGTAAATCTAACCACATATAATCATATAATCATAAAACTAAGTTTTCTTTTATTTCTAGCTTTTTCAAAAGGTAATTTTGCTGAAATTGCAAGAAAGCGTAATCTCAGTATATAGGAAGAAAAATGGAAAAATAATACATAAGCCAGATGATTCTGTTGGGTAACTTTCTAGCTATAAAATTTATTGTACAATAATCTCTCCAGTGTCCTGTGTTCATTTACAAAACTTGTTAACCATGTGGACTATTTTTTTCTGAAATTTTGTCATAAATCATATGAAATAATACACAAAGCTGAGAGTGATTATTATTATCATTACTATCATTATCAGGTATTTCAATATTGGGTCATCCTGTAGCTCCCACTGGTCTGGAACTAGCTACATACTGCTGGCTGGCCTCAATCTCACAGAGATCTGCCTGCATCTGCCTCCCAAGTTCTGGGATTAAAGGCATGTGGCACCATGCCTGGCTCTAGAGGTTGACTATTACTCGACTAAAAGTTAAAATAAGCATAGAGATATATCTTTGCCATTACATTATTTTTTTTTAAACCAGGCTATTTCTTTATTATGAAGAGTAGATTTAGACAAAAAGTATAGGAACAATTCAAACTACACAAGGAATGGGATTAAATGTTAAATTTTTCAATATCATTACTTTATAAATACAGTTTTTACTTTTGATCTGGCTTTCTCATAGGTACAAAATTGTCTGGTTGAAAAACATATTTATTCCAACCTTGTTTGAACTATCAGACACTAGTTGGTACTGTGTGAGCTAGAAGTTACTTTTTTCCACTTATACCCCTCAAATATCATTTATATCATTGGTCTACAATTATCAAGGTAGCTTAATATATCTGCTAAATTGGCATCTACATAGTACAGATTGCTATCTCCTTTGCTGCTCTTGTATGCATTAATAATAAAATCATTCCTCTAATTTTGATATTAAGTACTACTCTTTTAACTAAAATTAAAGCTTTGAAAGGAGGGTTTCGGGTTACATATCTCTATAATCCTTGCAGTACAGGACGTATGATCAGAATAGTAAAAAGCCTTTATTGTGTATTTACTACCTACCAGAGACTGTGAGATGATGTGTCTTCAAATTGCTTTCCAATGTAAAATTACTTTATGATGTATTATCACAGTTCAGTTCTAACTAAAATTGTGGAAAATGACAAAATTACCTTCATTTTACAGATAAATGAAGAGAAGTCAAGAATCTTGGCTAAGTTTATACATGTAGTAAGCTATCCACAGAAAGCAGCTGCCTTTGTGGTGTTACTTTGCCAACATTACAATTACCTGAACAATAAAACTGACTCTTAAATTTAGTTTGTAAGAGTGGCCCCAAACTTGGCCGACACTTGTTCACCCAGATATCTCTTGGAACCGTCTGTCTCCTGGAACTGTGCTGTTTGAACTGTGTCCCTGGAAATAAGTCCTTGAGTCAACCCCAACGCATGATTATATTCAAAATGGTTTCTCTAGATTCAACTGAGGAAATAACAGTTTGGCTCCACCCCAATTTCAAGAGACCACTCTGTCTTTTCATCCTTAGTTCTAGAATATCCCATTCACACAAGGTCAGTTATCCTTCCAAGTCTCCACTGTGTGCAGTGGAGATGACTGTGTTTTCAAGCACACCCACATTTATTCATTATCTTCCTGAATGGTGTACCAAATTGAGGCTATCAAGGAAATGAGATCAGGTACCCAGGACACAAGAACCAAGTGCATATTCTAGACAGTTCATAAATGGAAAATTTCAGTATATTTTTGAGTTTCAGGAAGATGTGAAAGTGAAAGCCTTTATTCTTAGTAATCAGAATGCTGAGGCAAGAGGAATCTTAGTCTGAGGCTGTTGTGGATACATAGGAGACCCTGTTTCAAAATATTTTTTATTATTTTTATTTTATGTATTTGAGTGTATTGCCTCCATGTAAGTGAGTGCACTCATGTCGCACAATGCCGTGGAGGTCAGAAGAGGGCTTCGGATTCCCCTGGAACTGGAGTTAAGGATGGCTCATAGCCATCATGTTGGTGTTGGGACTCGAACCCGGGTCCTCTGCAAGAGCAGACAGTGCTCTTAACCACTGAAACATCTCTTCAGCCCCTCAAGATATTTTTAAATGAAAAGAGAAGAAAATCTTTTCAAACTTCTTCCCTGAGATGTATTTCATTACCTCATTTCAAGGTAGAATATTATCCCATTGCATAAATATGCTATAATATGCTTATCTATTTTACTTAATGGACATTGACTATATTTCTGTATTGAGACTGTTAAAAAATAATACAGTTATGAGATATCTTCCACAAGTTTTTGTGAGGGCATGGATTTTCATTTCTCTTCTCTATGCTTCTAGGAGTAGAATTTCTAAATCATAATAGTTATGTGTTTAATATTTTAGGGAGTTTTCTGTTTTCCATAAGTCTTTATCATTTAATAATTAAAGCTGCATCATATTATGGTTCTAAATTCTCTATATACTCATCAACCTTTGTTATGATTGCCTTTGGAATTGTCGACATCATCATTGGTTTGAGGCACAATCTGATGATCTGCATTACTCTGAGAAAGACTAATACTGAGAAAATTTTATGTGTTTATTAGCCATTTTATGTCTGCATTGGAAAGATGTGTATACAAATTTTTTCCTCATTGTTTTAATTAAGCTATTTGAATCTTTATTGCTGAGTTACTACTACAATGCTACATAATCCTATGCCAGTTTTACATATACTGTATTAATGACTTTTACTATACATACTATGTGAAAATAATTTGTTTCATTTCATACTTTCATACTCAGTATTGTCCCTTGAAAAGAAAAAGTTGTTGATTATTTTTTTGGTAATGAATGGTAATTTTATTGTCAATGAGAGTTTTCATTGATCTACAAATTTCCAAAAGTTTTAATATTCTTCTAAGTTGTTTCACAATTCCCCAGAACAAGATCAGACCCACACATGTGCTAAGTTTTCCTAAAGCAAATTTGTTGATAGTTTATTTTTAATATGAAGAAAGCATATGAAAATTTTAAATTGTCTTTATTGCATTTATTGAGGTGATTTGATTGTATAATTGTTTTCGACAATTGTTTTTTTCAATGTGGTGTTTCATATTTACTGATTTGAATGTGCTGAATTTTAGTCGTGCTACATTAATGAGAAACTTCATTCTTAGAGTTGTTTGGTCAAGAATTGGTCTGATCTTGTTCTGGGGCATTCTGATTTCTCTCAGTACTCTTCTCTCAGAACTGTGTCTAATCTATTTTTTTTCTATTCTTCTATTCTATTCCATCCTGTCTGACAAAGGGCTCTTCTCATATTCATTGAACAGTGTATCAAGCATAGAAAGAGAAAGGCGTGAGCAAACACTGATAACATTTTATAAAGGAAGAAGTTGTTTTCCTGACACTACTGATTCAGAACAGCACAGAAAGCCACAGAGATGCCATCAATTTATGCCCCTACATCGATTCCAGCATGTGTGGGTGAGGCATTGCTTTCAACATCATTTTGCACACACACATTGCTCTGAGCCAAGGGCATAACTGAGTCACAACTAGGGAATGTGGTATAAGATTAAAGTTAAACATTCAAATTAGTTTGTAAGAGTTGATCACACCTGAATAACAAATCATTGTAGGGCTCATTACATTGTTTTTCTTAGAAGGAGTACATAGTTCTCAATGTTCTGAAAATATATGAGTTGGTTGGTTTACAAGGTTATATAAAATTTGAATGTGTAAAGACTTGTCAAGAAGAGTCTTTCTGAGAAAAGTCTTTCCCATATAGAATCATCTTTACATGCTAAGCATAAATCTCAATGCCCATAGGGTATAATCCTTTAAGTGTGCTTTTGACAATGCTTTGATAACATTTTAATAAGTTACTTTGCATTCATGCTTATGAAGTTTCTAATATTTTTGTTTCATGTGATGCACCTGTTTAGTATTGGGACCAGCATGCTTCAGGACATGTAAAGAGTGTGGAGGTACTCCTTATTCTTCTAATTTGTTTAAGAGTTTAAGGATTGCAACAATTTATTTTAAACATTTGGTACAATTCACATGTGAAGTCACTTACTCATGGACATTCCTCTTTTGGAAGGATTTTCATTATTGAACCAGTCTTTAATTTTTATTGCTCTAGCAATACATTTTACTTCTTCAAGGTTCAAGCCTGAAAACTTGTATACTTAATGCATGTCTTCTAGACTTTGCAATTTATTCGTGTCTATTTATTCGTAACATTCCCTTATCTTTTGTCTTTGTCATTGCAATGACTGCTCATTCATTTCTTTGTATTTGAGTACCCTATCATCCTTAGACTAAGTTGTCATTTTTATTTATGTTTTTCTAAAAATCTCTTATTTTTTGTGTTAGTTTGTATGAGTAATGCTCCCCCCCATAGGTTCATATATTTAAACACTTGGTCCCCAATTGATAGTGCTGTTTTGGGAGATTATGAAACCTTTACAAGGCGGAGGCCTGTTAGAGAAAGTACATCACTGGGAGCAAGATTTGAATGTTTATAACTTTGTCGCACTTTGAGTTGGCTGTCTCTGCTTCCTGCATGCAGATAAAGATGTGATCTCCAAATTTTCTGCTGCCATCCCCACCTGCTGCCTTGCCTCCCCAGACATTATATGCTCTGATCCTCTGGAACAGCAAGCCAAAATAAACTCCTTGAAAAGTTACTTTGGGTCATGATATTTTATCACAGAACAAAAAAGTAACTAATACAGATGGTTGACTTATTTCATTGATTTTTTTTCTGTTCTCTAAATTATTTCTGGACTGGTTTTATGATTTATTTCCTTTTCCTAATGTTAGTCTTATATTTTCCTTTTTAGTCCTTTGATGTTTAATATTCCTTTTGTATTTTAGGTTACTTTTCTTGTTTAATGTAGGTATTTGTTACTGTGACTTTCCATCATTGTTTTGTTCTTGCTGCATCACATATGTTTCAGTGGCTTATATTGTCATTTTCATTCCTCAAGAAAGTTTTTAATTATTTCTTTGTTTATTTCTTTACACTAAGTGTTGATTGAGATTTTATTGTATAATTTCCTTCAGAATATCTATTACAGAAAAAAAATGAACAGCAGATGCAGTTAAAAATTATGAATAGGTCTCTATTTTTGCATTTTGGATATTTCCTTCTGTTAGGAAAAGAGCTGGCACAAATTCTGGAGGGTGATTGTTCATTTTATTGCTTCCTTTCCTATGCTGAAGCTCTCAAAATTGATATAATCCCATTTTTCTATTTTTAATATAATATTTTATTAATTCTTTGAGAGTGTCATACTATGTGTTTTGATCATAGTAATTAACCACTTTTCCCCTCTAAATACTCATGGATCATTCTCCACCTCTCTACTCCTCATTTCATGTAATCTTTCTGTTTTTGACAACCCACCTATGGTTCAATTTGTGCTGTTCATATACTAATGCATATTGGGACATCTGGTGCAGCATAGTTGACCTTCCAGGGGCTACACCCTTAAAAAATTGACTCTCTGCCCCTCAGAAGCCATCAACTTCCAGTAACTCCTCAATTGGGGTGTGGGTTTGTGAGCCCTTCCATTCTCCATGCTAGAATGTTGGCTGACTTGGTTTTGTGCAGATGTTGTGCAGGCAGCTGTAGCTGATGAGAGTTCCCACGTGCAGCATTTCTGTCATGTCTAGAACACATTGTTTCGATCAAGTCCTCCCAAAATTCTAGCTATTACAATCTCTCCACCCTTCTTTCCTAATGATCCCTGAGTCTTTTGGATGAGGTATAACATAGATGTTCCATTTGTGGCCGAGCACTCCACTGACACATGGCTATTGAAACCATGAACTCACAGCAGCTGTGATTACCTATAAGGCATGCACAAGATCAAGAAAGTCAAGACTCCAGTGTAGATAGATAGGGCCCATGCGTTCCCACCCTAGCTCAGGAAGTACTGACAGGTTATGACTGTTGGAGGACGAAGAGCTCTCTCTGTGTGGGAGTGTGGCCTGTGGTTGGTTATCCATGCTCTAGTGGATTGCTCAGCATAAAGTTTGGAGGGGGCACTTTTGGTATAGTCTCTGGGAAGGTAGAGGAAGAAGTGGGGAGTGAATGTGATCAAAGTACATTGAATACATGCATGACATTACCAAAAAATAAATTTAAAATATTATATGAAGAACTATTGGCAATCGATAGCTGCTGGGAGAGGGACAGTAGTTTTCTTTAAGGATATGGTGCTAGCTAGATAGGTTAACCAGGATCCAGTTGATAGATCCATAGCTAAGGGCATTTGGGACAACAAATTTCACTCAATAGACCATAATATATATGACAGAGTGCATTAACTTGGGTGGGGGAATTAAGAGGAGTGCAGATAGGGGTGGAGTATCAAACATGATCAAAATTGTTGTTTAAAATTTGCAAAGATTCATTAACATTTTTTAAAATATTTTATATTTTGGAAGAAATAAATTTTTTAAATCTCCAAGATGGAGGAAGAACAATGGAATAAAAAGCTGACATCTCGTCGAGTTAAGGCCTTTTGAATTTTAGTTCCTGAGCTCATTGCAGAGTCTAATGTAAAGGCTAGGTGCTCTTGAAGCTGACAACCTGTTCTGGACATGCAGACAATAGACATTTTGTTCTCCTTGGGCCTGTAATCCCGACCTGGGGCTACCTTGCTCCTAACTCCTGTCAACCTAAGCTAAATCTATCAATGAAAGGTAGTCACAAAGGATTAGGAAAACTTTTCTTTTTATCTAGATGCTCACTGCCACTTGTGTTTTTCCCTAGATCACCATTCTCCATGTAAACAGGTGACCTTTATAAAAACATAAGAAATCAAGGGATTATGTAGACAGACCCCTGTGTTTGTCATTCTTAAAATGCTATTGCCTTCATTCTACATTCAAAGCCATGTGTGTTTCTAAGGAAAATTGTAGGTGTTCACAGTGGTCATTAATTCCTCCTACCTCAGGTATAAATTGAATTCCTTAAACCTTGAACTTCCTTTAACTGCTGAAGAACTCCAAACCATCCTGCTTATGAAACATTATGTACATATTATACATATCTAAGGTGGTCAAGCTTTTGTTGCATTTTCCATCAAAATTCACATGCGAAGCCCAAGTTCCAGGATAACATTATTAGAATTTTTTAGAATCAATTGATTACTAAGTCAAGGACAGTTGTCTTTCAGTATACAGCTGTATTTCATTACACAAGTTCTATATCTGTGAAGCAATCCTTGACCATAGAAATCTGCCAGCCTGAGACATTAAAATAATGTTGTTATTTCAATATCTAGTATAACAATGGAAAATAACTTACCATCTAAAACTCAAATATGTTTCTTTGTGACTGGGCTCTCATTAGGAGACTGGAAGGCCACATTACATTTCTTGCTCTAGATTAGGACTTTCTGGTTTTCTCCGTTTTATTTTTTATTTTATAGGTATAAGTGTTTGTCTACATGTATATATGTGCAGCTGTATGGTTTAATGTACACAGAGGCTAGAAGACGGCATGGGATACCTGGAACTGGAGTTAAGGATAACTGTTAGTCACCGTGTGGGTGCTGGGAACCCAGCCAGGTCTTCTGCAAGAGCTACCAGGGCTCTTAACCACTAAGCCATCTCCCTAGCTCTTTGTTTTTCTCTCTTGATATTTTTTATCTATCTATTTATTTATTTATTTTTATTTATTATTTTGGTCTTTTTGAGACAGAGTCTCCCTGTAGCCTCAGCTGGCCTAAAACTCACTATGTAGACCAGGCTAGCCTTGAACTCACAGAGATCTGCCTGCCTCTGCCTCTTGAGGACTGGGATTAAAGGCCTGTGCCACCATGGCAGGCTGATCATTTTTTGTTATTAAATCACAGTTTTGCTGCTTCTGATAACAATGTCTCAAGTGAGAATAATTTTGCTAACAAAAGTTCTTCTCAAGGACAGCAAGAACTACCATTGGAAAGTTAACTGAGCTGTGAAATAGGGCACTGTGTTCTCGCCATATTTGATACACTAGTTTGAAGGACCTAATTTAAAAACCTACACTAAGTCAATGCCACAATTTTTAAAAATATGTATTTTTGGTCAGTACATCATAAAATGAAAAATCACTTCACTCAAATAATTTATAAGAACCCATTAAGGGCCTGAATCATGATTTATTCTTAACCTTTAACCATGGAAGGGAACATTAACATTTTTCTTTCTTCTTTTTTATTACATTTACTTATTTGTGTGGGAATGGTGTGGGGTGTACATGTGCTTCTATGTGCGTGGAGGTCAAAAACACAAGTGCCAACAAAAATAGGCAGTAAACAGGATGAGAACTGGAAAATATCAGGAAAAAAACCCTCTGGAATAAAAATTCAATGTGTGGGTCAATTTTTCAGTATCTACTAAAACACACCAACAAGTACAAATTGAAAAATACTTGAAAAACCACTTAACTGGCTTTTAAAGGCTTTCATCAAAAAATCTTCACAAATAAAAGTGTGTCACAAGCCAATATCACAGAATATTTAGAAGTCAGCATTCCCACTGTAATTTC
>NW_008331140.1:12540067-12546835 GCF_000622305.1 Nannospalax galili | reverse complement strand
TTTTTTTTTTTTTTTTTGGTCTTTTTGAGACAGGATCTCCCTGTAGCTCCACCTGCCTGGAACTCACTGTAGACCAGACTGGCCTCGAACTCACAGAGGATCCGCCTGCCTCTGCCTCCCGAGTGCTGGGATTGAAGGCTTGTGCCACCATGCCTGGCTTCACTATAATTTTTTAAGTAAACCAATGATTGAGTTCCTTCTGTAAAATGATGAGATTTGAAGTAATTTTTAAAAAATATTTTATTTATTTTTCCTTTTTTAAAAAATTTTATGTGTATGAGTGTATTGCCTGCATGTTTGTAACTGCACCCATGTGTCAGTGCAATGCTCTTGGAGGTCAGAAGAGAGCATCGGGTTCCCCTGGAACTGGAGTTACAGACAGTTGTCAGTCACCATGTGGGTGCTAGGAATTGAACCCCTGTCCTCTGCAAGAACAGTCAGTGCTCTTAACTGCTGAGCCATCTATCCAGCCCTGATTAGCAGAAATTTTAAAGGCATAGATCAAGCAGTATTTTCGAAAATCTTTAATACCTATGTATTATTTAATTTTCTGTTGATGTGATAAAACACCATGATTATGGCCACTTACAGAAAGATGAGTTTATTTATTTGGGCTTAGGGTTTCAGAGGGTTAGAGAGTCCAGAAGGGCAGGAGCAGAAAGCTGAGAGGCCACACATTCAACAGCGAACAGGAAACAGAGAGAGGGAGAAACTGGAAGTGGGGTAAGACTATGGAAAGTCTCAAAGCCTGCCACCAGTGAAGTGATTCCTCCAGCAAGACGATACCTTGGGAAAATTTCCATGCCTTCTCCCAATCAGCACCACCAAGTGGGGACCAAGTGTTTAAATTCTTGAGCCTGTGGGAGACATTTTTCATTCAAACCACCACAACCTATATGTCATGTTCATTGTTCTTTCTATATCACATCCTTTTACATTCATTTTCTGGATTCCACAACGAACCTAGAAGGGAGGTACTACTAAAGCCCTTTTTACTAAACAAGGAAACAGTGCTACATAGAACTTTCTAGCAAATAAATGCTCCTATCTGATTCAACTTCGCACCATCACCACTAAATAATAGATTATGCTTCCTAAAGTTATGATAAAAATAATCAGATAGTTCTGCCGCATGTAAGATATAGAGCAAGATATTGACATTCAGTTAGGAATTAATGGCAGAGACTAGAAATGTAACTTACATAAATTACAGATCTCGTTTTCTCTTTTTGTGAAAGTGTGACTATAGGCAGTCTAAGGATGATAATGTTAGCTGCCTCATGTGTGATATCTTCAAGGACCTACAACCCTTATGCACTAACACTTCACTGTGTACAGCCTCCCTCCTCAAGCTATCATGGTGGCATTCTAGCCATGAGGAAAAGGGAAGGATCAAGAAAGGAAAGTGAATGGTATCCTCCAAATTTCCTTAAAGGAAACTGTCACTTTGCATTTTCACTTGCAACACTTTTTACTAAATATTACTCATATGGCCACATGTATATACATAGGAACTTGGAAATACATTGTTTAATCTAGACAACCAAATAAGGACTTTATTATAAGGAAATGAGAGAATTAAATAATAAGGTATAAGTAACAGTCTCAGGCATAAGCAGATAACAAATAAGTAAATGTACTATGAAAATGCAGGACTATACATCCATTTATATAGCATAACATTTTTTACAAAAACAATAACTGCTAATAATAATAACGATAATAAATCTTGAATCTTCATCTAACCCCAATAACAGTACAGTACAGAAAATTTGTGTTGACAAGGAAAGCAACTTTATTGTAGTAATATAGAAAATTTTATATTATAACCATGCTCATTTTACACTATGCTATGTGTTATATTTTTCTTCTGATTTTGTCTTAAATGTATCTCTGAAAAATGGCTTTAAACCCTTGCTATTCTCCAACAAGTCTTCCAGATGAGGTGGTTGTATGTGCCCTGTGTAGAATACTTCTTTTCCCTGTTGGACATCATGACATGAAAATATTCAATATGGCCAGGAATTTACTGTCAATGAAGACTTGTTTAGAACAGCAGACATTTTTGTTGCTTCTTATCTGACTAATGTCCAGTTTATTTCTTGTAAGATAACTGCTGTTTAGGAGATCTCTGACTAAGAAGACAATCAGGATTGAATGTGTTGGTCAGACAGAGGCAGGACAATTAAACACATGGAATAACAGAAACATTTTATTAACCAGAGATTCATAAAGAAGAGTGCCTCTGAGGGTAAATAGGATGTCTGGAGGTAACAGGGTGCTCAGCTATAAAGTGAGAAGCACAGGTAAGATTGAGAGTCTGTGATGTTATGCCTTTGTTATGGTGCTTGGGTGTTGTCCTTTGCTTTAACTGTCAACTTGGCACCGCCTATAGTCATGTGAGAAGGGGGTCTCGAAGCATTGCTCAGATCAAATTGGCTTGGGGGCATGTATAGTGGGGATTCTCTTGGTAATTGATGTAGAAGGGCCTGGCACACTGTTGAGGGTAGCATCACTCCTCGAGAAAATTATCCTCAACCATATAAGAGAGTTAGCAAAGCATGAGCCTGCAAGCAAGCCACCAAGCAACATCCTTCTGTGGTTTTTGCTTCAAGTTCCTGCGTATGTTCATTTCCTCAATTCCCTCATTGATGTACTGTGATTGGAGGTGTAAGCCAAATAAATCCTTTCCTCCAAAAGGTTGCTTTTGGTCTGTGTTTCATTTCAGCAACAGAATGAATGTAGACATTATAGCTTAGATTTTTAAAGAGTGTTGTAAATTGGCTAATTTTCAGAAAAACAAGGGGGAACTCATTTACACAACTCTGGCATTCACAATTAGGTTTTGTATTGGGTAGTAGGTATAGAGGGTCAGTGGGATGAAATTATGGTGGTTCCGCCACAAGCAACCACATAGGGTCACATGGAGAGAGGGCAATTTAATTAGTCAAAAGGTGATAGAGTATAATTGGTTTTCAAAAAGTAAAAATGACCTATAATGGGTGCTGAAGTCTCAACTGTATTAAACAAATTTGTGATGGCACATTACTGATGTGTTTAGATTATTTGAGATCCTGCACATAACTCACTGTGTTCATGAAGCTGTCTTCTGCCTGCCATACCTCTATTTTATTCAAAAATGCAGTATTCAACAGTGATGAATATGACAAAATATAGCATTTTTTCATTGTCTACTTGGCATTATATATATATATATATAAAACTTGCCAGGTTAAGTAAATTTTTAAAGGAAGATAGTAAGCTCTTTCTGAGAAACAATTGGTTATCATGGCTCATGAGTTGGGCAAGTGAGAGAAAATGTCAACCATGGTTAAGGTACATCAATGACTGGTAACTTTCTAGAAACAGAGCACAAAGTGGTTCCAGCTGCATTACTACCAGTGTAACTTTCTAAATAGGCCAAAATCTAAAGAAATTTTGCACCTTTATAAATTGTTTATCCCAATCTAAATTATGATTGAATAAATACACATACATTCATACATACATACATACACACATGATGATATATAATATATACACTCTGTTTTATACTACTCATTTGGCATACTCTAAAACAGCTTCCTGAAATCAACCAAAGGACTAAATAAATTTGGTCCAATATTCTTTGACGTGGCCGAAGGATAATTGTATGCAAGTGAAGCATGCAATGAAGTAGCAACAAGACACAGGGTTGTATATGGAGTGCAGTAGGCTTGGTTTACAGTGCAGAGCATAGTGAATACTTGTTCAGAGAGGTCACAAAACAGGAACATAAATGCAGAACGTGTAAATATATTGAGTGCAAATAGTATAAAATCAGAGACAGTGGTTATGGATTAGCACAAAATCTGAGCAACTGTTGGCAGTTGATGACTGCTGAAACAGGGCGAGTCAGCTCTCTTTAGGGATGCAGCCCTGAGAGGCTACCCATGCTCCAGTAGATTGCCCTGCGTACATGCACATACTAGCAGCACTAGGTGGACTCAGTGGATTTCAAACAAACCTAAAAGGCACACATAACATTGGAACAGAAAAGTGATGGGGTGAACAGGGCAGAAACTGGAGGGGAAGGAATGGGGATGGACTTGATCAAAATGTATTATTAAAAATACCACAAATAGGGGCTGGAGAGATGGTTCAGCAGTTAAGAACACTATTCTTGCAGAAGACCCAGGTTCGAATACCAACACCCACATGGCAGCTAACAACTGTCCGTAAGTCCAGTTTCAGAGGATCCCACAGCCTCTTCTGTTCTCTGCAGGCATTGCACAACATGGGTGCACTTACCTACACGTAGGCCATACATGCATACACATAAAATAAAAATAATAAATAACAAAATACCACAAATAAAAAAAACTTGAGAAAAAAGGCAGAGGTTCTTGAGAATTGTGTTGAATGCCTTACTTCATAGCCTGATAACTATTTTTAGAGAAGTTGCCTTTGCCCCTACGAAGAGACAAAGAGAGAAAATACATCAAAAGTTATCTGAAGATGTGGGCACACTCAGGCTAGAATAATTGTCTTATTATATAGAAATTGCTGCTATTTTCAAGGAATTTTAATTTGTGCCCTTGGTATCAATTGTTCCAATGAATTTGTAGACTATCTGGGGATAATAATGACTGACATACAGCAGAAAATATCAATTCACATTAAAAAATGTAACTTTTAGTCATGAGTAAAATTCTAGGTTTTGATTTTGAAAGAAATATTCAGGACAGGATAAACAGTTCTTTCTTTTTTACAGGGTCTCCCTAGCCCCAGACAGCCTGGAACTCAGATCAGGTTGGCCTTGATATCAGAGAGATCAGCCTGCCTCTGCTTCTCAAGTGCTGGGATAAGCTTGTACCACCACAAGAAGTGTAAAATACAGGCAGTTTCTGATGGTCCATTTATTGAAAGATGAATTTTTGCTATGCGCAGAATATACAACACAATTTAGACCCTGTCCATATAGTACAAAGTGAGCTAAGATTTAACAATTGTACAGATCACTTCATAAATGAGGACAGCTAATATGGATAATTTAGATAAAGTACAAGAAATGGCTTATTTGGTCCAATCAAAATAACTGTAAGATTAACTAATATCCATCTCATTATGCATGGTGTTGATTCATCCTAACCTGTCATGGCTAATTTGTTATGATGATTTCAATATACAGGACAATCCTCAAATGATGCTACGAGATGTACTGTGGAAAGTGTATATTAAAGCTGTAGTGTCTAAATGCTCAGGCTAAAATAGAAATCTCATTCAACTAATTTTGTCAATGCTACATTAAACACAAGGGAATTTGTTTGTATTGGCATTTTACGTATTTGTAAATTACTGAAAGCTGTTCGTTTTTATTGGAGGAAGAAGTAGGTTTTTGTAATAGACAAATGCATTGGACCGGATGAGAAAATATTGGACTTTTTTCCAAGCTCTGAGAGTAATGAATTGAATTACTCTTTTTTTAAAAAAATATTTTTTATTGTTCTTATTTTATGTGTATGCATGCATTGCCTGCATGTAGGTAAGTGCACCAGTGTCGTGCAATGCCTGTGGAGGACAGAAGAGGCTGTCGGATCCCCTGGAACTGGAGTTACAGACAGTTGTTAGCTGCCATGTGGGTGCTAGGATACGAATCCAGGTCTTCTGCAAGAACAGTCAGTGTTCGTAACGACTGAGCCATCTCTTGAGCCCTGAATTGAATTACTTCTGACAGGTACCTTACCATCCTTGAGTCTCCACTTCTTAGGCTATTAAGCTCACAGTAATCATTGTTACCTGTCCAACTCTTACGGATTCTGTATCAAAGTGCAACGGATGCAAAACTATTTAGAAAAGTTGGATGTAATGTATTTTCACATGTATATTTACATCATATCAATACAGTTTATTATATGAGAAAAGAACACAGACAAAGACATGAAGTGGCAAATTTTACATGGATAAACAAGTAGTACTGTAAAAGTGGGTTTGTCTTGAGAGTGATACCAGGTATGCTTCACTGCTAGTGTCTAAAAGATTTGGAAATGGGAAGCTTCAAAATTTCATTCCCAATTTGATTGTTCTGAGGGATTCTATTATTACAGCTTAATAATCAATAACGGCTAGTTTACAAATTTATCAATTCATGTATTAATTGCAAACAATAACCACATGTGCCTGAAATATTTCATTCACTATGATAAACAAATTGGAGGTGCTTAGTTCATGAAGCAGAAAATTTACATTCAAACACCATAGAATGACATTCAAGGCTTAACCTACCTACCCAATTTTATTTGTTCAGTGCTCTTCCTCAGATTGATTGTATAAATTTCCTTGTTTTACTTGCACAACATAAGCTAAGTTTGTAAGTTCTTATCTTCTAAGTCCTTGTTCATGCTACTCTCTAAAATGAATGCTCTTTGTCCCTAGCTCTGCCTCATTCTTACAAATTTATAAATTTTCTGTTTAAACATTACTTCTTCAAGGAAAATCAGCCTTGATGAATCAACTTACATCAAATCTGTTTTGAATTTACATATCACTTGTGGCTCTATTTTAGCACATTTCATAGAACTCTGTGTATCGGTGATATGTTTTTATAGAGATTGAAGCATTCTAGAACCTCAGTTCCTCTAAGAATGTGTCTCCATTCCTTCTGTCATTTTATTATGCACTGTTGTCATCACAATCAATTACATGCAACAGGTCCAAGTAAAATACACTTTTTAGACTAACAAAATAATCGAGTCTCATAAAACAAAACAAATGGATTATAATGAGACA
>NW_008331140.1:12530919-12540019 GCF_000622305.1 Nannospalax galili | reverse complement strand
TTTAGACTAACAAAAGAATCGAGTCTCATAAAACAAAACAAATGGATTATAATGAGACAGAAATCTTATCACATGAGTTAGTTGGCTGCCATCATTTAGAGATTTCTCAATATTTTTAGGACAATAAAGATCATGCAAATTAATAAGCCATGCACATGGCTCCTGAATCACCACTTTGATGAAAAAGTAATATTTGAAAAGACTGAAGAGAAGAGGAATTGTTTACTAGGATGATAAGCATATAAAATATTTTGGCAAGTTATATCATACTCAAATGTATTAACATTTTCTCTAATGTAGTGGTTAAGGAAAATAGACTGAACTCAAGGGAAATTCTTTTTTCCTTTTTTAGACAGGATCTCCCTGTAGCCCCAGATGGTCTGAAACTCACTGTGCAGACCAGACTGACCTAGATCTCATAGAGATCGGCCTGCTCAGCCTTCCGAGTGCTGGGATTAAAGTCATGCACCACCATGCCCAGCTCTCCATTTACTGTATTTTATCACTTGGAAAATTAAGTAACTTTGTAGTATTGTTTCACATTATTTTTGTAAAAGCAAACTAAAAATAATATGAACTTTTCCCACTAACAATACAAATAAGAATTTGTTAGAATTCAGTGATTTAGATGCTATACACCCTGTGCATAGAAATACTCAAACAGCCATGCGGAGAAAATAACAAAAAAATGCTTATGCTTAGCAGTTAGTGTTCAAATTCAAGGGTTTATAAGTACTGACTTTTTAATCAAGCTATATAATTTTTTCTTAGTCTTCTATATCCACAAATAATATTGCTCTTTTTAAATGTTTAGAGTAATATGTATAGATGATAAGACACTTAAATATGTTTATTTTGAGGTCTGGAGAGATTTCTCAGTTGGTAAATTACTTTCCTTATAAGGACGCAAACTTGAGTCTGATGTC
Organism: Nannospalax galili; assembly: GCF_000622305.1. NCBI lineage: Eukaryota > Metazoa > Chordata > Mammalia > Rodentia > Spalacidae > Nannospalax > Nannospalax galili. The sequence continues at coordinate 12,539,093 of NW_008331140.1, read as the reverse complement.
CAGAATTCACGTGAAAAATCCACATATTTTGGCACATGCTTATAATCTCAGCACTGGGGAAGTAGACACAGGTATATCCCTAGGACTCACTGGCCAGCCAGCTGACCCAAATCGGCAATCCCCAAACCAATGCAGAAGCCTATCCCAAAAGATCAAGTGAATGGCACTCCTGAAGAAAGACGCCCAAGGTCGACCTCTGCTGTACTTACACACACGTGCACCCTTCACACACAAACAAACAAATAATGCACACAAAGAAGACGAAAAGATGTTTATTTTTCCACTTTTCATGTCATTTCAATTTGGTGTCTCCTACCAAAGAAGAGATATAATAAGTATTTAAGGTGTTGCTGTTTCTAATTATACAAACAAAATACACATAAAAATAAGTTGAATTTTCTAGGTGATATTTATGTGGTTTTATTTAACATTGACATTGCAAAACTGAAACTCTACTGAGAACCTAAAGTAACTAACATATAAATCAAAAATTTGATATTCAGTATTTATGACGACACTAAATTTTAATCATATACTTTATTGCCTGAATTTAATCAGTTAGTGTGGAATTTTCAGTATGCACCTTATGTTCATTCTGGAATTTATAAATTTTTGATCTGAGTGCTAAGAAAGATGTGATCAAGAGGAAAGATGTGTTATTAAAATTATGGCCACTTTAGGCTTCCCTTTATCTGCAGGTCTTCATGTTGTGTGTTTTATCATTTGTTACTAATTCTATCACCTGTGCCAAAAAATGAATCTTATTTCATGCATCCAAATGTTTGAGGACATAGTGCCACAAACCATATGGATCTTATTTGAAATTCTCCCAAATCATAGATATCCATGTGCAACTGATAAAAGTCAATTTACTTGGCTGTAGGGGAATGGAAGTTTGCTCTCAACTCAGGTCCAAGGAGATCACCCTAAAAGTTTTCTAAGTACTGAACTCAAGGGAAATTACTTCATCATGGCTTGATCTAGGCCACAGCCATGAAAACCGTGATGTAGCCAGTGTTCAGCTATGTCGACTTCACAGTGCTGGAATCAATCCATCAGCATTGCAGCTCAGTGAAGTCATTTCCAGGCTGTAGTGGTTCTGAGGCTTACTTCATCTTTGCTGGCCCACGTGCTGAACCACATCATCCTAAGAATTAATGATGTTAATGAAATGCTGTTAAACTTGTAATGATAGTAGCTGTTTTGCATGGCATAAGCTTGTCAAATTTAGAAGTCTGATATTGTGACTAGTGGTAGTTAGAAAAAAGTATCTACATGTAATTTCTAGACAAATCAGTGCAATATGCTAGTGGTTAGCTGTTTGTAAATTAAACTAATCTGAAAGGTTATGTATAAATTTTACATATAATTTAAAACATAATTATATGCGATCTAACTTATATACTCCCACAAATTTCTTATTTAATTTGAATGTTACTTGTTGACCAATTTGAACTGAAACTACAAGACAGAGTGCCATCATAATAATACTAATGCCATCTTTACAAGATCTGGAACTTTTACTGTGGTGGTGTAATTAGTCTCCTTGTATTTATTTCTGTCCAACACTTTCAATGAATTCTGAAATTAGTAGCTAGTAGGGCCTTGGCAAGACCACATTACATCACTTTCCTGCTTAAACCCATCAGTGATGTCACACGTTCCTCCAAGTAGAAACCCAAATCCTTAGTGTTCTACAAGAATTTGCATTAACTTACACATTCTGTAATGCATTACCCTCTGACTTAATCTACATTCGTCTCATTTATTAACTCTCTTAAAGCCACACATGCCTCTTAGTTACTTCTACATACGCTAAGGCACATTGTGACTCTTGGCTTTTGCTGTTCCTATCCCTTTTGTTGGAGAACTTTTCCTCAAGGTCCTGAAATGGCTTATTACATCATTTCCTTCAAGTTAATGTGACCCTCTTTAACCATTCTTAAAAGCATTCTTCTTTCCACTGTAACTCATTTACTCTTTCTCACCTTTATTTTATTATTTTCACAGCCTTTACCACCTTCTATCATTAATTTAAAAAGCTGTTTGCTTAAGTTTTTATTAGTGTCGCCTAACTTCATATACTATAATAAAACTACAACAGTAAGGTTCTTTGACATTATTATTTATTGCTAGATTTTCCAGCCCTAAAATTTTGCAGTCACATAGTAGGAACTCAGCAAATATTTCAAAAGAAGAAATAATTTTCAAGAAGAAATTCCTTGGGTGACTAACTCCATGGAATAAGTAAAGGTTTTTCCACTCACAGATAGTAAAAGGCAATGTAACATTTATTAGCATTCTGAGAAAAATCTTATCAATTAATTTGAAACCACTCGCTTTCAAAATAGAGTTACAAATCATAAGTATGAAATTTGTCAGGGTGCTTGTCAAAAATTCTAGTTTTTAAATCTCAAACCTATTTATTAGAAATATGTATCAGGAAACATACAAAAATATTTTTTTGTCTTTTTAAGACAGGGTCTCTGTGTAGCTCCAGCTGTCCTGGAATTCAGTATGTAGACCAGGCTGGCCTTGAACTCACAAAGATCCGCCTGCCTCTGCCTCCCAAGTGCTGGGATTAAAGGCTTATGCCACCATGCCTGGACAAAAATATTTTTTAAAGGTTTATTTGGTTTTTTTTTTCTGTGTATAAACATTTTGCATGCATGCACGCATGTGCATCACATGTGAGCCTGGTACCTGTGAAGGCTAGAAGAGAGCATAGTATCCTTTGTGTTCTGTATAGTTTCAGTTATCAACTTGACACACCTGGGAGGAGGGAACCACAACTGGGGAATTTCCTCTATCAGATTGTCCTGTGGGCTTGTCTGTGCATCGTTTTCTTGATGGTTGAGGGATACAGGACCTCCTAGCCCACTGTAGGGGACTGTGCATCCCCTTGGAACATGGTCCTGGGTTGTATAAGAAAGCAGACTGAGAACAGGTCAAAGAAACAAGCCAGTAAGCAGCACTGCTCCACTGTCTGTGCTTCAGTTTCTATGTCAATGTTGTGCCCTGAGCTGCTGCCCTGGCCTCCCTCAATAACAAGCTATAATTGGGAAGAGTAAGCCAAATAAACCCTTTCCTCCTCCAGTTGATTTTTATTAGTGTTTTAGCCCAACAATAGTGCAGCAAACTAGAGCACACTGGAACTGGAATTGCAGAGGGTAATGAGCTGCCATCTAGGTCCTGGGAACCAATCTTATTTCCGCTGCATGAGCATCAGTTGCTCTTAATTCTTGTGTAATCTTTTTCCAGCACCAAAAATGTTTTAACAAGCATTATATAGTTTGTTTAATGTACTAATTCTATTTAAAACATTTTATATAGAAATACAATTTACATATTAAATAACATTGTAATAGAATGATCTTATTTCCTTTTAGAGAAGAAAAAGGAGAAAAGTGTCAGATTAGAAAAACTCTTCCATAAGAACAAATTTGAATAATAAATCATGTTTTATATTCGAGATAATGCAACAAATGCATTCAGTAGCTAGTCATGTACGATTCTTTTACTGAAACAACGGTCAACGGCATTGTTTTAATCCTAACTTTCGTAGTCACTACCTCAAAGGAATGAAACATGTTGGATTCTTTTGGAACATAAAAATGGTTCTGGCTACTTCAAAACCCAGAAAGTTGAATTCATATATCCACCACAAAAAAGAGAAAAAAAATACATCGGTAGCCTCTTTCGTTACTTGTGCATCTTCTTGTCTATACTTGTTTTTTCTTCATGATAGTGTTCTCTCTTAGTCTCCTTTCTAAATTTTTGGACTTTGCCCACACTATATCTGTTTACATACACATTTGATGTTTATATCATAGACTACAAGTCACGTATGAGGGAGAATATATGGATTTTTAAATTTATTTTCAAATTTTAAAAATCTTTATTTCTCCTCTTTCAACTTCCCCAATAAGATATACTCCGAACTTCATGTGTTTTCTTTCTTTTTTTTTTTTTAATAACCCACTAAGTCTAGTTAGTGCTGCTCATGTGTATATGGATGTGGGGCCATCTACTGGACAATGGAAAACCTATGAATGGCCATATCCTCAAAAAAGACTGATTCTCACTCCAACAACAACTATCCACTGCCAATAGCTCCTTAAGAATAAGTGGGACCTAGAGATCATCACATCATACATTTCTCCACTGCCTGCAAAAAGAGGCTTCTTTGACAAGGCTAAAAGCAATACAGGTCTATGGGTACAAATGTTATTAAATGTAAGTTCCTAGAAGGCAATTTGACAGCATGGTCATTTAGCAAAATCAAACAAACAAACAAACAAACAATATGTTCTACACTAGGACCTATGACCTCCCTGACCATGAACGTTGGGTCAGGATTACAGTATGAGATGTGAAATTCCCTCTCATGGAGCAGCCTCAAATCCAATCATGAAGTGGTTAGTTACCCCATGACAATCGTGCTACTATTGCACCATAGGAGGATCTTGCCTGGCAGCAGATATTGCAGCACTTGCGTTCAAATCTGGGTAAAATCATGAATGTCGTTTTTCCCCTAGCAGCCTTCAAATCACCATCTGGCACTAACCAGCAGGTAGAAGTTCCCTGGTTGTTTTGAGATAGATTTCTCTATGCTCTGGAGCCAAAGTGTGTGGTGTGTTCATCAAGAGTATCACCTTCTAGCTATGAAGAGTAGCCAAGGTCATAAAAATAGCCTGTGTTGTTTTGGTGACCTCTGGGCATCCGTGAGGAATAACTTATAAGGATGAGTCCTATGCTTTGTACTGTGATACTTATTCAGTAACCCATGACTTCTGGGAGTGACATTGTCCATCAGTGCAGGGTAATTCCATTCAAAGTCATTTATTAGGTTCAATGCAATCTCAAGCCAACTTCCAATGCCATTCTTCATAAAATAAGGAAAATAAACCCCAAATCTATATGGAAGCACAATAGACTAAGTATATACAAAGTAATATTGAATAAAAAGAGCACTGTGGGAGACAGTATATACATGATTGCAAAATATATTACACAGCCATAATAATAAAGCATCATCATACTGGCATCAGAAAGAGACACACTTATCAGTAGAACTGAATCAAAAGCCTGGTTATGACACCATGCAACCATGGTTACCTGACTTTTTTCCTGTTTCAGCTTTGCAAATTTCATATATTTTATCATATTTAGATCTCTCCCTTATCTGCAATCTCCTCACCACTCACTGCCCAATTTCATGTATTCTATTATGTATATACATATATTTGCATATATGTATATAAATAAATAAATTTCCCAGAAGAGTCAAATTTGCATCTTCAAATACTCACTTGGTGGGGGTTCATCTACAGCATCCTGATTAACTTACCAAGAGTCATGCCCTTAAAATAGACTGGCTCCTACCCTCCCAGCGGTCACTAGTTGTTTAGAGTTCCTTAAGTAAGACTGTAGTTTCTTACCAACTTCCCACATCTATACTGGGATGTTTTATCTGCTGTGAAATTACATGGGACTTGTGCACACTGTCACCATTCCTGTGAGTTCATATAAGTACCCTCTCAGCTGTCTGGTAAACTTCTGTTTCCTGTGGCTACCCAGAATCTCTGGCTCTTACAATCTTTCTGTCCTTTCTCTTCTGCAGTTATCTCTAAGCAGAAGTTTGATATAGGTGTCCTATTCAGGAATATGCACTCTTATTCTCTGCATGTTGGCCAGTTGTGGGTTTCTGTATTAGTTGCTTTTCTGTTGCTGTGATAAAACACAGTGACTAATGGAACTTATAAAAGGAAGAGGTCAGAGGAGGGCATTTGATTTCCCTGGAACTGGAATTACAGACAATTGTTTGCTGCCATATGGTGCTGGGAATTGAACCCAGATCCTCTGCAAGAGCACCCAGTGTTCTTAACCACTGAGCGATCTCTCCAGCCCCGCCAATTTCTATTCTTTCTCTAAAGTGTTTTTATTCAATTTTTGCTATTTTCATACAAAAAATTGATAATATTCAGATGCCATCCCCTAGCCACACCTCCTCTTATGCCCCCCTTGCTCTATTTATGCATATAATAGGGCCTATGAAGTCCAATTTTTGTCACCAAATGTCCTTCAGTGTGGGTTCATCCACTGGAGCCTAATTAACCTACCAAGAATCCCAACTTTGAAAGAGATCATCTTTCCCCTTCCCAGCAGGCATCAGTTGCTCTAAGTTCCTTAGGCTAGATTTGGGTTTCTTACACATGTGTATGCTTGGATTTTTCTGGTTTGAGATTGCAACAGGGATCATTGTGGAAGAAGGGGCAGAAAGACTGTAAGAATCAGAGTTGGTGAGTGACCACAAGAAAATAGAATTTTCTAGACAGTTGGTCAGTTACTCATATCAACTCACAGAAATGGTGACAGCATGAACAAGTCCCATGCAACCTCTAAATTACTTTGATTTATATCACGGTGTCATTTTTATTAAACCGTGGAATTTTAATTAATCATGCATGTTTAAGTCTTTTTTTGCAGAATGCATGATGTATTAGTAAACCAAATTAAGACAGAAATACTAATAAACATCCATCATGTCATAACTATAATTTGATTTATAATAACAGAAAATCCACTTTTAAAATGATATTCTGTTAATTTTCTTATTTTTAAGAACTTATTAAGTACAAAGCCTATCAAAATGTTGGCACCAAAATATACTTAATTCACTGAGGTGGGCTAATTTGCCTTTATTTTTGATTTAAGAATTCTACTTGAGTAACTAGTGCTAGTCCTTAGTTTCATACTCAGTAATTTAGGTGGATGAGGCTAGAGGATTGTGAGTACAAGGCTAGTGTGGAACTCATAGCAAGATCCCATCTCAAGAAACAAACATGCAACAAACACAAAATATCTTTGAACTCACGGAGAGTGGATAACCTCAGAAACCATAACCCTCACATACATATGCCATTAAAATAATTCTAAATCATCCTCACAACTAAGCAAACTATCTTTATAAGGTAAAAATTTCAAAGGCATAGCACTCTTTTCTCAAATTTCATGTGGAAGCCCAGCATGTAAATACCACTTAGACTTAGTTATTTAGATTTCAGGAGTAAGGTCCTGTAACTCAACTAATCAGCACTGCAAACTAAAAAGTGTGAATTGACCAATTATGAGATAACTTGTGTAGAGCGCAGGTTCCAAAAATGAAGTTTTCAAAAAAAGAGTCTGATAAGTAAACTATATTTGAATGTGGAAAAATAATAAGGTAATATTTACTGAGCTCAATGGTAGACTTGAAAATAGCTGATGAACTAAGTGAAAAATACTAAATTTGCTTAAAATTTATAAATATACAAATCACAATTGTTTACTATAAGAATTATTATAGCTAAATCATTAAAAATTTTGAGCTACAAGATGGAAATGACTGATCACATTAAAAAAACAATGGGTTTAATCATTAAATTTTCATCAGAAAAAAATAGATCACATAAGGCAGAATAATAACTGATTTGGAATGCCAAAAAAGTCAAGACAAAAACCTACATTTGTATTAGTGACTTTTCTCCTTGTTATGACAAAATACCAGCCAAGAAGCAATGTAAGGAAAAAGGATTAAAAAAAAACCCACACCTGGTCTACACAGTGAGTTCCAGGACAGCTGGGGCTACAGGGAGACCCTGTCTCAAAAAAGACAATAATAATAATAATAATAACAATAATGATAATTCAGCAACATTTAAAAAAAACTTTAAAAAAACACACAAAATCAACCAAATGGTGGAAATTAAAACATAACATTTAATAATAACTCTCACTCTTTATGGTTTTAACTCCCCCATATAAAGACACAGACTAGCAAAGTGGATTAGAAAACAGTATATATTTTATTGTTGTTGTTGTTGCTTTCTTCCTTTTCTTCCTCTTCTTCCTCTTCTTCCTGTTCCTGTCATTGCCTCCAGAAGCACATCTCACCATCAGTAGACAGAACCTTAAGGTAAAAATATATTCCAAATAAATGGAGTTAATAAAAAGATAGCCCGTTGTAGTTATTTTAAGTTTTGAAAAAATAGACCTGAAACTAAAATTAGACAGAAAAGATGAAATTCACTTTATAATGATTAAGTGAACATTCCATCAAGAGGATAATCTAAAGGAATATTGCAATCGCTCTCTTTCTCTCTATATAGATAGACAGACAGACAGAAACAGAG
>NW_008331140.1:12522797-12530888 GCF_000622305.1 Nannospalax galili | reverse complement strand
ATAGATAGATAGATAGATAGATAGATAGATAGATAGATAGATAGACAGATAGATAGATAGATATAAAGATATATAGGAGGTGCACTCAATTCCATAAAACATGAAAAGCCACAGATTAGTACCAACAGATTAGTACCTGAAAAGCCACAGATTAGTACAAACACAGTGATTGTGGGTTACTTCAATACTTCCACTCTTTTCAATAGACAGGTCATCTGGATAAAAAATAAACACAGAAACATTAAATGATACCATAAATCAAATGGACCTAAGAGATATCTGCAGAACACTTCACCAAAACACAGCAGCCCGTGGAACTTTCTCTAAAACAGGACACAAAATAAGCCTCAACAAATAGAGAAAAATTGAAATAACATCCTGTATTCTATCTGACCACAGTGTAATAAGCTAGATATCAATAGCAACAGAAACTACCAAAAGAACAGAACCTAATGAAGATTAAGCAATACACTACTCAATGATATTATAGGTCACTTTAAAAAAATCAAGAAGAATGTCAAATAATTCCTAGAGGAATATGAAAATGAAAACACAGTATTCCAAAATCTATGAAACGCAATGAAGACACTCCTAAAAGGAAAGTTTCTAGCACTGAGTGTTTATATCAAAAAGTCAGAATGAACAAATAAATAATGAACGATGCATCTTAAGGCCTTGGAAAACAAGAACAAACCAAACCCTAAAGCAGTTAACAGGGAAAAATAATCAAAACCAGGGAACGAATTAGTGAAATTGAAATAACAATGATAAAAATTATTATAATATGTCATGGAAATGAAGAATTATTTGACAAGCTTATAAATTGATAAAACCTTAGTCAAATTAACTAAACCAAAGATATAGAAGACCTAAATAAACAAAATTAGACACAAAAGAGGAGACATTACAATATAAACCAAAAATTTCAGAAAAATGTAATTTAAAAACCTGTACTCCACTACTTTGGAAAATATCAAAGAACTGCATTAAGTTCTATACATATGAGATATACAAAATTTAAACCAAGATGAAATAAGAAATTCTAAATTTTTTACTTAATTTATTTTTGTTTTATGTGTATGAGTGTTTGGCCAGCATATATATAAGAGAATCATATGCATGCAATATCTCTGGTGGCCAGAAAAAGGTGCCAATCCCCTGGAACTGGAATTATAGATAGTTTTTAGTTGTGTGTGTGGATGCTGGGAACTAAATACGGGTCCTCTACAAAAGTACACACCAGTACTCTTAACTACTGAATGATCTCTCCAGCCCTGAAATAAATAAAGCAAATAAAGTAGATGTATAATTAGCAATGAGATTGAAGCAGTAATTAAAACGTTTCTCAATAAGTGATTGTAAGTGCTCAGTAATATTTGGAACATTTATATACATCCCCTTGCCCCGGGTTAGGGAGCAGTATGGAAGCAAGGCACAAAGAATGTAAGTGCTAGAGGGAAGGGAGGAGTGCTATGAATGGCTGGCCTCTGGATATGCCATGGCTGTTACAAATGTGAACTCACAGCAGCTGTTATTACTATCCCAGGCCTTCCACAAGCTCAAGAGACTCAAAAATTCCAGCGTGGAGGGTGAGGTTTTCCCTATACCCGACCCATGCCTTAGCAGCTAATGACAGTTAATAGCTTTTGAGAAAAAGAGAGTCATTCTTCTTTGGAGGGATGGCCACTGGTATGTTGCCCATTCCCGGGTGGGTGACCCAAACATATATGCATATGGACAGCATTAATTGGACTTAGAAGGAGATAACGATATAAGATAGCATCTTTGAAAAATGTTTTAAGAAACCGGGATTTCAAATTGCAGAAAAATGTAAGTAGATCCTTAGCCCTCATCCTGCAAGAGAAAAAAAAATCTGCTAAACTCCAAATGTATTAAGGACATCAACATAAAACCTGATATCCTGAAACTGCTAAAGGACAACAGTAGACAGCATATTTCAAATTATAGACACAGGTAAGTATTTTGGGAATAAGGCTCCAGTGATATAGAAAAGACATTTAAAAAAAAATAGACAAATAGTATCTCATAAAGTTAAAAGCTTTTGTATGTCAAAGGAAACTGTCAGTTGAATGAAGATGTAGTCCATGGAATGGGAGAAAATCTTTTCAAGCTACACATCTGACAGAGGATTAGTGTCTAGAATATACAAAGAACTCAGAAAACTAAACATAAGGGAAAATACCCCAATGAAAAAAAAGAACCATGGTTCTGAACAGAGAATTCTTAAAATAATACAAATGGATAATAAACACATAAAAACTGTTCAAAACTTCCTCACAAAACAGAGGGCAATGAACACAGCAAGTCACAAATGACCAAAGTATAGAAAATAAGAGACTTCAGAGTGTGTAACCCTGGATAGGACTCCTGTATTAAACTTCACCCACCCAGAGCTCAAGGACCATTGTGGATGAAGGGGTGGAAAGACTGTAAGAGCCAAGATCAATGCACGAGCATAAAGCTACACAGTCTTCCAAGCCTCTGAGAACTTGCTCAAATGGACTCACAGCAATGGTGACAGAATCTACAAGTCCATACACACTCAATCAGACAAAACCCAGCATCAAACTGGGAAAAATGGCTGAAGGTCCCACCTTAGCTGAGGAACTATTGGTTGCTGATCACTCCTCAGTGAGGGACAGTTGATCTTCTTTAAGGAAGTGACACTAGATAGACTGACCAGGCTTCAGTGGATGAACTCACACCAAGGCTTATCTGGGTACACAAACTTGACTCAATGGACCTTTCCATGTATAACAGAATGCATGACATCCTGTGGGTGGGCTATTGGGGGGTTCAGATAACAGAAGGGGGTTCTAAATATGATCAAGATGTATTATATAAAATGAACAAAAATTCAATAAAATATTTATTGAAAAAGAAATGTTCAACATTATTAGCCATCCAGGAAATGCAAATTAAAACTATTTGGGATTCTACCTCACACCATTCACAATGACTATCATCAAAAAGTCAAATGCTGCATATAACAAAGGGACATTACCCCTATTAGACACCATATGCAGCAAAGTAAAAGCCCAGTGCCAGGATTGGACTGCCTCTTTTGAGTGGTTGACTAGAGGTCCCATAAACACTCAAACAATACTGGCCATTGCCTTTGGTTTGGTTACTCAAAATTTGACAGTAAGACTGCTGCTGAAACTATACACATGTAGAATCAACAAGGAAAAAATCATGTAGGTACTAGCTTCAAATATTCATCTCTACTGGTTAGTTTTCAGATTGCTAGATGGTACTATGTATGTTACCTGAAGAGAAAATCAATCATCAACCTCAGCCTGCTGTGAATCCTGCCAGCTACAATTACCCTGGCAAGATATGCCTGCAAGTGCAAAGATCGGAGCTCCTGGAAGGAGGCCATGTCCCTCAGGATCTGCTCCATGAAGTCTTATGCAGTGACAACATCACCTATAATGGCTGTGGGCTTCATCAGCCTCACTGTCTTTAACAGAGAGTTCATTTCAGGATGGTCTTTGGCAAAAATCTCCATTCACCTGGCTCCTTCCCAAAATATTCAGGATTTTTATCCTAATTACTAAATATGGCATGTATTTCTGATTATGTTGTATAAAATATTTTCCTATGAAAGCACATTTGTCCCTCTTCCATGCAATACCTACAGATAAAATATCTAGGGGAAAAGTAGGCTAGAATTGAAAAATGCACCTTATGATTGCTTTAAATGGAATACATTCATTTTGTAACTGAGAATACAAAATTCTCATACCTGAAGAAGCACGGAGCAGGGGAAGGCTTTGTTTTTGCTTTTAAAACTATTCCTGGGCAGGGCATGGTGGTGCGGGCAGATCTCTGTGTGTTCAAGTCCAACCTGATCTATATAGTCAGTTTCAGAGTAGCTTTGGCTAAAGGAAAACCTATCTCAATTAACTAAAAATAAAATAAATAAAAAAATAAATAAATAAATAAATAATAAATAAATAAATAAATAAATAAATAAATAAATAAATAAACCTGCTCCTGTAAGCTTTCCCTTCCTTTCAAAGAACAATACTTGTACTGTTGTTTCACACTTTGGGGACTGTGTTAAATTCAAATTGACAAGTTAGCCTGTACTTGACATTTCGCTGACAGGCAGTTTATGTGACAGGCAGATAGAAATGTTCCCCATTCCTAAAACTGCCGGTACATGTCTTTAATCTCAGTACTGGGAAGGCAGAGGCAGACAGAGCTCTGATTTTGAGGCAAGCCTGGTCTACAGAGAGAGTTCCAGGCTAATCAGAACTACATAGTGAATCCCTGTCTCAAAAATCAAAACAAAGCAAAACCAGTTCCTGGAATGTCCAGGTAGAGCAGCTCCAAGGTATTATGCACACAGATTAGGTTGGTGATTTGATGCCCTGCCCATATTGGGAAGAAACATTGACCTTTTAAATCTATGCTGCATGACTGATAAAGATATTTTAGTTGCCTTGATAGTTGTAGATTCATTGTTTTCCGGTTTCTGCCCTCTGAGACTGTATTTCTGGTAAGTATCCTAAGGCTTGGGCTTGGAAGACTTTTGGGTAAGCTTCATCTGGCCAGAGTTGTGCCATTTCTGATTTGATTCCACAAAACCAAGTAGGAGTATAGAATATTTTATTGGCAAACTGTCATGTACTGTAAAAACTTATTGAAAGCAGACTCTGGGAGTATGGAGGGCCCTCCTGTCCCAGACTCCATTACAATAAGCAATTGTAAAGTTTATTACAATTGTTCTTCAAAATGTTATCCTGATAACTTTTCTAGAGCTTGTTGGCCCTCTAGTTCTATAACAGGAACACAAAGAACAGCAAAGAAGTCAAAAAACAAACCGTTGTATCCTTGACAATAGCCAGAAGGTAAATCATTTCCAGCATACATTACTATTGTTTATTCTGTGTAGTAAACATGCCTGCACTGGGAATAGGAAGCCAGAAGCTCATCCATAAAGAGAATGGGAAGGACCTTGTGTCCAGATCTCTCTCAGTCAGGAACCCCTGCTGACTGCCTCAGCATCCCGTTAGTTTCTATTAGATGATTTTAAGTACCCAATTTGATGACGCTATCTATTTTCTGCTATATGTTCTTTACTTGGATGCCTCATCTGAGGGAATGCAATAAAAATTTCCTAATGTCTGAAGTAATGGGGCATTCCTGGGCAATCTCTGCTGGAGGTTTATAAGCCCCCGATGATATATTTTGTTTGCTCTCTAAATTTGCCTACTCCAGTTCTCTCCGCTGGATATTGTGAACGCCTGGTTTGATGACAGTTTTCTATTTGCTGCTTCTCGATACATGCTACTCACTCTGTATTCTTTTATTGTGCTTGCTATGTACTTAATAAACTCACTCATTCCAATCAAAATGCATGGCTATCATAGATCATACTCCAGGCCTTACAGAACACCAGGTAAAGAATGTTAATGCTTCTGAGCATGGTGGCACACGCCTTTTATCCTAGCATTCGGGAGGAGGGCAGATCCTAGTGAGTTCGAGGCCAGCCCCGTCTACATAGTGAGTTCCAGGCCAGCTGGGGCTACAGGGAGATCCTGTTTCAAAAAGACAAAAGAAAGAATGTTAATATAAAAACAAAAATAAAGTCGATTTGATTTCTAAGAAAGACCTTTAAGATTATGGGACTCAGAGAGATGGCTCAGTGATTAAGAGAATTGGCTGCCCTTGTAGAGGACCCATATGGCTGCTAACAACTGTCTGTAATTCCAGTTTCAAGAGGGTCCAGTGAGCTCTTCTGGCCACTGTGGGCATGGCACAACATGTGTGCACTTACATACATGAAAGCAAAACACTCCTACATATAAAATAAAAATAAAATAAAAAAATGTTTAAAGTTCATTGAGATACATTTTAGACGTAAAAATCCAGGCTTCCTAAAGGGCGTACCAGATCAATACTGAGGTCACTTTCACTCTGCTGCATGGAATACTATTGATAATAATTTTATTGTAAAGATATCTCCCTTGGCCCAAAGATAGACTCAGTGGGAAATGTTAACATAGCATGCCTGAGACTACTATCCTTCAGAAGATTTTCTTATAACTCTGACATCCATTGACTTCTAGGAAGATTGGTTTTAGAAGGTTCCCACCGTTCCATATCTCATAAGAGATGTTTACTATGCCTAAACATTTTATGCATAAACAACAGTTTATTTAAAATGCTTGATTTTCTTCTATGAATTTGGAATTTGTATAAATTGTAGGAAACCAGAGCCTGTATCACCTGTTCATGGTAAAATCTGTGAACGTCTAGGCTCAAGTGACTTCTCAGACAGACAAAATTTCATGTAATGTTGTCTCAGTTCTATTCTAGAAGAAGTATTTCCTCTGTGACTCTATGGAGTATAGACTCTTTAAAAAGCTTGTATGAGTCTTGTGCATGCTATAACTATTGGGAGCTGGAAACTACTGGGAAAGGGAGTGTTGGGTTTTTTTTGAATTTTTATTTTTTATTGAGCTTTTAAAATATAATATTTCCCACTCACATCCAGACCCCCTCCTCCATCCATTCCTCCCCACTCTCCACCAAACCCTATGCACTCTGCCATACGTGCTGAGTCGTATTCATTCAGGTATTTGTACTCAAATCTCCTTCAGTGCAAATGTGTCCACTGGGGTCTAGTCAGCCCATCCAGTGGTTGTATGCAAGTCACACTCACCTTCGCCCAGCAACACCAGTCTCAAACAGTTCTTGATCTAGTGCTGACCTGCCACCTATTTCTCACCTCCCCTTTGGGCCTTTGTTTGATTGAGCTGACATGGGTCCTGTGTTGGACACCACTGCTGCCACAGACACACATGTGCAGCTCTGCAGTAGCCTCCATCTGTTGCAAAAAGAAACTTCTTTGATGAGTGCTATATGGCATGTTTGTCGCTCTAAGGGAGATCTCTTCTATCTCACAGTGCATTCCCTTCCAAGCACTTCCTAGGTATACATATGCATTAATATTCATACACTCTATGTGCATTTCTCATAGGGTTTCTAGGGCATCACTTCTCCCTCCAGGTTTCCTAGCCCCCCCCCCAAGATTCGCTCATCTCTACTCTTTTTTTCTCCTATCTGACCTCCCTCCCTTCCCAGTACCAGTGCCCCCACCATTCCCACCCTCCCCCCAGTATCTCCCAACTCCCGCCATCCTTCTGTTCCTGAGTTCTCTGGCTCCCTCACACTATGGTCCCTTCCATGTCCCTCCTTCCTCTCCTCTATGAAATTTGCAGGTAAATGGATGGAACTAGAGAGTATTATACTAAGTGAAGTAACGCAAACAAAAAAGTGAGTGATATATGTTTTTCCTCATTTGTGGATTGTATCACTAATCCCTTATATGTGAGTATATAAATTCTGAAGTAACTCTAGGATCCAGGTAAAGGCAAAGGATACATGAAGGTAAAGGAAAAGAAACAACCTGAAAGGGAGATAGTATGGAACAAATTTTACATGAGGGAGGTTAAAAAACTGTGAGTTGGTTTTCTTTAAGTGTATGATGTTAGTTAGGGTAACCATGCTCCAGTGGATGAACACACACTGAAGGACATTTGGGGACACAGAATTGACTTGATAGGCCTCAATATATATAACAGAGTACATTAAATCTGGCAAGGGGTCTATAAGAGGGGTACAGCCAGGGGAGGGGGACTAAATATGATCAAAATATATTTTATAATAGTCTCAAATTTCAATTAAAAATAAAACGTATATGTGGTTTTCGCTAAACATCATTCTTGCATCTTTTCCCTTTGCTGATTTTGATCTGTATCTTTTCCCCCAATGAATTGTATCACCAGGTATGATTATATGCTAAGTACTGTGACATCTAGCAAATATCTGAACCTCCATGGGTGTTCAAAGAAATCCCTCATATGGACCCTTTGATGAGATTGTACATTTTGATGAGATTGTAAAATAATACAGAAACTTATGGAAATAGTTTGTAAATAATGAGGTGTGTTACGATGTTGCAGTTCCACTATGACAGTTATGCCTAAGAGAAATAAAATGTGTACATGCTGACGGACATTTGAGGATACAAATCAGATGCTATAGGTTGTATTA
>NW_008331140.1:12520647-12522775 GCF_000622305.1 Nannospalax galili | reverse complement strand
AATTTGTATATAATTTAGACTGGAGTAGTGCAAATCCAGGAGACCCTGGCTGGGCTAAGAACTGAAATGGTGGAGAGTGACTCACCCTGACAAGACCGGAGGGGCATGCAGATCTGTGGTGGGATAGGATCTTTGGGACGAGAAGAAATCTGAGACCTACGATGGCAGGGTGCTAGGGAATGTCAGGGACTGAGCACCTGACAAGTTTCAGACAGAGAAGAATCCTGGAGATCCAGACTGGGCTAAGAGCTGAGATGGTGGAGAGTGACTCAAACATACCCTAAAAGTAGAATGACTTTTGGTAGTATTTTGAAAATCAACTTAAAACCAATGAAGTATGCATTTTAAAAGAGGCAAGTTCATGCTATATAACTCACATTTCAATAAATTTATGCCAAGTAAAATATTCTACATAATTTAAGTATGCATAGGAAATTCAGTTTGTAGGTAATAAAGTGAAGCAGTCAGGGACCATTCAGGAAAGCGAATCCACAGTGATTATTGCAAAAGAGATTTTTAAATACTTTTATTTATTTATTTTTTATTTATGTGTATATTTTGCCTGCATGCATTTGTGTTGTGCAGTGCTTGTGAAGGACAAAAGAGAGCCTCAGATACCCTGGAACTGGAGTTAACTGGATGGTTGTTAGACACCATGTGGGTATTGGGAACTGAATCTATGTCCTCTGCAAGAGCAGCCAGTACTCTTAACCTCTGAGCCATCTCTCCAGCCCTGAAAAGAGAGTCTTGTATAAAGAATGTGACAATCTGGCACAAATTAAATAACTAATGGGACTGGATAAACTGCACATGAAACAGCTTCTACTACATAATTACAAGGCTTTGCTAATATGATAGTCATAGGAACAGAAAACATATAAAACACACAGAACCCCTTCTTATTCCAACCTTAGAGTTTGTTCCTTTAATAAAATATTAGGTGGCAACAGAAATGCAATTTGAAGATTTGATTAGTGTGTGTATTGGAAAACATCATCTGAGTAAAGGATACATATGGTATCATCAAATGTAATAGTTTAATACAAAACTGAATACTTTAAAATTCAAATACTATGTGTTTAAATTTGCTAACAAATTCACTTACCTGCTATAGTATGGGATGAAATAGGTTTTGGGCTTTTGAATTATCTAAAATGGCTCTTGGCTCAGTTGTCTTACTTTCCATAAGTGGGCTTTTGCATAGAAGACAGCAGGTTTACCAAAGCTCCATTGAAAATCATGGTAAAGCCTTATATTTGCAATCTTTCAGGTTCACGTTCATTCATTTATTCATTCATTCATTCCATGTGCTTTATTTAATTCACCAATTTAGAAAATTTATCAAATGATAATAAAAGTAGCTTGTACTTTGGTATAATTTTATCAAAGGGGTTTTAACAACATCTTATTAAATGTTATTGAATATAAATTACATGAAGACTACTTATCTTTATATATTTAGAAGACAGAGGCTTTTAATTTTGCTGTGTACAAAATGGTTTTTATCTAAACAAAGAAATTTCTTAATGATAAGATGTATTTTAAATTTAGAGTTTCTTAATATTTTTCTTCATATCAGTTGAGAGAACATAAATAGGAAAAATGATGGTCTATCTTTTTTCCACAATCTATAGAGGGGTGTCAAGATTCTTGTTTAAGAGGAAAGAAACAATATATTTACCTTATAGCTCCAATATCTAAACTTCAAATTTTAAAATAAGTATAAGCATAATAATTATTGGATGGTATAGACAGAAATAAGCCCCCACACAATTGATAATTCTTGAAGACCTAAGTCCAGTGTGACTGTACTTGAGTATCAGAACTTTAAAAAGTTAAAATGAGGTCACAAGTGTGAGACCTTAACCTTATAGAATTATTGTCCCTATAAGAAGAGGAACAGGTGCCAGGAATGCAAATGCCTGGAGAAAATACCATGCAGGATAAAGAAAGTAAATGTGCTGTGTAACATGAGAGGCCACAACAGAAACTAAATGCACTAGCCCTTTGAATTTCAATTTATAGCCTCCAGAACTTGAGAAAATATACTTCTGTTACTTCCATTATCTCTTGTGTAGTGTCTTTCCATGATAATCCTAATAGGCTAATCTATCTGGAGTTTTTTAAT
>NW_008331140.1:12499819-12520590 GCF_000622305.1 Nannospalax galili | reverse complement strand
ATATTATTAGAATAATAAAAGGTGTATTCCTTTTTATATATTAAGCCTTACTAGTTGTGATTCTTGATAATAGCTACTACTTAGAATTGTTGCTACTCCTTTCTTAACAAGAAAAAAAATCTGATATTCACTATTTTTTCTTAGAGTCCTGAGCATTTATGTCATAGGGAAATTCACTGCCCTTCAAATTGCATAAATACGTAAGTTGTTTCAGATAATCACAACTTATCAGAGCAGAAAATGCTTCGCAAGCTAGTACAAGAGAAGAAGAGGCAGATAACTTGATAACGTATTAGAGGTTCAATGTGGAAAAGTCTGGAGTTGAAACCTACAATGAGTCTTCCAAACATTTGTGTTCCCCTTTCTGGCATTCAACCAAGGTTTCACAGTGAATACTGAAGAAATGCTCTTTGTTTAGTTTAATGAGAACATTATTCAGTTGAAGGAAGGGGAAATATTGAATTCCAGCCTACCTTAGCCTCCCACATGGGTGAAAAGAAATGTTTTGTTTCAGTAACTTTCACCTGCCCTGTCTTATCTATGCCATGAATAAAATTTTAAAAGCTGTTGTAAAATTCACAACCCAGTGGCATAAGCCTGGTGAAAGACTGGGAAATAATAAAAAATTGTTGTTATTTTCTCTCATGCTTAATGATAACAGCACTAATAGAAAATTTAGTAGAGTTATGTCTTCTTTACAAGTACATCTTGCCTACCTTTGAAGAAAATTGTAAGTCATATTAAAATAAAAACTACAATTTGAAGAGATATAGTAGTCATCAGAAGCAGCCTTGGATATGTCAGTAATGTTGACTTTCTTAGACTCTAAGTCTAAAACAACTCTAGTATGCAATAGATTCTAATGGAGAATGTAGATTGCACGAATGAGTGGTTGTAGTCAGTGATATGGCAATTCAAGGAAAGATGTTAGAACTCATAAGCATTGAATCTTAGAAAAAGAGTGTGCTTGTTGGCTTTAATAATAGTCGACATAGGGTTGAGTAGAGAATTTTTAAGGTTGAGAACTGTCTCAGTAGAAACTTCCTAAATTGTAAGGCAAAGAGAAAATAGTTCTCAGATCATTTAAAACAACTATTTTGAAGAAGGACAACAACCTTCAGAGAGACAAAGTAAATAATTTAATAATAAGACAGAATGTTAACTAAGACATGGACGTGATTAAAATAATCAAACAGAAATTCATGAGCTGAGAAACACATTCAAGTAATATAAAATACAGTACTAAGTGGTAGAGCACTTTTCCAGAGTTCATGAAGTCTTATGATAAACATTCAGAACTGAAAAATAATGGAACCCATCAGTCACAAGATAGATCAAACAGAAGAATTAATGACCATAAAGACAAGTTATTTAAACTACATATAGCAGAGAAAAGGGAAAATGGTGACGAAGCATAAAGAATTCCTATATGTGCCATACAACCTTAATGAGAGATGGCTAGGAGAGTTACGGTGAAGGGGATGGTCTAATATAGACCATCCCCTTCACGAAGTTTAAGAAATAAGGCTGTTTACACTTGGTCGTCCTCTTTATTGATATTACTTACATTTGTCATGATCGCCACTTACGGTACTTTTATTGCTTCATTTATTTGGGTGGTTTGGTTTGTTTTTCCCATGCCCTGGATGCTAAGTTCCATTAAGACAAAATAATTTCAAATATAAAGGGAGAAATACCAACAGACCCCAATCTTAGTCAAAGAACTATTAGCAACTGATTAACACTGGAAAAGGAAGAGCTGATCTTCTTAAAGGGAGGAACTCTAGATAGGCTGACTCAGTGGATGAAGTTGCACTGAAGGATATCTAGGGACACTAATTTGATTCAATAGGCCTTAATACAAATGACAGAACACATGAAATCCAGTGGAGGGTGCCAATGGGCAAGGGAATATAAAGATGATTATGAGGTTCTGTATGAAATACACAAAAATTCTATTAAAAATTTACAAAAAATAATGAGCCAACTATGTTAGCATATGTCTGAAATCTCAGCATTTGGGAGAGAAAGGCAGAAAAATAGTGATACTGAGGCTAGCCTGAGCAACCTAGTAAGTTTGAGGCAGGTATGGGGTACGTAGCTAGGCACTGTCTCAAAATAACAAATAAAAGATTAAAAAAAAAAAACCAGAAAACCTATCGGCTACACTAACAATGAAGAAAAAAGTTCACAGACACAAGAATAGTCTAACCCTTGAGGCTGGAGAGATAGCTCAGCAGTCAAGAGCACTGGATGCTCTTGTAGAGGACCTGGGTTTGATTCCCAGCACCCACAGGGTGGCTAACAACTGTCTGTAACTCCAGTTCCAGGAGATCCAATGCCTTCTTCTGACCTCTGCAGTCACTGCATGACCTGGGTGCACTTACATACATGCAGGCAATATACATACATGTAAACAAAAATAAAAATATTAAATAAAACACATAAAAAGAAGAGTCTAACCCATGAATATTCCATTTTCTTGGGCTTTCCCATTTCTTTGTTCAGTGTGTTAAACTGTTCAGCTCAGAGGTCTTCCATTTTCTTAGTAGGTTTATTATAAGGTATTTTTGAGTCAGTTGTGAGTAGACTTGCTTCCTTGATTTTTTTCTCAGCATGCTTATTCTAAGATCATAGGAAGGCTATTGTTTTTATATCTTAATTTGGTAACCTACCATTTTGATCAAAGTGTTTATCCAACCTGAGTATCCTGGTGGAATCTTTAGGATTTTTATGCATAGAATCAAATCATCTATATTTATGGATAGTTTGATTTCATAATTTCTTATTCATACCCCATTTATTTCTATTTTTGTTTCATTGCTCTAGATAAGACCTCAAGTACTATGTTGAATAAGAATGGAGAAAGTGGACACCCTTGTCTTGCTTCTGATTTCAGTGAAAACTCTTTCAGTTTTTCACCATTTAGTATGTAGGCTGTGGACTTGTTTTATATAGACTTTTTTAGGTTGAGATCTGTTCCATGTATTCTTGGTCTCTGAAAGGATTTTATCATGAAAGGATGTTGTTTTTTTTCAAAAACCTTTTCTGCATCCATTGAGATGAGCACATGATTTTCATCCTTAAATCTATATTATGATATATTACATTTATTGGTTTGCATATATGTTGAAACACATGTGCATCTCTAGTATGATGTTAACTTGCCAATGAATGATCTTTTTGATGTGTTCTTGAATAGATTTGAAAGTAGATTATTGAAAACTTTTGCATCTTGGGGACTGAAGTGATGCCTCTGTGGTTAAGAGCCCTGACTGTTCTTGCAGAGGACCCAGGATCAATTCCCAGTACCCACATAGCAGCTTACAACTGTCCATAACTCCAGTTCCAGGGGATCCAAAACCCTCTTCTACCTCCAAGGGCATTGCATGATGCAGGTGCACTTACACACATGCAGGTAATATACTCGTACACATAAAATAAAAACAATAAATAAAATATTTAAAGAAAAATTTTGCAACTATGCTCATCATGGCATCATAGTTTCCTTTTTTGTTATGTCTTTATTTGGTTTGAGTAGCTGAGTAATCGTAGCTTTATAAAAGAGTTGTTAACATTCCTTCATTTTCTCATTTTAAAATACTTAGCACATTTAAAATAAAAATTAAAATAGCATTTCCTTTTATTGGAAATTTCAGAAAATGAGAATTTTTAATAATCTAGTTATTATCTTCTACAAAACTACCCAAAATTCTATTTATGTTCTTTCAGGTTATTGTATTTCATCTCAGACTTGAAGCCTCTAAAGCACGTAGGAATATTGGAGACTCATTGGTGCTTCTTTGAGTCAAATCAAAGCATAAAGGCATAATGATATCATTCATATACAGTTAATCGACACTTTCCTTATAGATTACTAGGGACAAGTTTGGAAGAGAACCAGAGCACTAAAAAAAAATGAAAGAGGAGAAATAAATGATAGAACTCACATGTCTGATTTCAAGAATAGCTGTTTTATTGCATGACAATACCAGAACTAAAGAACACTGTAAGAGTCAGACCTAAGTAGACTTTGCCATAATCATTTCCTATTCTAGCATTCTCAGAAAGATCGCATCCATGGCATATGTAGAACCTGCACGTGTATTTAAATGGCACACTTCTCCCTTCACTCTGAGCATCCTTAGGATCAACGCCTTTTAGTTACCTTTCAAGCTGCATTTACCTTCTCAGTATTGCCTGAAAGTCTCTCTGCACTGACAATAATGTCTGGATCTTTCTGCCTGGAAAAGCTACCTCTAATCTGCAAAATACTGTGCTTCTGTCCTGGGATTAGGGTTGAACTTTTGGTAGAGGGAAAGGGAGCTTGGTACCATGGTTGAGGTCAAGTTGTAAAGGTCTTTTACTGACATTTCTAGCTGTGATCCAATCAAATCTTCAGGGGAATTTTCTTCATAGGACTTCTGAAAATACCTGGGAGTCACAGTTGGCTTAAATATTTATAACGGCTCTATTGACAATGGACTGCAGTCTCAAAAACTAGCTCCAAATAAAATTGCTTAGTCCTGGAAGAGACAGTCATATTCTATTTTATGGGATATTTCAAAAGGCTTTGCTGTTAGTTTTTCAACAGTAGTCTGGTATAATTTAGCAGTGAATCCAAATGGTCCTAAGCTTTTCAGCTGGGAGATGTTTTGTTGTTGCTTTAATCTTCTTGCTTCTTATAAATCTATTTAAAACGTTTATCTCATATTGGTGAAGTTTTAGTAGATCATAAGCAACTGGAAAGTTAGTCATTAATGTATATTTTTCAAATTTAACAAAATATACAGGGGCGTGTCCGAATGATTTTTTTCTAAATTTAATTCAGATCTGCTGTAATGTTGCCATTTTCATCTCTAAATTATTAAATTTATGTCTTCCCTCTTTTTTGTTATGCTGGTGAATTAAAAAAAACTGTTTTATTCAGGGAGCTTGAGGGATGGGTAAGCAGTTATGAACACTGGCTGTTCTTATAAAGGGCCCAAGTTCGGTTCCAGCACCTACATGATGGTTAACAACGATCCATAACTCCAATTGTAGGGGCTCTAACACCCTCTTCTGACCTCCTCAGGCACTTCACAGCACAGGTGCACTTACATGCCAGTAGGCAATATACTCATACACATAAAAATAAGAATAATATGCTGGGTATGGTGGTGCATACCTTTAATCCCAGCACTTGGAGGCAGAGGCAGGTGAATCTCTGTGAGATTGAGGCCAGCCTAGTTTACATGGTGAGTTACAGCCAGCTGGGGCTACAGGGAGACCGTGTCTCAAAAACACCTAAATAAATAAATAAATAAATAAATAAATAAATAAATAAATAAAATTTTTAAAATTTTCTTTGAATTTTTTGATTTTCATATGACATAATTTGATGGTATTTAGATACACTCCCTCATCTGTACCTCTTCCCATTGCCCCCCAACCAATCCACTGTACTCCATTATATATACAGTAGGGCCTATAGAATCTGATTTCTACTCCCACCTGTCCCTTAGTGTGAGTCCACCCATTGGAGCCTGGTCAACCTATCAAGAGTCCCATCACTGTAAGAGACTGTCTTTCCCTTTCCCAGCAACCGTCAGTTGCTAAAAGTTCCTTAGGCTGGGTTTGGATTTCTCACCGACATCCCTATGTCTATGCTGGGATATTTCTTTTTTTAAATTTTATGTGTATAAGTGTATTGCCTGCATATATGTAATTGCACCTGTATTGTGCAATGCCCACAGAGCTCAGAGGAGGGCATAGGATCCCCTGGAAATGGAGTTAGACATAGTTGTCAGCTGCCATGTGGGTGCTGAAAACAAAACCTGGGTTCTCTGCAAGAGCCAGTGCTCTTAACCACTGAGCCATCTCTCCCGCACCACCTGTGCTGGGATTTTTGTCTGATTTGAGTTTGCATGGACTTGTGCATGCTGTCACCATTGATGTGAGGTCATATGTTCAACTGAGCAGCAGTCTAGAAAACTCTATTTCCTTGTGCTCATCTTCCATCTCTGGCCCTTACAATCTTTCCAACCCCTCTTCCACAATGATCCCTGAGACTTTGGAGGCCGAAGTTTGAAATAAGTGTCCTATTCAGGAATGAGCACTCTGCAGCATCTTGTTCTCTGTACATTGGCTAGTTGTGGATTTCTGCTATGTTGGCTAAATTTTTTGTCAATGTTATTTATCTTCTCAAAGAGCCAATTATTTCTCTTATTATTCCCTTGTATTTTTCTGATGTTTCCAATCACTTATTTATTCCTTGAACTCTTATTTCTTTCTAACTGCTGATTTTGGTTTGGGTTTTTTAAATTACTTTTTCAAGATACCTTAATATTTATTGTAGATCTGTCTGATTTTTAATGTTGTCACTGACAGCCATAAAATTCCCTCTTAGAATTGCTTTTATTTTATTTTGAATAGAATTCTTGTAGGTTTTGGTATATTTGCTTTCATTTTCATCTGAATCTAGGGATTTTTAAATTTTTTCTCTTTGATTTTGTCACATATGTATTCATCATTCAATAGTTTATTATACAATCCCTATTACTATATATTGTGTAGAATTTTTCTTTCTTGATTTTGATTTCTACTTTACTTCCATTGTGATCAGATTGAATACAATGAAATTCAATTTTCCGATATTTGTTATGACTTCCATTGTGATATATTATGATTTAGAGAAAATTCTGTGAGCTGCTGTGAAGAGTGAATATTCTTCAGTATTTGGATGGCATTTTCTGTAGATGTCTTTTAGGTCCATTTGGTCTAACAGATCCAGTGTGCTGGATAGGTTCAGTTGTCAACTTGACAAACCTGGGAAGCAGCAAGCTCAGTTGAGAACTGGTCTCTATCCAACTGGCCTGTGGGTGTGTTTATGAGACATTTTCTTGATGGTTCTGTGATATGGGAAGGCCCAGGCCACTGTGGGTGGTACCACACCTGTGTAGATAACCCTGGCTTATATAAAAAAGCAGTCTGAGCACAGGCCAGAGGTGCAAGCTAATAAGCAGTATTCCTCCACTGGCTGTGTTTCACTTTCTGCCTCCTGGCTCCTATCATGAATTCCAGTCCTGTCTTCCCTCAAGGATGACTTTGATAGAGATATCTTAGCTTCCCAACCTTTTCCTCTTCAAGTTGGTTTTGGTCAGAGTGTTTTATCAGTAATAGAGAAGTAAACTAGGACAATCTGATGTCATTTAACTTGGATGTTTCTGTTCGGTTTTGTGTGAATGACTTGTCATTTGGTGAGACTGTCAGTATTAAATTATTCTACTATCATTGTGTTCATGTTAGCATGTGTCTCTATGTGCAATAGTATTTGTTTTATTAAATCGGGTGCACACATCATCAAGATGTATATGTTCAAAAGTATAATAGCCTCTTGATGAATTATTTCTTTAATCAGTGTGAAGTGGCTTTCAACTTCTCCTGACTAATTTCAGTTTGACATATATTTTGATACTTGCTTCTTTCTTGGTCCAATTTCTTTGGAATAACTTTTTCCATCCTTTCACCCTAAAGTTCCATATTTCTTTGATGGTGACATGAAATTTGTTGAAGTGAAAAATAGATGGATCTTGAGGAATTATTCAAGGCAACAAGTAGATGGATCTTGTTTTTTTAACCCAATCTGTGAGTCTATAGAGCTTATGGTTTTTTATCAGAGTATTTTGACCACTGATATTTAGAGTAATTGTTGAAGAGTATGCATTATTGCCAATATTTTGTTGATTTTGTTGTGTCTGGTGTTTTTCTAGTGTGCTTTATTCTTTCCTGTAATCCCACTAATGTGATTATCTTTCTCTATAGTCCAACAGTTTCCTTAAAGTATCTTCTGGTGGATTGAGTTAGTAGTCATGAATTCCTTTAACTTCTTTTAAGTATTAATTTTTTATTTTTTGAGAATTTCATACATGAGTACTGTATTTACATCATTTCCGCCAATCTCTCACTCCTTTCAATTCCTCATACTCTACTTTTTCAATTTCATAAACTCTTATTTAATTATTGTTTTACACACACATACACACACACGAGTCTACTTAGTGTTCCTTATATGTACATATGTTTAGGGATGACTACTTGGAATTGATTAACCTATTTTGGAGCTCATTCCTAGAGAAAACTGATTCTCCCTCTCTCAGCAACCATTGATTGAGGGTAACTGTATATCCAGAGGTGGGACCTTGTGAATTTTTCCTCATCCATATTAGCATGTCAAACTGTTGTCATTATAGCTGAGATTCTACAGGTGCAGCTTTTCCAGTTTTCTTCACTGATGATTCAAACAGACTCTGTTTGCATGTTTTCTGCTGTCTTAGGTCTCCTCATGAAAGTGGTAGTCTAAAAATTGCACACAGATACTTGAGCTGTAAATTATATATTCTAATAAAGAATATGATGGAAAGTATCAATATTGGGATAGATGAGAAAGAAGAAGACTTAATAATCATAAAGACAAATTCTATGAAAACACCCTGCTGTAAGAGAAAACTGAAAAAGCTAAAATGAATAAAGAAATTCTGTAGAAACATTGGAGAAGGATATAAAAATCAAATATTCAGAGTATTGTTATCTCAAGAAGGATATTAAACTTATTGAAAGAAATGGCAGGAAACATTCAGAAACTAAAAAGTACAAAAATATCAAAATATAGAATCATCAGGGCTGGTGAGATGGCTCAGTAGTTAAGAACACTGGTTGTTCTTGCAGAAGACCCAGGTTCAAATCCCAGTACCCACATGGCAGCTAACAACTGTCCTAACTCCAGTTCCAGGGGACCCAACAGTATCTTCTCTCCTCCGTGGCCATTGCACAACACAAGTACACTTACCTACACTCAGGCAATACACATGTAAACATAAAATAAAAATAACAAAATATCTAATATATACATAGAATTGTCAAAGATCTACAGACAGTTTTAACTCAAAGTGTTCTACCTCAAGAAATGTTATAATCAAAATTTCATTGGTGAAAGATAATTTTATTTCAGTCCTCCAAAATGGAAATAAATAAACAGTAAATAAGGGTGCTTCAATTTACAGGGACACAAACTTCTCATCAGAAACTCCAGAGATGGAATCAGATTTTTGTAGTAATGAATGAAAAAAAGTATGTATGCCCTAGGAGAATTCTGTGTACAGCCAATAAAAAGCTACTTCTAGAAAAGGTGATCCAAACAAAAACCAAAAGAATATGCCTCTATCAAGCTAGCCACATGAAGAATGCTATGGAGATTTTGAAATTAAAAGAAAAATCACTGAGTAATAAAATGTCATTAGATGTAAAACTCTTTGGCAAAATTAAGTATATGAACAAATTAATACTGTTTTAATACTGTATGTAAATTTTTTACAAAGAAAAATTTGTGAAGAGTTCTTTGTGAAGGATAAAAGTTAAAGCAACTTTTAAATGGCAATATCAAAAATTAACTCTCTATGAGATTCACAGCCCTGAGTGAGACATCTATAATGCAACCTCTACACCTAAGACTCAAGAGACATCGTGGAAAATGGGGGAGAGAGAATATTAATGCATCTTTCAAGTCTTACTAGCATGAAACAAATGGCAATTAACCCAGAAAGCCACAAATGGACAAGGTGCAGAGAATAAGAGACTGCAGAGTGCTTATGCCTTAATAGGACACCCATATCAAAACTCTGCCATCCAAAGCTCAGGGACCATGGCAGAAGAAGGGGCAGAACGATTGTAAAATCCACAGTTGGTGGATGACTACAAGGACACAGTTTTCCAGACAGGTGAGAAGTTACTCACATGAACTCACAGCCATTATAATAGCATGCACAAAACTCAAGCAAGCTCAAGCCATACAAAATCCCAGCATAGACATGGATAAGTGGTTAAGAAACCCCAATCTTAGCTGAGGAACTATTGGCAACTGATAACTGCTAGGAGATGGAGAGTTGGTTTTCTTTAAGAGTGTGACAGTAAATAGGCTAACCAAGTTCCACTGGATGGACCCACAACAAAAGACGTTAAAGGACACAAATTTGACTCATAAACCTTAATATATGTGACAGAGTTTATGAAATCTTGCCGGGGGCTAGAAGAGGGATGCAGATAGGAAATGAGGCCTAAATATGATACAAATATATTGCATGAAATTTGGGGAAAAAATCAATAAAAATAATGACTTCAAAAATTCAAAATTTTGAGAGGAATGAAGTAAAAAGTGTACTTTTCTTATTGGTACACTTTTCTCTTGGTCTTTCTTATTCGTTCTTCATTATAACTTTCTGATAATTTAATAAGTAGCTATTATTTCATAGCACATTATTATAACAAAGTGATGCATTTTGGGAGCAAAGAATCAAAATTTACTTAGGCTAAATGATTGTTCCACAAAGAACGACTCTAGGGGGAAAAGATAAGCACTAAAAATGAGCTGGAAAGTTTCAAAGTGGCCTTGATAAGTTCTGTCCTATCAGTAGTTATTGCAAAAGTAAATACATTAGACAAACAGAGGTTTAATGGATATTGCAACTGAATCTAGCTACATAATAATTATCAGAAGCACACATCCCAGAAAGGAACTGAAAAGAAAGAGACAGAGAAAAGATATTTCGTGGGAACAGAATTTGGGGAGGAAAAAGCAGAATAACTGTATTTATATCATATAAAATAGAATTTAAATCAAATGTGTAAAAAACAATGAAAGTCATTATATATGATAAATCAGGAAGATAGAATAGCATTGGAACACCTAAATATACAAGCAAATATTAGTAAAAATATATGGCGAGAAAAACTTCCATAAAATAATTGTGTAATTTACACCATCCTACTTTTAGCAGTGGAAAAATAATCCATACAAATTTTAACAAAGAAACAACAGAGGTTAATTATATCTTACATCAAATGAACTTAACAGCCATTGCAAAAGGGGTATCTACCAGGAAGTGTCCTGAAAGCTGCTTCTACTAGGGAATCCCAAAGACTGCCTGGCTAGATATACCCTTTGCCTTAGAGGCACTCTTCAAATGAGAGCATCAAGTCGAAAATGTCCAAGCAGGATACATTTCCACCAAGTGTCTCTTGGCCTCTAAGAATGTAGAAAACAGTGGGACCAAAGCAATCTATTATGGCAAAGTGAGTCACAGGCCACTAATCCTACAGAATTAGCCATGCTAGTTTTATCCTATACCATCCCCTCTTGCATTTACACACTGATGGTTTGTAGCATATCTGAATTTCTGACCAATTGGAACTGTGTTTGAAAATCGGCTTTCAAGTCACAACCATTTTCTTGAGGACAGGCTGATTCTTTGAGTGGTTGTTCACTTAGCCAGAGGACAAAGAGAACAGTGGGTGTTAGAGATATAGAAATTCAGGTCCTTCTACCAGTGAAAGGATTGACTGAAATCTCTCTTTAAATTATTCCTCATCACAGTATCAGTGACTAAGCTAGAAAGTGCAGGGGCCCTATCTCTAGCATCTGTTTCATTCATAGACTAAGACCTTCCATTTTAAATTATATTTCTGCAGAATGCTAGTATGTGTGATTGTGGAACTATACCGTACTGTCTGGCTCAGTGCTCCATATTAAGGTTAATTGTTCCTTTTATGAATCAAAAGTTTGTTATTTCTGGATTTCAACTGGTCTTTAACTGCTTACTATTTACTACTGAACTGAACTTCCTTTCCACATGCCCACCTTTCCCTGTAGTCACAAACCTGATGATTTATTTCAGATTTGTGGAGAAACAGAAAATTACTGTGTCTCTAAATGAGACACATCTCAACTGATAATCACACCATGATGAAAATTCTAAAAAAGTATGTATTGAAGGAATCAGCATTATAAATGGAACTTAAAAAATAAACCATGGGACTGGAGAGATGACTCAGTGGTTAAGAGCACTGGTTCTTGCTGCAAAAGACCTGGGTTTGAATACCAACACCCACATGGTGGCTAACAACCATCCATAACTCCAATTCCAGGGGATTTGCACACTCTTCTGTCCTCTGTGGGCATTGCATGACATGGGTGCACTTACATACATGCAGGCAATACACACATACACATAAAATAAAAATAATAAATTTAAAATAAATAAATAATCCAACATTTAACACTATATGCATTAGGGGAAAGCTAAAATTTTCTGAGATCTAGAACAAGATAAATATGTCTACTTCATAACTTTTATTCATCATACTATTGCAAGTTCTAACCAGAATAGTCAGGTAGGAGAAAGAAATAATAGACTGTCCAATTTGGAAAGAGGAAGCTTATTTGTCACTGTCTGCAGATGATATGATAGAAAATATAGAAAATAATGAAACCTCCACCAAAAAGGACTAGAACTAATGATCAACTTCAGGAAAGCTGCAGGATGCAAAAGTAGTAAAACAATTAGAAGTTTTCTGTGTGCTATTCTCAATTATATCAAATAGAAATCAAGAAAGCAATACATTTACAATAGCTACAAAATATAAAATACCAGAGAATAAATTTAATAAAAGAAGAAAATATATTTCCACTAAGGATTACATAATATTGATGAAAAACATTGAAGTTCCACAAAAAGTAGAAATACAACCTATGGTCATAGATTCGAAGTGTCAATCTATTAAAATATTAATAGTAAACAAAAAGATAAACAGATTCCTTGTACTATCTATCAAAATATCAATGGCATTCTTTCCAGAGCTAGAATTAAGAGTTCTAAAATATATGCAAAACCACCAAGAATTCCAAGTGATCAAATTAATTTTGAATTAAAAAATAGTACTATCTGCCTTTAAATTTTACTAAAAAGTTATAATCACTAAAATTCTATTGCTCTCAAAACTCTCAAACTAGTAGGATAGAATAAAGTCCAAAAGAAAATTTGAGCATAAACAGCAAAGTTAATTTCAAAAAAGGGACTAAGAAGATGTATTTAAGAAAGGACAGGTCTTCAGCAAATGGCAATAGGAAATTTAGATATCCATATCCAGAATAAACTTAATTGCTATCTCTCACCAGTTATAAAGGAAGAAACTCACACTAATTATATATGACAATGTAATACCTAAAATTATAAAAGCACAATAAAACATAAAGGGAAACAATTAGGCCTACTGGAAAGGATAAGGATTTTTAAAGATTCTAAATCACATGAAACAAAAGCAAAATAGACAAATGGAATTATTTTAATGTTTTTAAACCTGCATAGCAAAGAACCAATGAATATTATGAAGAGATAATATACAAACAGGGGTAAACAACTGTAGACTATACATTTGCCAGTGGTTGGTGTCCAGAACAGATAAAAACCCCAAAAACTAAATAGCAAAACCAATGAAAATTTGTAAAATTGGAGAAGTGGGTTGTAGCTCAGTAGTAGAGTATTTGCTTTGTACACACAAGACCTGATTGGATCTTCAACATGGCAAACCATCATTAGCAATAAACAGATATTTCTCAAAAAGAAAGCAAACAAATGGCCAATGGGTATATGATAGAAAGCTCTACATCATTAGTTGTCCAAGGAAATAAAAATCACAGTATGTCATTTCATACCAGTTGGAATAATTGTTATCAAGAAGACTACGAGTAACAAGTGATGATGAGTATGTACAGAAATAGAATCCTTGTGCACTGTTTTTACAGTTAAATTTATACAGCAATTATGTAAAAAATGTAAGTGTAATGCTCACCCCTCTTCAAAAAAGCTTCATTTTGCAGCAGGTGGAGGCTACTACAAAGATCCACAATTGGTCAAAATACAGAGTACATAACTGTGGGGTGCCCAACCCCAATTGATACATATAAAATAAAACATCGAGGAAGATGGGGTGGAAAGATTATAAGAACCAGAGGAACTAGATGCTTACTACCAAAGAGCGTCTTCTAGACATTACAGGGAAGCTTCACAGATGAAATCTCAACAAAATGGTTGCCCAAACAAGACCTGAATAATGATAAAACCAGTTGTGACATGCCACCATTTCACAGGGTTTTACCTCTAGATGAGGAGCCACATGTAATCAATGGCTTCTGAGAGATAGAGAATAAGTTTTCTCTTGGGACAAGCTCTGTGTGAATAACTGTAATGGAAAAGACTCTTTGTAACATGCCTGTACAAATTGAAATTTTACATAACTTTGTAAACTAGATTAATCATATCTTGTGAGAACATTTGAACTATGTTCTCCTTCTAAGAAAAACAATGTACTCAATAGCCCTATATAATAATTTGGAAATTCTATATAATTAACTCTTAGAAGCTAGTCAGAATGCATAGATTTAATGTTATACTATATTCCCTGTTAGTGTTTCAGTTATGTTCCTGACTCAGAACATACATATGTATGTGACAGTGATGACACTGGAAACAGCAATGACCTTATAAATTGTGTCTCCCTGCACAAATTTTGCAAGTAGACATAGGTTGATGACATTTCTTTTTGATTTTGCGTGCTGTTCTGAGTCAATAGCATCAGAAGAACCACTTCTTCCTTTGTAAAACTGTTATCACCTAGAGGGTTGGGGGAAGTTAGCAAGCCTTGGGAAAGCACTGTTGCAAGATACTGAAGCACGCCTGAGAGCTGGGATGGTGGGGCATAGGAAGGCCATGTCTGATAAAGAAAAAAAAAACAGGGAATACACTGAAACTTTTAGGCATAGAAAAGGACTTTGTGAACAGGAACCTGATAGCACAATCATTATGACCAACAATTGACAAATGGAGGTTGGTGGGAGTAAAAAGCTTCTGTACTTCTAAAAATTCGATCATCTGAGTGAAAACACAACCTAAACGATGGAATAAAAATCTTTATCAGCTATACATCTGACAGAGCATTAGTATCTAGACTATACAAGGAACTCAAAAATCTAAACATAAAAAACATAACAACTCAATTAAAATTGGGGTAGGGAACTAAACAGAGCATTCTCAAATGATGAACCACAAATGGCTGAGAAATACTTTAAAAATAGTCAACATCTGGGAAATGAGAATTAAAACTACTTTAAGATTTCATCTTACTCCAGTCAGAATGACTAAGATCCAGAAAACAAATCATGGCAAATACTGGAGAGGATATAAGGAAAAGGGAACACTTACTCACTGCTAGTGGGAGAGTAATCTAATAAAGCCATTATGTAAAAGTGCATAGGGTCTTTAAAAAGCTAAAAATAGATATCCCACATGATCCATCTATACCACTCCTGGGCATAGACCCAAAGGACTATGTATAGTACTACAGACATACCTGTTCATCCATGTTCATTGTTGCCCTATTTACAATAGTCAGGAAATGAATCAGGAAAATATTCAGGTAAATGGATGGAACTGGAAACAATCATTTTAAGTGAAGTAACTCAGATCCAGACAGACAGATATCACATACTCTCTTTCAAAAATGGATTTTTTTTTTTATTTTTAAATGGGTGTGTTTCCATTTTTTTCTTTTTTTATTAGTATTGTTTTGTTAGAAAATAACATGATTACACTGAGAAACTTTGTACAGGTTGGGAAATTTAGAAGAGGGATTGTTGTCAAACTCACAACAAAAGTGAGAAATTTCAAAAACTTGTTGAAGGTTGCTATCATAGTTTTGTCAGTAAATAATAATAATAATAAATTATAGTAGGCATATAGAATTGCACATTCATATTCTAAAGTACAGTAAAATTTTAGTTTGAGAATTATATCAGTTTAGTTATTAAATTACTAATTTTTTTTAACTTCTCAGACTGTGATTTTTGTCCCTAGAAATTTAGTAGGTATTTTACATTTTCTTTAAGACAAAGGTGAAATACACTGGGGCTGTAGAAGAGTAATAGAAAAATGATGGAAAAGCTTTTGGTGCCTAAGGATGTGAAAGATCCAATGTCAAGGCCTGGTTGCCTCAAACCACATGTGAAGTCAAGACCATAGCTGACCATCATGGGAGGTGGGGGGTCCATTCTAGAGAGTCAGTCCTCCCAAGGCCAGAATCTGCAAATGACAGAAACCTCCCCTGTTCCTAGCATAAGACAAACAGAGAGGCAAAGCCACTGGCAAACATAACCAGGGACTTATCGGAGGAGGGGACTGTGGGGGAATGTAGCCACTCAGAGAAGGCTCAAACTACTGTCCAACATGGGGAAGTTCTTCATCTTCCAATCTACTCCACCATTAGCCCACCACAAGAGGAATGTGGAACCCTGGTTATGCTTGGGGAACACAGCTCCAGGTTCACAGGAGAGGACCACAGCTCCAGCTCACAGCAAGAGACCCCAGCTCATGGAAGGGATGTGTACATAGATGTGTTTCAATTGGAGAGTCCATAGGTATCAGGAAACCAGTAAAGGGTCTTGGGGGTGGGGTTACTTCATTGTAGGAATGAAGATAGAATTCTATGATATAAATGGAAAATGGGAATAATAGATATGACAACAGGTTTAGTGGGGTAGGGAATGAGAGAGTATGGCAGAAAAGAGGGGTGGGGTAATGAACACCAAAGGCCTTTGGAACGCGTTACATGGAAACCTCTGGAAGCTTCTCTATATATACACATATAAATTATGGAAAGAGTTTTAATACAGCTATCCCCTAACAAGGGTTCAATGGCCCTAATAAACAGCACAGGTTAGCAAATTCAAAGCCCAATGGCAATAATGGATTCCCTATCTTTTAGAGTTGTTTACCAGAGAGGTCCCAAAGGTCTTCATGCAATATTGAGTATTGCCATGGCACCCAGTTTCCCACAAGAACATGATGGTGAGACCCTATTCCTGAAGACTTTGCATACCTGAGTCACTGAACAAACCAGGGGAAATCAAGCTGCTACTCACTTTGAAGATGCATCTCTGCTGGCTAACTTTCATAATACTAAAAAGTGCTATACATGTTACTGACAGAGGAAGGCAGTCATCAGCTTTATCCAGCTATGAACATTGACTGCTACAAGAACAACTCGCTTGGTAATATATGTCGAATGTTTTAATAGGGGCACAAGTATCATGAGAATAACCAACCACCTTGTAATTGGATTTAGAGCCTGTTTCAAAAGATGTAGTCTGTACGTGAAAATGTTATCAGAGCAGGAAGCTGTGGCTAGGAAAATCACAGGCAGTAGAAGAGAACATACTACTATTCTGCTAAGTGGAATTAGCATTAAATGGACTCCTTGTGATCTACTGTTATACCAATAGATTAGTTCAGCTCACGACTCTGAACAGAGCAGCTTCTTACAGTAGATGGTGATTAACACAGAGACAGACCCAAAAATGTTCAACATGCATAGAATAAGAGACTGTGGAGTGCTCAGATATGAATGGGATACCATTTTCCTCCCAAGGCTCAGGGCTCTTCATGGAAAAAATAGTATAAGAGCCTGAGGCGACAGATGAATACAAGGAAACTGTGCTGTCTAGACACCTCAGGTTAGTTGTACATATGAACCCATGGCACCCATGACAGCATTCACAAGATTTGTGCAAACCCAAGGCAGACAGAAATCCATCATGGATGGGGGCAGAAGGCAGGAATCCCGATTTCTAGCTGGGTATCTATTAGCAACTGATGGGTGCTGGGACAGAGAAATTCAGTTTTCCTTACTGGTGTTGCACTGGGTAGACTTGACCAGACTCCAGCACATGGACCCACACCAAGGAGTATGCGGAGGCATGGAATGGAATTGATAGACCTTTAAGAAACAAAATTTTAAAAATCAATTAGTTAATTAAAATTAGTTTTTAAAAGAAAGGTACAGATAACAATGTAGGATATAAAATTAAGGGTTAGTGGGGAAGGGTTGGAGAGGGGGCCAGGGTCTAAATGTGATCAAAATACATTGTAAGAAATTCTGGAATCCATAAAATAATGTTATCAGAGGTTATTTATGATTTCCATACTATGCTTAATGCATTGTTCAATAAATATGAGAACCATTTCTTAGACAGAAGAATAGAATAGACATAATTCTAAGTGAACAACTCAGAGAGAGTATTTCTGAGAGATATTAAAGCACATCAGAACAAGATTGAGCCAACTCTTGGTCAAACAACTCTAAAAGTACTCATTGATGTAGCACCCATCACATTGTGGTGGCCTCATGTGAGAAATCATGTTCCACGAAAAAGCTCCTTTGGTAGTTTATCCAAAACCAATTGGTCAACCCTAAGCACATACACATATATGCAACACTGAATGGTATCAGTAGATTATACAAATATACATATATATGTATACATGTATACACACGATACACATATGTATAAAAAGAAGGGGTCACAGAATTGAGGAGGCATGAAAGTGTTGGAGGGGGAGAGCCAGGAAGAGAAATGATGTAAATACATTGGTTATATATGAAATTTTCAAAATAATTTAAATTATAAAAATGATTAACATGGAGCTGGAGAGAGGGTTCAATGGTTAAGAATACTGGCTGTTCTTGCATAGGACCTGAGTTTGATTCCCAGAACCAACGTGGTAGCTAAGAACTGTCTGTAACTCCAGTTCCAGGGGATCTGATGCCCTATCTGTCCTCTGTGGTTGGGACTGCACAACATGGGTGCACTTACATACATACAAGCAATACACTCATACACACACACACACACACACACACACACACACACACACAAAGATTAACACGTGCTTTTGGATTGTAAACTAAATAAATCATTTTTTCTTTAAAACTAGAAAGCTCTCAAGGAAGACTTTTTATAAGATGTGTTTATCTTTAATATTATTTGATGGACAGAACTTTACAAGGGTTAGGAGAAACTTATCTCACAGTTAGCCTTCACAGGCCTTTATTACTTCTGGGTGGTTGTGTTGTTTCCTCTGTGTCTGAAATGAAAAGCAGTATTATAAGACAAAAATTTGTACAGTTTTTAGACTCCAGTTCACTTCTCTGGTGGCATAGTTCTTGGCACAAAGTAACTTGTTATATGAAATAATGTTTCCTTTCAACCTACACTTATGAGTTCAACTGAAATAGCTTAATTGCCACATCAATACTATTTACTTTTCTACTGAAATAGTGGATTTTTTTCTACATCTTTTTTCTAATTTTATTATGAATATTTACAAATATACAAAAGCATATTCAAAAATTTCAAATTAATGTAATAATCATCTGAGTATAGTGATGTACATTAAATAATTGATAACATTATATGTGTGCAAATAACATTGATTTATATTTTATATATCTTGGAATATTTTGTAAGTAATTTGCAGGCATCAGGTACTTAATCTCTGAACACAATATTGACAGTCTAAACAATATCATTCTTCAATAACTACTCAGCATAATAATTTCATCTAAGAAAATTAACAGTTAAATTAAAATCAATAATTCTCCAATTTTATGTAACACTCAGTTCACAAGTCAAAATTTTCCTAATTTTTCACTAAGTGTAATTGTAGATATTTTGTTTAGATCTAGGATTCAGCCATTGTTTCAACATTGCCTTAATTATGGATCTTGAAAATAATTCAGCATAGAAATTCCCAGCATTTTTGTCTCATGACTCTGCCTTTTAAAAGAGCCCCAGTTTTGTAAAATCTACATAAAAGAGCTTTATAAGTCATCCTTCTGGAACCCCCTTACTTTTCACTGATGAGATAATTTTAGACTCTCACTATTCCCCATTCTTGCCAGTGATTTCCTATTCCATTGTTGACCAGTGATTTACCTATTTATTTTCCTTTTTATGTTTTCTTTTCTTCTGACATTTTCTTTTGATTCACCAGCCTATCTTTTCATGAATGCCAAATTAATTCATCGCTATTTACAAGGGATTTATTCTACATGGTTTCTGTGTGGGAGTTGTAAAACGAGCCCCATGAAAGTGAATGAAATAAGGGTTATCATTGGTGTGCATAGTTTGGTGACTAATATAAAAATAAAGATAATTGGCGTTTAGAATTTATTCTGTTGGATGTGGTAATCATTTGTAACCATTTCAATTGAATTTAAGAACATTTTGTGCACTTAACCATGCCTGTTCTGTTGTCTTAATTTTCTGATGTAAGAAGCCATGTCTTTAAAATTTTCAGTAACAAAACAACTTAACGAGAGGGAAAAAAAATACATAGAAAAAAGAAACTCTTCCAGGATCAGCAGCAACCAAAGGAGTTTGCACCGAAAATACTAGTGCATCATCTCATCCTAAACTAATCATCAATGAAGGGCAATGGAAAACTTCAAAGAGAACAGCACACCAGTTCTCTCCAATTAAAGTAATCTACTCAAATTGACCCAAACCCGATATTTCCTTTAATTTAAAAAAATTATAATTCCTACTCACTTTAATCTTCTAGCTGTATAATGAAATCAGAGTTACTGCCACTAATAAGACTGACATTACTAAGCTAGCTCCAAAGCAGCATTTTGAAGATACAGTAACAATCACACAATGTAATTCTCCAGATGTTTCAAGAAAGACCGGCATCCCACTTGATACCAGAAGCTATTGAGGTATTTTAGTTTAATTTTTATCCAAATATAAACAATAAAATTATTTTTATTGAAAAGAAACTTTAGTTGGTATCTAGACTTGCCACATTACTTCTGTGACAAAATACAAACCAGTAAATCTATCAGTGATTAGCTTCTCTTGAATTGCACCTGAATTCATTCTTTTCTGCAAGGGAATATATAGCAGTCACATGAAACGGTACCCTTTGTTCTAATATCCAAGACATATGCACCATTCCTTTGTCTTATCTGTAAAAATGTTCAGATTCTGAGAAATATTGATAAATATTATTTCCTTAATGTTTGTAGCAAACATTACAATTGTAAAGGTATATATACACATATAT